>NC_059107.1:142202070-142537070 GCF_020740685.1 Jaculus jaculus
CATACTGAACTATAACTTTGAAAGGTATGTTTTTCAGTGTGTGGTGTGTGTGGTGGTATGTGCACATGTATGTGAGACACAGCACCCTGTGTATGCAGGGACAGGCAAGAGGGGAACATACATCAGCTTTAGCCTCCACTTCTCAGTTATCTGTTTTTCCTTGAGATGAAGTCTCTTATTCTGAAGATTGCTGTTTCTCATGAGCCCCTCCACCCCCGATGTCCCTAGATTCTCTGGTTTCTGCTTCCCATAAGACTAAGGTGAAGAAATTTGTGGCCATGCCTGGCTGTTTATGTGGGCACTGGGGAATTGAACCTAGGTAGTCCCTGGCTCATGTTTGTGTAGGAAGCACTTTTAACCACCGAGTCATCTCATCTCTCCAGCCCTCAAAAGGTACGTTTTAGTCCCCTCCTCTAAGATATGCTTGCATGGGCAACATGCTGCATGGTCAAGAGCAGGAGTCTCTGAGGGCCAAACATGAACAACACCTTGCTCTGCAAACATGCACCAGTACCTGCTAAAGTACCTGAAAAGTGCATTTCTCTGAAATCAGTGGCATCGGCTATTCAATAGCCACCCATGGACTAGATGTCCCTCAGCAGGTGCACCTTCTGGGTTTCCTTCTTTGACTGCCCTCCGCACATTGTGTGACCACCACTGAGTATATCTGCACCTTCAAGTTGATTTTATTTATTTTTTTAAATTTTATTTATTTATTTGAGAGCAATAGACAGAGGGAGAAAGAGGCAGAGAGCAAGAGAGAGAGAGACAGAGGGGGGGGGGAGGGGGAGGGAGAGAGGGAGAGAATGGGTGCGCCAGGGACTCAAGCCACTGAAAACGAAGTCCAGACACATGCGCCCCCTTGTGCATCTGGCTAATGTGGGTCCTGGGGAATCGAGCCTTGTACTAGGGTCCTTAGGCTTCACAGGCAAGTGCTTAACCGCTAAGCCATCTCTCCAGCCCTTCAACTTAACTTTAAATACTGTGAAAGCAAGGGCTGACTGCAGCTTGTTTCTCTCACATTACACTATTTATTGAACTGCTTTGCATACAGAAAAGGTCAAATTAAGTACTTTTTCAAAACTGATGGAGTGATCATGCATCAAGCACCCCCACCAAGAACAACAGCGGTTGGAATTATCGTCTTTAAACGTGAAGGCCCACATCACATATCCCAACACCAACCTCAGCCAAAAACTGCTGAAGAGTTCCAACAAGCCAATTTCAGAGTTGTAAGGAAGGGGCAAACTCAAATAGAGATCACAGAAATGACACTCTTACTGTCAATGAATAGAAATGCCATTTTGTTCCATTATGTTCTGACTGTTGTGCCCCCTGTTTGGTGATCTTCTGGCTTATGATTAGTGGGTAGCACACACAGACTTCTTTTTTAAAATTTATTTTTATTAGATATGGACATAGTTTGTATGTAAACATCACATGTTGGTACCGTCCTTTCCCTCTTCCCTGCTGCTTTTCTGAAGAGGCCTTCCTTGTTGGGGATGCTGGTCAACCCTGTGGGGACTATGGGTCATGCATTGTAGTGGCCACAGTCAGTTATGGAGAAGAGGCAATGTCTCTGTGCAAAATGTCCCAACTTGTGGCTCTAACACTCTTTCTGCCCCCTCTTCTGCAAATTTCCCTGAGCCATGTTGGATGCATTTTAAGTCTAATTCAGTGATAGGCTCTTGCGAGCCTCTGGACCTCTGCTTTGGTAAGTGTTGAGGCACATAGACTTCTTGAAGTGCCTTATACACAGATGTAGAGCTCAATTCCTGGAGTGTGCTCCTATTTGATAAGATGGATTGGATTAGATCGTGTTCAGCCTTTAATCTACTCCCTTAAGCACTGGATGATGGCCTGAACTTGTTTGTTGCAGTACCTGTTTATTTGTAATATGTGATTCTATAAAACTGAACTAATAGCTGCTACAATAAATTGCCACAAATTAAATGGCTTAAAACAATACAAATTTATCATCTTGAAGATGTGTTCATCATAAGTCTGACACAGAGCTCATTGGGCAAAGATGGAGGTATTAACAGGGCATATTCTTTTCTGGAAGTTCTAGAAGCAAGCCCATTTCCTAATACTTTCCTTCTTTAGGGGCCATGCATATTCCTTGGTAAGGATCCACCTTCTTCCATCTTCAAAATCAAGACAAGTTATTCTCACACTCCCATCTCTTTGGTTCCATCTTCCAATTTTCTCTTTTATTTATTTTATTTTTTTCAAAGGCTTTCTTTCTTCCTCTCTTCCTTTTATTCTTTCCTTCTTTTTTCATTCTTCCTCTTTCTTCTTTTAAATATTATTTATTTATTTGTGAGAGAGAAAGAGAGAGAGAGGCTGGGAAAGAATGGGCATGCCAGGGCCTCTAGCTGGTGCAAATAAACTCCAGACACATGTTCCACCTTGTGCATCTGGCTCACATGGGTCCTGGGGAATTGAATCTGGGCCTTTGGTTTAGCAAGCAAGTGCCTTAACTGCTAAGCCATCTCTTCAGCTCCAATTTTCACTCTCTCTCTCTCTCTTTTTGAGGTAAGGTCTCACTCTTGCCCAGGCTGACCTTGAATTCACTCTGTATTCTCAGTGTGGCCTGGAACTCACGGTGCTCCTCCTACTTCTGCCTTCCAAGTGCTGGGATTAAAGGTGTGCACCATCATGCCTGGCTCTAATTTTCTCTTTTATTGGAAAGGAAATGTGATTAAACTAGGCCCACTGGGAAAGTCTATAAAAAATAAAAACTACTGAGGAGACTTAAAGTCATCCAAGTGCTCAGAGTAAATGACTGTGGAGGGTTCAATGTTCAATGAGACACCTACATCACCCCCTCCAGGAATCACACAGTACAATGCAGAGAAGGAAGTAGAAAGAGTGTAAGAGGCAGAAGATGGGGAGGAGTGCTGTGGAACGCTGGTGTCCAGGCACATCCTGACCTCACAGTGACTGTCATGACCTTCATAAAACTCACATGCCATGGCTCCTTCAATGCTCCATCATGGATGATGGTGGAGGGCATGTGGCCTCTGTCAAGTCCCGAGGCGTTAGAGGCATTTAGTGGTGGCTGAGGGAGTGGGAGACACTCTGCCACAGGATCCATGTGCTCTGGTAAATAATCCCAACCCGTGCACACAACCCTCATTCAACTCAGTGGGTCATGCTCACACATAAGAAAGACAAAATAGAGAGACATAAAAGTAGAGAAGTTCAGAATAAGGACAAGAAGAAGCAGAAAGAAATTATAGTCAAAACACATTATATACATACATAACAACTATCAATAAAATTCTACAAAAAAATCCAAAATATATCTCATATCAATCCTCCTCCTTCTGCCACCTGAGTGTTAGAGTTAATGGCACACACCACCGTGTCTGGCCTAATATCCATATTTTAGGGGCAGTTGTTTAGCAATTTTAATTTCAGTCTGAAATCTTTTTTTTTGTTTGTTTTGAATTTTGTTTTTTGAGATAGGGTTTCATTCTAGCTCAGGTGACCTAGGATTTACTATGCGGTCTTAGTATAGCCTTGAATTCACAGCAATCCTCCTACCTCTCCCTCCTGCTGGGATTAAAGGCATTTGCCACCATGCCTGGCTTCCATCTGCAATCTTAACTTGCTTTTGCCATTTATCCTAATATACTCAGAAGTTTCAGGAATTAGGATGACAACATCCTTGTTGTTTTGCTCAGAACTACAAAACTGTTCATATAGCAATGTTCACATACAATCTTGGAAATCCAGAAAGTCATTTAAGAAAACAAGTCACTAGCTCAAATGTCTCCACTCCAGCAGAACAAAAGAAAACACTATCCCAAAGTCAAGCCACAAGAATAAAATAAGTTAGCAGTTATAAAAAAAAATTGTAAAGCTCTTCTTTTGCTCCACGGATTTAAGACTATACCCTCCAAGTGCTGCTTATATAGGAACACCCATGCTCATAATGCATTTCCTTGTCATCTCCTCACAGTATGAACATAGAGGGCCTTGTTAATCATCTGTCCACCATTGGTCTGAAATTGTGTGTACAAATCTAGTTTAAAACCTTTTCTTCCTCATCATTCCTCTCTCAGGAATTTTGCTTATCTTTCTATTTTAATTAGAGAAGACATTCCTGTCTTCTGTTGCTTTTTTCAACAGCACAGAGACACACTCAAGTCAATCACAGGATTAATGGCTATTGACTAGAATTCTGCAGGGTTGTTAAGCTTCCGTGAGTAGTCGCTGCAGACTGAGACCGCTCGGCTTCCGCGTTCCATGTGTCCCCACCGACCCCTGATCGTACATTTAACACATGCACGGCAGCAGAAGCAGCGGCGCCCAGTACTCCAGACACTTTGCTCCAGCTGCAAGGGTATGCAACATTTGTTATATCTGGTTTTGAGTGAAGCCAGAATCAATAAAATAATTTGTTTTGCAGTCATTCCTACATATATTAGCTGTGTGAATATGATGAACGGGGATGGTGCGAGACAGCGGGTGTCTGCGCAGTCCACATCAACCCCCCAGTACTTCCCAGCAAGGCGGATAAATCACAAAGCCTGTGCATCCAAATTCGGGGCTCTATCTCCAGCAGGGCTTCTGCTCCCCCATCTTCTCTTAAACGGATCTCTTCCCACTTCCTTCTGTCAGCCCTTCTGTCCCACCTGGCTGACACTTATGAGTGGACACTGAGTTTTTCTCTTCTCTGCTTACTTCCTCCCCCCAACCCTTTGTGAAGTAGTTCTGTAGTGGGGGCGACCTTAGTTACAGTGGCCAAGGTCAATCATGGTTTTTCCATTCTTGGAGACAAACTGTACACCATTTTTTGGCCACAAACAGTGGCTTATTTTGGCCCAAGGACATGGTAGAAGCTTGATGGAGCTTCAGGTAAAGGGCCTTCAGTCAAGTGCAAGACTGAGGCTCCTCTTCCATCATTCCCATCGGTCCTAGAACTTTTTTATCCTGCTCATTATCAACCGGATGTAGTGACTGGTACAGAAGAATCACTGTGACGTGGGGTTCGCCCTGCCACTCCCTCAGAAGTTCTTTATATGGACCAATATTTTCTTTATGTTTACGGTGATTTGCATTATACTTTTTTTATTCAATTTTTTTCTTGTTTTTTTTATTTTTTTTCAAGACAGTACCTCACGTAGCCCAGGATGGATTCCCTATTTAGTTGAGCCTGGCCTTGAATTCCTGATCCTCCTGCTTCTACCTCCTCAGTGCTGGGTTACAGGCACATACCACCATGGCTTATGCTGTGCTGTGAATTGAACCCATGGCTGTGTGCTTGCTAGGAAAGCACTCGACCATTTGAGATAGATTCCTGACGCTTACTCACTCTACAAATAACTGCAGATATCTGCTGTATACCAAGCACTTGTAAAGGCATCTGAAGTAGTTCATGGGGGCAGGAAGGATCTTGTCTTCTAGAAAGAACAGTTATAAAAGCAAACAGCAAATATAATAAATCACAGCATGCACCAATAACCCCAGCACCCAGGAGGCTGAGACAGAAATACTGCCAGTTGAAGGCCAGCCTGGGCTCGAGAGTGAGAACCTTTCTCAAAAACCTTACGGCCTGGGGGTGTAGCTCAGTGATGGGACACTTGCCTAGCATGCACACAGCCCTGGGTCTGGTCCCCACTTGCTGAAAACAAACAAACCACAATGAAAAGCAAACAAAGAACTCAGTCCAAGCAACACTATGTGCATATGTGTGTGTATGTTCACACACACATATAATAAATCAGGAAACTAAATGAGTGTGTGTTGCAGTCAGGTTTTCATTGCAGGCAGAAATCACCTGATCAAGGGAAGCTTTTGGGAAAAAAAAAAAGGATTTATTTTTGTTTACAGACGAGGGGGAGGTCCACATGGCGGGGGATAATGGCATGAGCAGAGGGTGGACATCACCCCCTGGCCAACATAAGGTGGACAATAGCAACAGGACAGTGTGCCAAACACTGGCATGGGGAAACTGGCTATGACACTCGTAAGCCCACCCCCAACTATAGACTGCCTCCAGGAGGCGTTAATTTCCAAATCTCCATCAGCTGGGAGTCTAGCATTCAGAACACCTCAGTTTATGGGGGCACATGACTCAAACCACCACTGTGTGTTAGAAGGAGAAAAATAGAATAAGATTAAGAGATCCTACAGTGACTAGATCTGTAGGGTAAAAACTAAGAATTGATTGTAATTATAATAGGGTGGTCAGCTTTTTTTCGCTGAAAATGTGTGATTTGCATAATGAGGGAGGGGCTTTGTAGGAAAGGATAGTTGGCTGGTGTGCTGAGAGCCCTGGGTATATTCTAGGCCATGCAGAAGGTTGGGAGGATGGCTGAGTGAAGTGAGGACTCTCTGAAGGCCTCTGAGAAGAGAGTGAGGACCATCAATCACTGCAGCTGCTGTATTGGGAATGGACTTTAGGGGAGAAAGGAACGTGCAGGGAGCCAAGTTGAAGGCACAAAGCTAATCCAGGTTGGAGTGACTGTAGTGGTTCAGGGTGGTCGTGGTGGTGGTGAGAAGGGGTTTGGATTTAGGATATATTCCGAAGGGAGAGCCAGCAGGATTTCTGCTCAGAGTATGTGGGATGCAAGAGAAATGGCCCACAAGATCCCAGCTGAAAGCAGCCTGACTCTTCACTCTCAACTCTGACCGACTTGCCCATGACCTCATAACCAGTAAATGTTATGAGTCATGAAAAGTTCAATCAGGGTTCACAAGCGAACCAGCAAGCCAGTGTTAAGAATTTTGTTTTCCAACAACCATATTCCCTCCATGTTTTTCTGGCTGCCTTTAAAGAATAAAGCAATCCTCCACAGCCTTGCCTTGGAGCATTAACCCTGGAGGGACCTAAGTGATGGCCATCACATCCTGTGCAGTGTGCCCTTGACCTTTCTTTCTCTTTGTGTGATGTGCCTCTGTGTCGCTTGTTTCCTTCTTCTGCTTTCTCTGTCCCTGTCTGGTTGACGGACTCAACATCTGTATCCTACATATCTTGACTCATCATCCTAATTGTCTGGCTGTGACTGCCTGTTACTTACCCACCAGGGTGAGCTATTCTTCAGCGTCTCATCTGGCACAGAATTACAGACTCTATCTTTAGAAGTGAAATATGCTGAGGATTGTTCACGTTTGTAATTACGAATCTTCTAGCAGAAGCACGATTATTAACAACCTTTGGAAATGACATCTTGTCGCATACCACAGGACATGCTGTTGCACTGCCTGTCACAACCATTTCCACTTGCACTTCACTTGTTCACTTAACGTGATCTCTCTCGTCTCTCTACCTGGTTGCTGTTTATTCTTAAATGTGTCCCTCCTTGTTCTGCAGCTCACCAGACTATTCTCTGTGCTTACAGCCTAACAAATGGCTATGGTGATACCCGTTGCACTACAATAACTGCAGAGGAACAGTTAGTCTAGTTCCAGCGTGGAATGAGTGAGGGAAAGAGCTGGAGGGAACTCTGAGGTCAATCTCGTAAACCTGCCCTCTTAAGAACTCAGAGTGGTTGACCGAATGGTTCTTGGCCATCTGGGTTTTTATTGTCAAGCTGTGTGATGGGGTAGCAGTATGAGTCTATGTTGAAGGACTGACTCTAAGTGCTGGCAGCTTAAACTGAGTAACCAATGACTTGGATAACAAGGCTAAGGATGGGAAGGGATAATGAATGCTTGTTCTTAGCTTTGCTTCAGAGACCACTGCTGACATCCACAACAGCCTAATAAGACAGGAATAATTATGCCAGCTGCATGCACGCATGCACACATGCATGGTGGGTCTGCACACACAAGTTGACTTTTCATCCTTTTTTTTTTTTTCACCACAACATCAGGAATGGAATAACAAGACAGTTTCCTGGGAAGGGCGAAAGGTGAACATGAGAACATTTTTAAGGCAGTTGTGAACATAATGGGATTGGGGAAAGGTGATGACAATATTATAGTCCAGGCATCACGAGACCTGTTGTTTCCTCACATCTGTGTGGAACTTTGTTTTATCCTGAGTAAAGTCAACCTCATTAAACAATGCCACCAACTGTTGAAAACAAAAACTCAGACCTAGGAGGTGAGGGGTGTGATACAGTTATTTCTTCTGAATTTAAACATTCCTTCTGGAGTGGGGAGGGAAGCTCATAAGACCCACCAAGCGAATGAAGCTGCAGGTTCCAGAAGCTCCGAAGTGACATGATTCATAAGGCGTTGCCCACAAGGATGCTTCACCAGTGAGCCATTGCTGGGCAGGAGAGACTTCCTTTGGTGGAGCTGCCTGCAAATTGGGCGAGGAGCTCTAGGCATGTGCTTTCACTGGCAGCTACCTGTGCATGTGCAAGTAATCCCAATCAGCTGGTTGTTTCACCCAGCTAGACTTGGAATCATTTCTTTTGTCTCTCATTGGTGCTTTGTCTGGGGTGGCCAAACATTTGTGTATGTTTCCCCAGAAAAAGCCACACAAAGGGCAAAGGGGTATAGCTCAAGGCTGCAGTAGTTGTCTAGCATACATGAGGCCTGAGTTTTATCCCTAGGAACAAAAGAGCAACAACAAAAACCTAGAGGGAATAAGATAGCAGGAGCTGAAGAGATGGCTTAGCAGTGAAGGTGCTTGCTGGCAGTGCCAAAGGACCCAGGTTCAGTTCCCCAGGACCCACATAAAGCTAGATGCACAAGGTGGCATATCTTGCATCTGGAGTTCGTTTTCAGTGGCGGGAGGCCCTGACACACCCATTGTCTCCCTCTTAAATGGATAAATGCATAAATGCATAAATAAATAAATAAATAAATAAATAAATAAATAAAACATTTATAAATAAGACAGCAGACAAGAGGACACAAGATTTTTCTAGAAATACCAAACTGCTAGCTACAGATCTCTATAACCTAACACCATAGGCCCCAGACCTGCCTCTCCTCAGGACTGGATTTGTGTCAGCCAGGACTGCACTTATTTTCATGCCATTGAAGTTGCATAACTGAACAGCACATGCCCAGCTGTTCGTATTAACCTCTCACACTGTATACCAACCACTCTGGACTGCTTTCACATTCGCGTAAGTCACATACCAGAAAACTGCACACGAAGAAACTCACCCTCACTGGGCAAGTCCTCCACGGTGGAGAACTGCACAGCCCATCACTCTGCACTGAAGGAAGACATTCGCTATGACCTAGCTTACTTCCCTCTTGTGCTCGCTCTGTCCAATAGACTGTTCTTGCTGTCGTCTAGAAACTGAGCTTATTCACTCTGTGCCAAAACCTTTCCCGCTACCCAGTGATACTTAGGAAGCCAGATTTTTGTTTGGTATAGCTTTTCCAAGTTGATGTTTTACAGTTGTGTTGGTCTTTTTTGGTTCCCAATGGTCCACAGTGGCTGAACCTGACGTGGGGAGGGGACCTGCAAGGAGAGACAAAGGAAAGATGCTCTCTATATCTCTGCGTAAATGGATCTTGCCTAAGGTTGAACGTAGGTAAATAAACTTTGACTTTGCAGAAGGTTCTGTTCGTGAAGCTGTCAGGGATGCTGGGCTGCAGAGGCATGGATTAAATGACTGCTTTCCGATAGTTAAGCTCTATCCTTAAACCATCTCCATGGTTCCTGTAGACACTGAGACGGGAGACGGCAGGAGAATCAAGTTCAGAATGTAGTGTGGAGGCCAAGTATTCATCCAAGAGAATCCACTAATGTTCCAATGCGTGGGAAATTTGGAATAAGCTCCTCCTTAAAGTTGCAATAGGACATCATTCTCAAGAGAGCACCTTCAGAGAAATGGGTTTATTGTTAGGTCCTGGTAAGTCAGGTGCCAGCCGTAAAGAGGATGACCTGGAACTACATAATGTGAAAGGCTGATGGAGGGAATGGGCGTTTTCCCCAGGGGCGTGGTGGCCATGCTGAGTGAGGGATGGAGTGAAAGAAGACACACAGAACCCTTAAGGCCAGGTTCAAGAAGTACCTCTGAATGTGCTCCATCTCACAGCGGCACACGAAGGATCTGTACTGAGACTGTATCAGTGGTAAAATGTCTCACTGGCCTAGCAAGAGCGATAGCTGTCGTCTGAAAGCAAGCAGCTTAGTGGCTTTAAGTCATCATCTCAGTAGAATTACCTTAGTTAATTAAAAAATTTGAAACTTGCTTCCAAAATTCTGACTCCCCAGAGGTAATTCCTGAAAGGAGTCTCAGTGGAGCCAGAGGAGGTCGGAGGTCGGTGAACCTGACTTCTGCAGTTGTGTGTTTCTGTGTGCTGCTTCTGACACATCCTTCTTGATCTCTTGTCTAGTTCAGAGATCTTAATTTGAGTATATGGTGTTCAGTAAAATAGGGTCTAGAGGGCCCAAACCCATAAAAATAATTATGTAAAATTTCCCATATATATGAGCTATGTGCAAAGTCTCAAAGGTGTTTGTGGTCCTCAGAGGATTTAGACCATCCTTTCAAGTGTTCTACCCATCTCCCTTCTGCCCAGACCTGCTGGAGGTTCCCTGAATCTGGCCCTGGCCAGTCTTCCTGGCTTTACTGGACAGTACATTTCTCTTCTAGTTTGAAACTTTGCATTCAACCATGAGACATAGGGTGAAACTCAGAAAAGAGGCGATCTCTTCCACTATTAAAATTAATTTCCTGCAGAAGGATATGCCTGTGACGGTTTTCATGAAACACTGCTCTTTGATTTTAATGAGCAGCTTAAAATTCATTCATTGCACTAAAGTTCTACTGCCCCAATTTTCTAGCAGAAGCCTCCTCCATGGCCAGCCAATCTCAAGCAGGCCCCTACTTATGGGACTTTGCTTTTCCAGGCCCTTTGTTATCCTCTCACTCCACTGTCCACAGAGCACGCATGGCCCTCACTCCTTACAGTGGCATCTGCGTCCTTTACAATCTCACTGCCTCCTGTGGTTCCCCTAATTGTTCCATGTTCCAAGTTAACTGTGCACCTCACCATTGCCCAAGCCCTGCTGGTAGCCTCTTCCCTCTGGGCTTGCATGGCACACCCTCCCTGTTCTCCCCATCTGTCACAGTTTACCCTTGTTCAAGGCCTTTTTCCTATCCATCCCTCATCCAGAAATTTCTTCTCTGAACATCAATTATATTTAGTCCATACGAGTCTTAATGGCATTTGTTACACATTGATTTATGTTTTATTATTCATGACTTTGTGGTTCTCATCTGTCTTAAGAGAGTCTAAGCCCTTTCATATGAGAGCTTATAGTTGATTTGTCTCTGTATCAGGTATATTGCCTGTCACAGTAGAAAGCATTCAGAGAGCCCCTACACTATCTGAAAAACACATTTAAAAACATAGATCTGTCTATTTTAATTCAGAAGACTTATTCTGTTTGTTTTTCCTTCTAGTAAGCTAAGTTTGAGCGCTGCATGTAAATAATGTCCATTCTTCATGGATTAGAAGAGTGGTCTGATGGCCTGTGGCATCTGTACTTTTAAAAATGTTTATGTTATGAAAGCTCCCTGTGACGCTTGTAGCATTGCAGCATATTTCCCCACCCCCATTTTGGTTAGAGATGTTACTGAGGTGAGAGGTTAAGGAACACCAGGGAGGTGACAGAGCTGGCCCTCCGGGGACACCCTTAGCCAAGTGCAGCATCGAGTGGAGTAAGACTAGAATAGCAAGGTGTCCACACACTGACGGAGTGAATCAAGATAATCCTATGGGCAACAGCTTGATTTCAGGTTGGCAGGATAGATAAAGGGGCTAATTGAAACATCCTCTTTTTACCAGCCTACTTTGACATCATGGGCTCACCTCTCTCTTTCTGTTTCCCTAAATGAGGACATGGCTACAGTCCAGTTCTCAGCTCTCTGCCTTTGACCATCCCTGGTACCGAGGCTCCTTGGGAGTCTACTCTGACCCTCATGGTGTCATTTTCACTTGGAGACAAGGTCGTACCCGGGTGGCTTTAAATTTGCAATCATCTTGCCTCAGCCTCCTGAGTAGTAGGGATTAAAGGCCTGGATCATTAGGCTTGACTTGTTGGATCAGTTTTATTGATTCTTTCTTCAAGATGTTTATATTATGTCCATTGGTGACTTGATACTTTTTGCCAAGGATTCTTTCTTCAGTGTCCGTAACCTTACATACATTCCTTTCTTTCTATTTAAGCTACCACATTGTCACCCAAGATGTCTGTTGTCTCATCCTCAAATTTCTGTAATAACCCCTGCCCAATTATTGTTTCTAAGCCATAAATTCAAAACACTTTCTCTCTGCTTCCCCCAAATAGCACTGGTGTCCAACGTATTGTAGAATGGTCTTCAGTCTGGCTAACCAAACCTCCCACAGTCTGACTGACGAGTATTTCCATCTATATAGTCCAGTCCTCTAAGACAGCAATGTTTTACCACAGGAAAACTGTTCTGTCCACTGTCCCAGAAGGCATCTCATGTGGCCTTGCTTTGGTACTAAATTGGCTTTTCCTTTTCCAGCCTAGCACTTCAGTCCCTCACTGTTCAAGACTGATGTCAGGGCTTATCTGTTTGACATGATCTTAGCTGAATATTTGAATCCACATATAAAGAGTCCTTGTTGCCTATGTAGTATTTGACCCCCCTGGAGGCTGAGGAGAACATGGACTCAGGGCTGAATCCACATCTACATTTTGGTGAGACCCCCCGAAGTACTCCATGAAGGTGGAGAAGCCCTGGTCTACCTCACTTGGACATTTAGCACCTTGACCAAGCCCAACTTAAACACTTATCTGCACTCTTCAAGTTCCTTAAAGCCTGGAAATTTGTTTTACTTTCTTTTTTTTTTTTAATTTATTTATTTGAGAGCGACAGACACAGAGAGAAAGACAGATAGAGGGAGAGAGAGAGAGTGGGCGCGCCAGGGCTTCCAGCCTCTGCAAACGAACTCCAGACGCGTGCGCCCCCCTGTGCATCTGGCTAACGTGGGACCTGGGGAACCGAGCCTCGAACCGGGGTCCTTAGGCTTCATAGGCAAGCGCTTAACCGCTAAGCCATCTCTCCAGCCCCATTGTTTTACTTTCTTTTACACTTCTCTAAAATGTAATTTATAACAAACAGATGCTTAGTGGATAGATTTTTGAACTCATTTCCTCTTTACTTTCCAGATTTTTTTTTTAGGGTGGAAGAAACCCTAAGACTTCTGAAAAGTGACTTGAGCTGTAGTGTATGTTGCTAACGTGATACTATTAAAAGGTGAGGCATTGATGGGGTGATTAGACCAGGAGGGTTCTACCCATCCATGGTCTAATGAGGGAAAGCCCTTCAGATATGTTATGGTTTGGACAAGATGCATCTTTCAAAAGGATCAAGTGTTAGAGAATTGTTCACAGCTGGTGATGCTATGGAGAGGTGATTTGATAGTGAGGGTGCTAACCTCATCAGTGGATGACCTCATGGATCCATTCATAGCGTGATGATCTGTGAGCAGGTGGAGTTGGAGGAAGTGTGCTGTGGGGCGGGGTGCCTTGTCCTCGGATTCTTTTCTTGTTTTTCAAATATTAAATTAATTTATTTATTATTTATTTTTCTCTCTCACACACACACAGAGAGAAAGACAGAGAGAGAGAGAGAGAGAGAGAGAGAGGGAGAGGGAGAGAGAACCTGTGTATAGGCCAGAGGTTGACTACTGATGTCCTCCTCAATCACATTCTGCCTTATTTTTTTGAGATAGGGCCTGTGTCAATGAACATTGAACTCATGGACTCGGCTAGCTAGCGAGTCATCCTAGGGGTCCTCCTGTCTCCAGCTCCCCAGTGCTTGGATTACAGGTGTGTGTCACCACACCTGCTTTTGTGTGGGTGCTGGGGAATCTGACCCAAGGTCCTCATGCTTGTGTGACAATTACTTCACAGTTAATTCCATCCCTCTAGCCTCACCAAGCACCTCACCCAACATAAGTATTTAATATTTATCTATTAACTGTCTTTATAAATAAAGGAAGAAGTAATTTGTTACGTGAACAGGTTGTAGAGCTGAAACCTAGGCATGAACTGCCTATGTTGTGATTCTTTCTCTAAAGTCGGAAATCTGAGATGATTCTCAAAGCCAGAGATCTGCTTTATTTCACCCACCTGCCATCCTCTTTCAACCTGAAGGGCTAATGATGAGAAATACTAAGTCTGAAAGTAGAAAGAAGGAAGGCAAGAATTATAGGTGACTAGGACACGATACTCAGGTGACAGTGACTTAAGGAGAACCTACAATGAAGACTTTTTTCAATATTCATAGCTTTTTTTTCAATATTCAAGTTTTTACATGTAACAATTCATTTAACAACCACCCCCCCACAAAAAAAAACCCAGCAGGTAAGTTACTATTTTTTTTGACTGGATAACATGAGGGTTTGCTGAATTCCGGGATGCCTGATTTGCGGCAGTGCTGGGCTGACGGTATTACTGTACTCTTCTACTAGCCTAGGTTCAAAAAACCCCAAGACCATATACAGTAGAAGGCTACAGAGACTCTGGCACGTGCATATCACATAATGTTGGTTATAGAATGTGTCTTATTTCTGTCAACAGACTGTAAGGAGGGCAGGGAAATGCATTATATAATTTTATGCATCATTGATAATGCCCAAGACAGCACTTCTGTCTGGCCCTCCTATCCTCTCCTCCCTCTCGTCCAGTGTTTACGGGATGCTTGAGATAAACTATTAGGATATTCTAGTGATGCTGTGTATTCTAGAGATAAATCACTTCTTTGGAAGAACATTTATCTGTGTGTGCATGTGGGGGGCACATACATGTCATAGAGCATGTGTGGGGGTCAGAGGAGAATCTCAAGGTGCCCTTCCTCTTCTTCCACCTTGGGGTTAAGATCTCTCTTGCTGTTTTGCAGCTGTATCTGCCAGACTATCTGGTCCAGGAGCTTCTGGATTCTCCTCACTCTGCCTCCCCTGTCAGCAGCTGTGTTGGGGTCACCGATGTATATACCACTTTGCATCCAGCTTTATGGGGTTCTGGGGAGAATTAAATTTGGCTTTTAAACAATGTCCTTTAGCTGCTAAATCACATCCCCAGATGACCAAAAGTCACTTCTTTAAAAAGGATACTGCATTTTAGAGGAACAACAACAACAACAAAAAGGGTCAAAAAGCAAAAGGAATAAAGGAGGAGGGAGGAAAGAAACTTGCCATAAAAGAAACAAATGAATTTTGTAGTTTGATCATAATAACTACTGTTAGAAAAAACAACTAGAGAAGGGGCTTGAGAGTTAAAGAGGTATACCTATTAAATAAGGAGTTTAAAAGACTCACCTTTGAAATTTAAAGAAGACCCTGACGGAGGTGAACGATGAAGTGAGAGAATGGCAGGGAGTAGAATTGCAAGTACGAAGGCCAGGAGGTGACACGTGCTGGGATGAGTGAAAGAAAGGTCTCTTGAGTTTGTGATAGAAGGAGTTTTGGAAAATTATAGGAAAAGATGAGGTCAGATACTGCACCGTAATATGATCTGTCTGGCTGCTCCATTGAGAAAGACCTGTGTGTATGTGGGTGGGGCGGGGGTTGCAGTTAGACAGCCACCACAAGAATAAGAAGTGATAGTGGCTTGGCCTCAGGGGAACAGCAGTGGAAGAGGTGAGAAGCAGTCAGATTCTAGACATATCTTGAAGGGGGAGCCAGCACAATTTGCTGAAAAATCAGATTTGGAGTATGAAAGACAGGGAGACATCCAAGATCCAGGAGTTCACGATTATTGGTCTGAGCAACCGGAAAGATGCCGCTACCACCCCGTTCAAGGAGGGAAGGCTGAAGGAGAACTTTTTTTAGAGGAAGATTAGAAACTTGGTTTTGATGATGTCGAATTTGACATATATTAGACGAGTGGAGATGAGGAGGCAGCTGAATAGTCGTGGAATGAATGAATAAGCAGGAACTTAATCAAGTATTCAACTTTAACTGCCCTGAATATAAATCAATTTTCCTTTAACTACTGCCTTACAATGTGAAGCATTTTTGGATGTGACCCTGGATTTTAGATTCTTGTGACCAAAGGCCCAGGGTTGCCTGAATTCCAGGCCTGATGATCTGGCAGCTTCATGGCCTTTCCTCTCAAATGTACCTGAGAACTTCAATGTTTACTGTCTTCAGAACCTGGTCTCCCTTGTAAATGTAGCAAATGGTGCCACTCAGGTAAACTAAGTCATATCTTATCATCTCATACATTCAATTGCCCACCCTCATGTCTGCTGGTCACCAAATCAACCCTCCTCAATGTGTATGAACTCATCTCTCCCCTCTATCTTCACTGTGGGGTTTTGGGTTTTGATTGTGTGTGTGTGTGTTTAGGGGAGTTATGTTCTCATAGCTTTCACATAACTCCCACCATGTCTTGTTTTTTTAAAAACATCTAAGTGTGGCCATCTTATTTTTCTGCTTAAAATAATTTCAAAGGTTTCTTTCTGTCTATAAAATCCTAAATCCTGACAGTTTTACCTACAAAGCTCATCATGGTTAGACCCCTGCTCATTCTGGACATACAGGAAGTCCTACCTACTGGCCCTATTGAATCACCTGTAATCACTTCGACATATCCATTTCATCTTCAAATGTAATTAGCGTGTTGTAGGGTAACAGCTCTATACTAAGCTGTGGATTCCAGGCTGGACACAGTAGACTTATATTCTTCTCTGGTAGGACCATGCTTTTCAAACTTCCATGCCTTTGATTTTTTTTTTTTTTTTAGTTGTTTCCTAAATTTTGCCCCTACCTGCTCCTCCCTCCACTTCATTGCCACTTCCTCCTCCTGTCAGCAACTTAGCGAAAACGACCTTTTAAGATTTAGTTCACCTCATCACTCTGTCTGAGCTCTTCTCGTAATCCTCTTCTCACTTCTAAAACCCGTTTCCTCTCTCAAAAGACATTATTGAATAACGTAATAGCTGTAGAAGTGAGGCTATTTCTAAATACCTTGCAGATTCCATTCAGAATATGGCATCCTATTTGAAACCGGGCGATTACTGTATAGGGATATTTCCTTTCTGATCCTTACAGGGAAAAGACCCTTTATCTGGATTTGCCCTGTGGTCTTTAGACTCCATATGTAGGACAAGTGAACACTAACCTGCTTCAGAGTGAAACCTGGTTGTTCTGGGATGCACACAGCATGTATGTCATAGGGTTCTTTGGTAGAGTGAAGTTCTGTTGTTGGAACTCAGATGGTCAGAAATCTTAGGGAGCTTGTCTTAAAGCTGAGTCCATAATTTTCACTTAGACTAATGTACTTATATTTGTGATAGCTTGGTGGGAGACTGTTAAGACAGTAAGAGTGAGCCTAGAATGTGCACAGTCCTGGGTTTTATCCCTTGTACTATGAAAAGATGGGATTAAAACCCCCTTTAATGTACCCCTTAATGCTAAAGATAGCAGAATGACTGACTTCATGTACATCTGTTTGTACTTCCTGATCTCTACGTAGTTGCAGTGCCTATTGGTACATAGCCCTGTGATTTTGCACTGCTAAAAAAGAGGGGAGGTGGATAATGAGGATGAGTGCTGTGGCGGGTTGAAAGTAAAGCTTCATGTGTTTGTGACTAAGCCTTATAACTAACTAATCCTTAGCTGGTGGAGCTTTTGGGAGGTGGAACCTTGCTGGAGGAGGGAAGGACTTGGGGTTTTACAGTCCAGCCCTGCTTGCCAGTGCTAGATAGCTCTTCTCTTTACTTCCTCCCTGTCACTATGGAGATGCGAGTCCTGGCTGTTGTCTCTGCCACAAAGACACTTTTCCTTGAAACTGTGAGCCAGAAATAAACCCGATCCTTCCCCTAAGCTGTTTCTGAGCAGGCATTTAAAAATATATTTTTATTTATTCATGAGAGAGAGAGAACTGGTATGCCAGAGCCTCCAGGCACTGCAAAGATTCATGTACCAACTTGTACATATGGTTTATGTGAGTACTTGGGAATTGAACCGGGGTCCTAAGGCTTCGCAGGCAAGTACCTTAAGTGCTAAGCCACCTCTTTAGCACCTGATCAGGTATTTTGTCCCAGCAATGAAAAGGTAACTGCTCCAAGTACCAAGAAAAAAAAAAGCCAAATTCTTATTCCTCATTTGTCTGTTCATATCACCTGAGGAGCTTCTGAATACCAAGTATTTGGTGAATGGATGAACAAGCAAGTTCTTTATTTTAAAGTATGTTTTTAAATTATCTTAGAGCGAGGGAGGGAGGGAGAGAGAGAGAGACAGACAGACAGATAGAGAGAGACAGACAGTATGGGCACGCCAAGGCCTCCTGTCACTGCAAATGAGCTCCAGATGCATGCGCTACTTTGTGTATCTGGGTTTACATGGGTACTGAGGAATCGAACCCAGGCCATTAGGCTTTGCAAGGATGTGCCTTTAACCACTGAGCCATCTCTCCAGCCCATAAGCAGATTCTTATCAAATGTTTAACTGGTGGACAAAGAGTGGGTTGAGAAATCTAGCTATCATTAACATAGTCTCTACGCACCCACCTCTCTTCTCTCTTACTCTTTTTACAATGTCTGTATACTGGCCTCCATATGCAGATTCATGGGTACCTATGTTCAGATGATTTTATTTGTTTTAATTTTTTTTAATTAATTAATTTATTTATTTGAGAGCGACAGACACAGAGAGAAAGACAGATAGAGGGAGAGAGAGAGAATGGGCGCGCCAGGGCCTCCAGCCACTGCAAACGAACTCCAGACGCGTGCGCCCCCTTGTGCATCTGGCTAACGTGGGACCTGGGGAACTAAGCCTCTAACTGGGGTCCTTAGGCTTCACAGGCAAGCACTTAACAGCTAAGCCATCTCTCCAGCCCTGTTTTAAATTTTTTTGAGGCAAGCCCAACAGACTGTCCTTTTTTATTATGAGAGGGGGAGAGAGAGAATTGGTGCACCAGGGTCTCCAGCCACAGCAATCAAACTCCAGATGTCTGTGCCCCCTTGTGTGCATGTGTGACATTGTGTGCTTGCATCACTGTGCATCTGGCTTACATGGGATCTGAAGAGTCAAACATGAGTCCTTGGGCTTTGCAGGCAGGCATCTTAACTGCTAAGCCATTTCTCCAGCCCCATTCAGATGATTTTAGAAGATCCTTTGCAGAATAGCTACGTTTTATAATTATGCAACAGCACTAAGCCAAGTATTGCAGTTAAGAAGCCTGAAAAACCCTCTTAGTTCTCTTCCTTTTGACTTATGGCCTGCATATGCCATATCTTCTTTAAAAAAACATTTTTTATTGGCAGCTTACATAATTTTAGACTATAGACCGTGATAATTCCCTCCCATCCCCAACTTTCCACCTCATTATGGCATATCTTATATCAAAGGTTGAAGATGGATATCTGACATGTATAAGCTAAGTGATTAGACATTCAATACCCAGATAGCTGCAGTGAAGCATTTTAGAGGTCTTACAAAGTCACTCTGGCTATGACGAAACTATAATTATCTGATTGGTCCAGCAAGATGACTCTTCCACGATATTCCTTAGCTCGGGTTTGTTTTTGTGCATCTTCTTAAAAATACTTAAAATTTTGGTTTATTGATTAATTAATTAATTTTTGCATGTGCATGTATGTATGTGTGTATGGATGTCTTGCCAAGTATGTGCCATGGAGTCTTGTTGCTGCAAACAAATGCCAGATATATGTGCCAATTTGGGTCCAGCTTTATTTGTGTGCTGAGGAATTTAACCTGGGTTGGAAGACTTTGCAAGCAAGTGTCTTTAACTGTTGAGCCATCTCCTCAGCACCTGATTACACATATCTATACACACATGCATAATGCATAGAAACACACTCCAGACATTGTATAGGATTAGTACTTTCCTTTTGTATTGAGTATTTAAAAATGACATTGCAAGCTGGGCATGGTGGTGCACGCCTTTAATCCTAGCACTTGGGAGTCAGATGTAGGAGGAGTGCCCTGAGTTCAAGGCCACCCTGAGACTACATAGTGAATTCCAGGTCAGCCTGGGCCAGAGTGAGACCTTACCTCAAAAAACCAAAACAAACAAACAGAAAAAAAGACATTGCATTAATTATTTATTATCAATCAGTGTCACAAATCTCTATGACTATATTTATAAGCTGTAAACAGATTGACATATGAAGGACACAGCTTGCTGAGACTAGGAACTAGTACACAGTTACTTCTAGTGTTTTTATTTAACAAGATGCCTTCCCTTTAGTACCTAAATGTAGTAACATCTACATGGAACTGATTGGGTATTAATTTGCCACACATTTAGGTATATCAATAAGACATATTATAAATTAAAATCATATCAAGAGACTATTTTGATTATGAAGCCTTATTAGGTGGTGATTATGAATGCCTTGTTTAAATTATTATAATAGTTTAATGGATCCTATTGTTATACTTTACCATAAAAATAGTACATTTAATAATATGGGAAAGGATGGAAGATGGCAGACAGGTAGAAAAGTATTGATTCTGAAGTTTTAAATTAGATTCCTATTGATTTGGCGAATGAAAATTTCATTGCAATAAATGCTTTCATGGTTGTCAGTTTCTATTACTGTGTGTCAGCGAATTCACCAGCTGTGTAAAACAGACAAATTAAATGCTAGGGACTGGGCGTATCCCGAGCCACATTGATGACTTTCAATCACTACTGGAGACAGCAAGGCCTTTCATGCCTCCATTCCATCTTTGCTCGGGATGTTAAGCCTCAGATTTCTATACAAGCCTCAGGCACATGCAGAGGCCAAGGTAGGGTGGTGCTCTATACTAACTGCTAGTGTGCACTTCCTACAGGGCCTGTAGCCCCTCAGCAACCCAGGCTTGTCTCAGGTGTACTACGTAGTCAAGGCCAGCCTTGAACCCCCGATCTTTCTGTTTCTACTCCCAAGTTCTGGGATTACAGGCGTATGCTGCAATATCCAGCTCAGGAGCACTGTATGTTAGACATAATAACTGGGTGCCTGGAGTCACGTTCACTTAGTCCTTCTCTCATGCGAAATATGTTGGTTGAGTGGCATGTATAATTCTAGATGTTGTGATTACAATAACAGCCCTGGCTCTGTGACTTCTGCTCCAATGACGGCTTAGCTTTACCTCATTGTCCGGTTAAGGTGGTTACTAACTGAGCCTCAGTGTCCATATTTCATCAGATTTATGTTTGTTGCAAGAGTTAATTGAGACAAGGAACATATAGCAAATATCATGCCTAGCACATTGTAAATACCAGTTATTTTCATTCTTGGGCAAAAAGTCAGATGCAAGCCATTTTTGTGCCGTCAAATTAATTGGTTGTGAATGTAACCCATTAGTTGTGATGCCACTGATTTCTCTGCTTTTAGTCTAGTCTGAGCAGCATTTACAATACAGCAATGAGCTCATGACAATGGGAAGTCTGTTGCTTGTCTCCTTAATAATGTTTTGCCTTTCAGATAATACATATAAAAATGAATAGCCAAGCTTCTTTCCCTTCAGGGCTGAGAATAAGAATTTTTTTTCTTTCTTTCTGAGAAAAGTGTACATACTGCATGAGACTCAAAAACAGAGAGCAGAAAAAAAAAAAACCCTCCTAAAAACTCAAGGCAATATGTGCTTTTAAAAAAAATGTCAAACCTGTAGTATTGAAGACTTTGGACCAGGGAGGTTTAGAGATAGAACCTGTCTTTTGCTAGAAGATTCATTTTATCTTGTCATTGAAAGAACTTAAGAGAAGGACATATGAGTCTATTTGGTTATAAAAGTCTAATTAACTATTGACTGTGTGATATTCACTAATAATTGAGTTTGTTGCATCAAAAACCATAAAGCACTTTGAAGTGTGGAAATGAAGGTTTCAGATCGATCACCTAAATCAGAATGCTCAGAAACCTGTCTAGGCTAGAGGTCATTAACAGATACATCACGCTGCCCCAGGGAATCCTGGTTTGTTAGTAGTTATGCACCCCATGAGAGACAGAGGTGGACATGTCTACTCTGGCCTGGAGTTGGGGTGGGCACTAAGGCTGTTCAAGAAGGTATTGGAGGGAAATAGAAAGAGGCAGTAAGAAAGCTCATGGTGGAAGACAGAGGAGGAGACAGTTCAAGAGGCATTCCCAAGACAAGCAGGGAAGCTGTGGAAAATGGGGGCCCAGCAATTCACAGAATCTCAGAGGGTTTGAAACAGTTGGGAGAATCACCTAGAAAGAGTTTTTATTCTATTTGTCTAAATAACTTTTTATTGGTGTGTATTCATTACACATTATAATGGGTTTCATAGATGTTTTCGTATGAGTATGTCATGTACTCTGACCATATTCATGGCTTGCACACTCCTCCTTCTCTGAAAAGAGTTTTATGGTTTATCTCAGACCAACTGCATGAGCATCTCTGGGGCAAGGATCTAATTTTAGCATAGCCAGAGATGAAAAACCCACCACTGTGGCCAGTAGATCTGAAAGTGTGGCCCCAGACTATGATCACCTGCGTAGAGATGCAAATTGTCACCTAGACCTACTCATTCAGGATCTCTGGAGTGGAACCAGGAATCTGTGTTTTTTAAAAAAATTATTTACTTATTTTCAAGGAGAGAAAGAAAGAGAGAGGAGTAAGCGTATGTGAATGGGCACACCAGGGTATCTGGCCACTGTAAACAAATCCCGGATTCATGTGCCACTTTGTGCATCTGACTTTATGTGGGCACTGGGGACTCAAACCTGGGTCCTTACGCTTTGCAGGCAAATTCCTTAACCACTGAGTGATATCTCTTGCCTGGCATCTGTGTTTTAATAAGCTGCCCAGGGTGATCCTGACACTTGCTCAAGTTTGAGAATCATTGTTCCACATGAGTCATGTCTGATTTTCTCCTGAGAAAATTAAGCAATGCAGGTAGGCAAGAAGAAATAGCCAGGCTGGAAGTCCACCGTGGTCACCTTCTGCACCTTAGAATAGGAAGAACACACTTCATTCATCCCACAGAAATATTTTTCAAGAGGAGAGGTAATCCGACCTTCTGTCTCAATTTTTTTTTTGTTTATTTATTTATTTGAGAGTGACAGACAGAGAGAGAGAGAAAGTCAGATAGATAGATAGAGAATGGGCGCGCCAGTGCCTCCAGCCACTGCGAAGGAACTCCAGACACGTGCTCCCCCTTGTGCATCTGGCTAAACGTGGGTCCTGGGGAGTCGAGCCTTGAACCATAGTCCTTAGGCTTCACAGGCAAGCGCTTAACTGCTCAGCCATTTCTCCAGCCCCAGTCTCAATTTTTATTAATCCTCTTAGGAGGGAATCATAGAAATGACATAGACCTCTTGGTTCCAACTGGGTCATATGGCATTAAATAAAATTTGTAATAGCTATGGTAGTTTGAATTCCATGTCTCCTGTAAATCATGTATTCTGAATGCTTGGTTCCCAACTGTGGCAATGAGAGAGAGAGAGAGAGAGAGAGAGAGAAGGAGACACAGAGAGACAGAGAGAGACAGAGAGTCTTGCCGGAGGAGGTGTGCTACTGCAAGTGGACTCTGAGGTTTATTAGCCCTAGCTTGTCAGTATTAGTTGGGAAAACTCTCCTGCTGCTGCTTCCACCTGCTGTGGTAGAAGTGATGTCCAGCTTCTGCTCATGCCACGTTTCCCCTTCCACCAACAAGCTTTCCCTGGAGACTGTAAGTCAAAATAACTACCTTTCCTCCAATCAGCTACTTTTGGACAGGTGCTTTATCCCAGCAATGAGAGGGGAACTACAACAATGTCTTTAGTTTTGGTTAGCCCTCTTCTCAGAAACAAAATACGGAGACTCATAACAGAAAGCTGTAAGTCCACTAGAAGATCCAGTGAGCTGCCAGATACCTAGTAAGGAGATAGGTAAAGAGGGCAAGGGCTTTGCAGACTGCGGGTAGGGAGCATTAACAATCAGAAGAACGTTGAGTTATTGAAACGAAATTTTACTGTTCCATTCTATTTTAGGAAATCAGTGATTTTGGGGCACCATGGTTCTGATATGTTGATAAAATGCAATGATGTCCCCTGCAGTAAGTTTTCAGTACACGATGAAAACTGCCTAAGAACATGTTCTAATGATGTGTTGGTTTTTCTGAAAGTAGCACCCAGCCCCCAGAACATTCTCTGGCAGCACCCACACTCTCCTGTCCTAGTGAAGAAACTTGGAACAAGGTTGGAAGCTGGAAGAGCTGCCTCCTGGGTGGTGTAAGAATGCCTGTGTCTGGGAGCTTGGCTCTAACAATTTAGGATGGTAACAGGAAGTCGCTTAGCTTCCCTGGCCCTTGATTTCTCCAGAGTAAAGTGACAGAAATCACCCAGATGAACCGAAATGTCAAAGTCATCTGTAAGAGACTGGGAAGAGGGCCAGGTGCCACAACCAAGCTGGAGAGAAGATTGCATAGGCTTACCGTGTCACCTTCTGGCAAACTGGGACAATGAAATCTACCTAAGCTGAAACCCCGAGAAGGTGAATCACTAGTTGTGGGGGCCAAACACTTTATAGGTATTTTTTGTTACTACTTTTATTAATATTTCTCCATACCCACAGGCTCTGTAAAAATACTGCCCTTATAAACCAGGCAACAGAGAAAAACACATGAATTCCTAAATTTGAATTATGTATATATAACTAGGTAAAGATGCCCAACCAAACCAAAGACACTTGGTTTTGTGGAACAGAAATACCTTCTCCTTCTCTCTCTCTCTTTTCTCTCTCTCTCTCTCTCTCTTTTTTTGCCTACTTTAAGCTCATTTTAAGAAAAAACAAATACCACAGGAGATCATTATTTTAAATACAAATTCCATTTAACAGAAAGTATTGGGTAAATCTTCTGGGGCTGTAAATTACCTGCTAATGACTCGAGGCTGTGAAAGGCATTTCTGGAAATTATTGTGTGCAGAGACCTGCTTCCCATACTCAGCAGACAGACGCCAGTGGTCTCGGATAGAAAAATGGAATTCCACACTGCGTATCTGTTATTAAAGTGAGGTACTCAATGACCCAGGTTCACTCTAGCTGCATAGTGAGCATCCCTGGATTTACAAAAGATGAGATTTTTGAGAAAGAAAATGAGAAACAATGAGTCATTCATAGACACATAACTAGCAATTTGAGACTGGTGTTCAGGTGCCTTGCTCTGTACACTTCCTCCTTTCTTTAGTTTCATTCCAGGCTCTGAAATTTTCCCAGGGACTATTTATTATTCCATTCCATCCAGTCACTGCTATGTTCAATTATGGGCCTCTGTTCCACTAACAGAGTTTTGCTTTCAAGACTAGAAACAAGTCTGTTCTAGATGTATTTATGTTTTTTCTTCCTCATAGAAATTCCATCATTTATTTATTCTTTACAGTGTCATTCACTAATCACCTCATTTATTATTTTTTGTGCTTGTTGCAGCTTCAAGTTTTATAATCTAGTATATTTTTCTCCAAGACACACCTTATCACTCTCAGGGCTATTCTCAAGAACACAGTTAGAATTGTCTCTTGGTCTTTTGTTTATCTAGCATAGAAAGGGTCAGGCAGACTTTCCAGTAGCAGGTTGCTCTGGCCTTCCCAACCCCTGGAACATAGTAGGCTTTTGATCAATATCTGTTCAATGACTCCCTGAATGAATGAACATAGGAATAATGACAGTAATCTTGGTACAGCCTTAGGTAAAATTATATACTAATAATTCCATCTCTTCTGTTAGGTGTTGACTTGTTAAGTTGATTGAAAAAAAAAAATCCTTGTTTATGTGAGTTAAAACCGATTCCATATACTATGGAGAGCATAGGCATTCCCTGATTTGAATGTCTAATCCTCCATGACTCTGATGGTGGTTGGACAGAGGAGATGCTCAACAGAACATATGCAGTGACAAGGAATATAGCACCCTATAAATGCAACTCGCCATCTCTTACTGTCGCAAAAGGTTAACCATGGTTGGGCAGTGCCCCTTCTGGACACTGTCACTACTGCTACAGCGTAGCAGTGAGGGTTCTTTAAGATAAAGTCCTACCAAACTGTAACTTTAGTGGGGAGACTAGGGTTGAAATTTCAGACTGCCCTTTACTAGCCTGCTGAACTTGTCTACATTTTAAAATTGTTCTTAGTTTCAGTCTCATTATAAAATGAGCATGATAGTAATAGAGTTCTAGATGACGGATCTGAGTGACACTTGTTTCTGGCTCTAAAGCCCAGGATCTGAACAACTATTATCCTTCTGCAATAAGATAGTCAGCATGAAAATTCCTGATGTAAATATTTGCTAAAACAACTATATATAATATAATATAATATAATATAATATAATATAATATAATATAATATAATATAATATATAACATATAATATACAATATATATTATATAATTTGTTAAAATAAGAACAAAACAGCAAACAACTATAGCAAAAGCTGTTCTAGAAATTCTTCTTTGTTCTATTAGTAAATGTACAAGTTCACAGGCTAGGGAGGTTGCTCACGGGCTAAAGGTTCTCTCTCCACAAGCCTGCTGGCTAGGGTTCTGGTCTCCAAGGGCCCACGTACCTGTAATTCCAACACACCTGCAACAGAGGGGGTGGATTTAGGAGAAAGGCCTGCAGAGTAGGCTATTCTGTCCTTCCCAGCAGCAAAGAGCCAAGGAAAGCCTTGTCTCAAAAGCAAAGTAGAAAGACACATTCACCCTCTGAGATCCTCTGGCCTGTATATGTGCACCTGGGCACCCGTGTGCTCATATACACACTCCATTTACAAACATACATATACACACGCTTAAAAAAACAGAAACGTTCAAATTCAAAATATTTGTCATTGTGATTTGTAAAACCAACACCAAAAAATGGGGAAAGAGAAGAATCAAACAGTGGTGAAGGTTGAATAGAGGTTCCCAAGCGTCTGCCTGACCTAATGACATGGTTTGGGCAGGCAATGGATAACCTGGGTCACATGACATTCAGATGAAGGGCAGTGCGAGTCTTCCACACCTAATGGAGATTGATCACCTATTCCTAAATATCCAAGGCTTCCACCTTCCTAGTGTCTAGAGAAGGGGGACTGTAGTTGTTACTTTCTCATTATTGGGGCCAGCACCTGACCACAAGCAGCTGAGGAGAGGTTGTCTACTGTGGCTTGCAGTTCTGAGGGGAAGCTCTGGGCTGGCAAGGGAAAGACGACAGAGCAGAGGCTGGTCATCGCCTCGGCCAGAGTAGGTACAAAATAGGAGCAGGAGGGCTGGAAAGATGGCTTAGCGGTTAAGCGCTTGCCTCTGAAGCCTAAGGACCCCGGTTCGAGGCTCGGTTCCCCAGGTCCCACGTTAGCCAGATGCACAAGGGGGCGCACGCGTCTGGAGTTCGTTGGCAGAGGCTGGAAGCCCTGGCGCGCCCATTCTCTCTCTCTCCCTCTATCTGTCTTTCTCTCTGTGTCTGTCGCTCTCAAATAAATAAATTAAAAATTAAAAAAAATTGGAGCAGGAGAATTAGTGAAGTTCTTGGAAGGAGGAGCAGGGATATAACACCCATAAGCCCGCCCCTAATAACACCCCTCGCCCTGCAAGGATCCTCCACCTCCCAAATTGCTACCAGCTGTGGAACAAGCCTTCAAACATGAGTTGATGGGACGCGATCCAAATCACCCTGGGGAGGTAGGGTCCCGCGAATTGTGCCTCAAACGAAAGGCTCGAGAGCAGCCTTTGGAGAACGCAGGAGGCCCCGTGCTGCCCTGTCCAGAAGGAAAGTGACTGAGCAGCTCACCAGAGAAGAGGCTTGCCTGCCTCTTGTCAGTGATTTTGATGTCGGTGTGCACAGACCTGAGGCTTAGGTGATAGCTTTCCCATCGTCTTGCCTTGACAAGTGATAAGAGAGGGCAGTTAGGTTTGCTTGTACTAGAATAATCGCCTTATTTGTTGCTTTTAACAATTTCGAAATGTAATTCATTGCTCTGGAGAAGGAGTGATCCCATCAGTGCTCCTCAGTGCCAGGTGTGACTGGTTTTCACCAAGTGGCTATACCACGTCGGCCACATACATTATCTCATTTTACTTTTATTTCATATGTATGTGTATGGTGTGAGCATGTTTTCATATGTGTGGGAGGGGTGTACCTGTGTGTGGAGGCCAGAGGTTGACTGAGTGTCTTCCTTAATTGGTTTCTTGAGACAGGGTCTTATATTGAACCTAGAGCTCACCCATTCCTCTGGACTAGCTAGCTAGTGAGCCCTAGGGATCCTCCTGTGTCTGCGTCCACAGTGCTGGGATTATTACAGGGCCACTCAGCCACATGTGGCTTTTTTTTTAAAAATTATTTATTTATTTATTTATTTGAGAGCAACAGACACAGAGAGAAAGACAGATAGAGGGAGAGAGAGAGAATGGGTGCGCCAGGGCTTCCAGCCTCTGCGAACGAACTCCAGACGCGTGCGCCCCCTTGTGCATCTGGCTAACGTGGGACCTGGGGAACTGAGCCTTGAACCAGGGTCCTTAGGCTTCATAGGCAAGCACTTAACCGCTAAGCCATCTCTCCAGCCCCACATGTGGCTTTTATGTGGGCTCCAGAGATCTAAACTCAGGTCCCCATGTTTGCGCAGCAAGCCCTTTACACACTGAGCCATGTGCCCTGCACTCATTTAACTTTCCTAAAACACGGTAGAGTGGGATGTGTCTTGATCTTCATTTATCAGAGAAGGAAACATGCTCAGAGGACATGCTCACTAAGGTGAGAGCAGCGCTCAAGTGCACACACTAGTGAGTGACGAAGCTAAGACAGGCGCCTATGGCCAACTGCTGTGTTTGTATGACAGAACAGCACTTTGAAAGTCACGTGCTGGCCGGGCGCGGTGGCGCATGCCTTTAATCCCAGCACTCGGGAGGCAGAGGTAGGAGGATCATTGTGAGTTCGAGGGCACCCTGAGACTACAGAGTAATCTCCAGGTCAGCCTGGGCTAAAACAAGACCCCAACTCAACAAACAAAAGTAGCATTCTATGCTGACAGGAGAAGTAAATAAGTACAAAAGACAATCTCATTACACATGAGAGTCTGGACTTCCAATAAATGTCTTTAATGTACATCCTAGGAAGATGGATGTTAATTTACTCTAAGTCTCTCTTAATAACTCCTGGTCCCCAAATTTAGCATAGACACTGTTTGTGACCTGGTCAGGTGATCTCTAGTAAAATCTAGGTCATCATTTTAACATCTACAAAAATAGGGAAAGTTGTTCTTGTGTTTAACACTGATGTAGCAAAATTATGGAGGAATCTGGATTTTTTTTTTTTTTGTCTTACTGTCATGTTTTAGAAAGTAAATGTCTGGTTATACAAGTTTAAATAAAGCAAACGTTAAAATTTCCTGACACTCTTTTTGGTTGGCAACACTGATACCTATGTAAAACACTCAATACTTATGTAGAGAAAAAGTTTGTTTGTTATCTGCTATATACCAGACATATTTACATATTTACATATGTTTTTATCCTCAAGTCCTTGAGAAAATCTTGTAAGTCAATTGTTATTAGGTTCCATTCAGACAAAAAGAAGTTTGAAAACAAGGAAATAAACAGACTGGAAGGTCAAGTAAGTCTTATGGTTGAGACATTAAAAAAGCTGATTTAAATTCAAATCATGTATTTTTTTCTTTTGTGAAGCTACAACACCAGAAGATAAATGCCTCAGCAGGCAGTATGAGCAAGGTAGAAAATCCATGGGAGTATTATAGATATTTCCACCAGTGTCTTGCTGCAGCCAAATACAACTCACCACCAGCCAGCCATAGAATATTAGAATAAGAGAAACTCTATGGGTGATATTATCCAGGGTTTTTACTTTACACACAGGGAGAATACATTTTAACTGAGTTCTTTTAAAAAATATTTTGGAGCTGGAGAGATGGCTTAGTGGTTAAGGCACTTGCCTGCAAAGCCAAAGGACCCAGGTTTGATTCCCCAAGACCCACGTAAGGCAGATGCATAGGGGATGCATGCATCTGGAATTCGTTTGAAGTAGCTGGAGGCTGCAGTGCACCCATTTTCTCTCTCTCTATCTGCCTGTTTCAGTATCTCTCTCTCTCTCTCTCAAATAAATAAATAAAAATAAAATATGTTAAAAATATTATGAAGCTGGGTGTGGTGGTGCATGTCTATAATCCTAGCACATGAGAGGCAGAGGTAGGAGAACTGCTGTGAGTTTCAAACCAGCTAAAAAAAAAAAAAGTATTTTGAGATAAGGTCTTGTTTTGTAACCCAGTCTGGCCCTGGAACTCCCCATGTAATCCAGGCTGGCCTTGAACTTATGATCTTTGGCCTCAGCACCTCGATTGTTGGAACTAAAGTCTCTGTCACCATGCCTGGTTTAACTCTGAGTTCTTGACTCAGAAAAGTGAAGAAACACATCTCAGTTCTTGGAGTCAGTGATGGACAAAGAACTGGCATCCCTGTCTCCTAGGCCCCAGGCTATTTGTGCTTTATTGGTATGAACTTGGGCTTTACAATTACACTACCAAACTCTGCCTGCCTCACTAGGGGAAAGTTGCTTTGCTTCTCTGGATCTTGGTTTAGTTAAATGTCCCGTGAACATAACAGTACTTGTTGGGCTTAAGCAGATGAGTTAGTACTTATTAATATCAGTGCTTGCCTCATAATAAACATTCGTTATGGGCTGGAGAGATGGCTTAGAGGTTAAGATACTTGCCTGCAAAGCCTAAGGACCCAGGTTCAATTTCCCAGGAATGCATGTAAACCGATGCATAAGGGGGCACATGCTTCTGGAGTTCATTCGCAGTAGCTCGATGTCCTGGCACACCCATTCACTCTGTCTCTATCTGCCTCTCTGCTCTCAAAATGGATAAATAAAATAAATAAATAAAAATTAAAACAACAACAACAAAAATTCATTAGTAGCCATTATAAATAAGTGCCACCTCACCTTTCAAAGCCCATTGCAGAAATTTATTTCTGGAATGATTGAACTAAAAAAGTAATAATAAAAAGGTAAACTTTTAAGAGAATCATGAAGTCATCTCTCTGAAGAGATGATGGGAAGATGGTACAGTCCAGTGAGTCAATTTCACAATAACTCTGAGAACACACAAGGTCTGGAGATCAGCAGAGGATGATCTTAGAAAGGGAGCCCAAGAGCTGGAGAGATGGCTTAGCAGTTAAGGAACTTGCCTGCAAAGTCTAAGGACACATGTTCAACTCTCCAGATCCCAAGTTAGTCAGATACACAAAGGTGAGGCAAATGCAAGGTCACATATGCCCACTAGGTGGTGCATGCATCTGGAGTTTGATTTCAGTGGCTGAGGCCCTGGCACACCAATTCTCTCTCCCTCCCTCTCCCCTCCTCTAAAAATAGAAAAAGAAAGAGGAGCCCAGGAAGGTGGGAGGATAAACCACAGTCACTCTGCACAGCCATGACATTAAGTGAAGAGAACCATCCTGGACCAGGACAACCATCTTTCTGCATTCCTGCTTCCCGTTCTCCAAGTGCTTTTCTAGTGACTGCTGTAGGCTCCACTCTGGAATATGAGAGTCTGGCTGGGTGCTCTTTTTCTTTTGTAATAAGAAAGCCAGTGACCAGACACAGCCACTAAACTGTAGGTGTTGGGAGAGGATGGGCTACTGTGATGGAGTCTTATGTAAAAAAAAACAACAACTCTGAATTGTATTCATATTTCAGAGAAAGACTGGACAATGTAGGTTGTATGAGTACTATAAAATTTCACTAGCACAAAGTACACACAATTCTATATTTATATTAAAAATATTTCTATTTTTATTTATTTATTTGAGAGTGATGGAGAGATAGAAAGAATGGGCATGCCAGGGCCATCAGCCATTGCAAATGAACTCCGGACACATGTGTCCCCTTGTGCATCTGGGGAATCAAACCTGGTCCTTTGGCTTTGCAGGCAAGTGCCTTAACTGCTAAGCCATCACTCCAGCCCAACATTTATTATTACAATGGAAGTAAGGAAAGTTACAAGCTATATCATGTTTACTTTGATAAAACCAGAACATGAATTGATAAAGGTTCCCAACTGAAAAACAGTTGCTCATTTGTAGTTTGAGGTTTTCTATTTATTTAGTTCTTTATTTCTTGAAGTAGTTATCAGATCTACTGTCGTATTTTTATGTCAGGCATACAAAAAGCTTCAAAGACAAGGCTAGATTGCAAGAAAGTGAACAAAAGACTAAAAAGGAAATATCGGCATTTCTCAAACAATGAGAATGCATTAGCATGTGTAAGCTCTGGTATATAACAAATTCTTTCTTTAAAAAATTTTTTTTTGTTTATTCTTAGTTATTTATTTGAGAGAGAAAGAGACAGAGAGAGAGAGAATGGGTGCACCAGGGCATCCAGCTACTGCAAATGAACTCTAGATGAGTGTGCCCCCTTGTGCATCTGGCTAACGTGGGTACTTGGGAACCGAGCCTCCAACCAGGGTCCTCAGGCTTCACAGGCAAGTGCTTAACCACTAAGCTATCTTTCCAGCCTTTTTTTTTTTGAGGTAGGATCTCACTCTAGCCTAGGCTGACCTGAAATTCATTATGTAGTCTCAGGGTGGCCTCGAACTCACAGTGATTCTCCTACTTCTGCCACCTGAGTGCTGGGGTTAAAGGCGTGTGCCATTATGCCTGGCAGAAATTCTATATGCAAAGGTTTATTATGAATGAAACTTATTAGTTGTAAATACCTGAAAATTCTAGCAGCTCAGAGAATATTGCTAGTCTGCCTCCAGCGCTCGTGTGAAACTTGAAATTATTTTATTAAGAAAACCTTGTTCAATCTCTTAAGAAATTTGCATTTCTCTGCAAAGATGGAACACAGTATTCTTGGCTGAGTTATTTTCTATAGAAGTCAGCACCATTTTGTGGGATATGATTAGACATTCTAAAGGCAATGATTACAGAAAGTTTAAATTTAGTCATGAAAAACTGAAGACATTTATCCATTCATATAGAAGCATGAAAATGCAAGCTTCACTTTCAGTGTTTAAATGCTGCATATTATAATGGAAATGCTAGGATATGTGATTATTGAACTCTGATTTCACATTTAGAAATCTAATCAAAAGGGAGGCTGGACTATAATTAGCAAAATAATTAGAACTGATAAACCAAAATGGTTGTCAGAGGAAAAAAAAAATACTCTTTTACCTTCAGGATAAGTAATATATAATTTTAAAAAATTGTGCATATGCCCAGGTGGTATGTCCGTCCATATGAGGGTATGTGGTTGTATACATGTGTGTGCATGTGTATGTACATGTATTTGTAGGCCAGAGGTTGATGTCAGGTATCTTGTTCACTGTATTTACTTTGGCAGAGCCTCTCACATGAACAAAGAGCTCACCAATCTGGCTAGCCTAGGTGGCCAGTCTGCCCTAGGGATCCCCCACCTCTGCCTCTGCCAAGAGCTGGGATCACAGGCAGCTCATGGAAGGAAAGCATTTATATTGGCTTACAGACTTTGAAGGGAAGTGTCTTCGTGGTAGGGAAAGTAGGGCAAAAGCAGGAAGCTGGCTCACACCTTCACATACCAATAGGAAAATAACACAGAGAGTGATGACTTAAACTGTTAACACCTAATGGGGCTGGAATAGTAAAACTTAACCCACCTCCTCCAAGAGTCCATCAGCTAGGGGTCAAGTATGAGGCTTAATCACAAGCACATGAGGTTGGGAGGGACATTTGACACTCAGATTACCACATTTCTTTTTAAATATTTTTTATTATTTTGTTTTTGAGAGAGAGAAAGGAGGAGAGAGAGAGAGAGAGAGAGAAAGAGGAAGAGGGCAGAGGATGGGCACACCAGGGCCTTTCAGCTGCTGTGACAGAACTCCAGGCATGTGCGCCACATGTGACACTGAGTGCTTCCATCACTGCGTCTGGCTACAAGGGGCCTGGAGATCTGAACTTGCTTTCAGGAAACTTACTTTCATTTTTAGCACTTTGATTATGTTGTACCCTGCTATAAGCTCTATGCTTTGTGTGTGTGTGTGTGTTGCTTAGGGTTCGTTGGGCTTCTTGGATCTATTCATTTATAATTCTAATAACATTTTAGAAATATGATGGCCATTATTTCTTTAAGTATTCAATATATTTTAACATGTGCACTATTTTCCAATTATACATGTGTCAGATTGCTTGATATCCACAGGTCACTTAGGCTGTATTAACTTTTTCATTGTTTTATTTTTTTTTTCCCCCAATCAGGCTTTATTTTGGATGACTCTCTATTTCTTCAAGTTCATAAACTTTCTTCTTTTTCAGTGTCTGTAATCCACAAATCTGTTTGATTAGTTTATGTTCCTTTTACCACAGAGGTCTCCAATTGTTTCACTAGGTAGAGTTCATCCTATTATAAGGACCCGGTGGGAGTTTCGCTTAATGGTCCAATAGTCATAGAGTACCAGCCACCCTGACTGGCCAGAGTTCCAGTGTCTTCCCAATCTGTTCCAATTCTAGGAATTGTTCTTGTGAAAACACCCTGGTTCCTCTGTCTGGCTTGTGAAGTCCTATAGTCTAGGTCAATGCAGAGTTTTGGAGCTGCGATTTATCTAGTGTTTGATGGCTTCCCATATTCCTTTACTTCCTGAATCTTTGCCCTGAAACTTCCAGGTCTGGTCTCCCCAACTCTGATCTCCATCTTCTGAGTCAGCAAAGAAGTTAACCCCAGCTCTACTGACTGTCTATAAATTGCCTCAGTCAGAAACCTGGGTGAGTAGAAATCACTTCTCTTCCTTCCCTTCTCTCAGAAATCACTGCCCTACAGTTATAGTTACCTACATTCCAGCGTCAGAACACAGTTGCTTCATGTATTTTACCCAGCTTATAATGGGAAGTTATGACCATAGCTTGATGCTCCATTATAACCAAAGGCATAAGTCCCAAGTCTATTTTAGGTAGTCTTAGATAAAACACTCTTGCATAAAATATGAACGTGCCCATGATTATAAGAGGAAACCCCTGCTTAGGAAATAGAAACTGTAATATTAAGATGATTTTTATGATATTTGTATTTTATTAAAAAGAGACAAATTTGTTAAAATGCTGAAATGAGTACCTCAAAGGAGGGGACTGCTGACATGAAATGTAATGAATAACCCTTTGTGTACCATTAACTACAAGGCTACCTCATGAAAGATGCTGAATCAGGCTCCAGGTGCCATATATTGTTGCATTGTATTTCCTCTCTTTCTTTTACAGACAGGCTTATGGAGTAATTGTAAGAAAAAGAAGTAGGATCTTAAAAAGATTTAGCCATTCATGCAACTGAAATGTGATATCAAAGATAAATTAATACCATAAGATGGCTTTATTCTTTGATTTTTATTATTTTAATTAATTTATTTATTTGAGAGAAAGAGAGAGGGAAAGAGGCAGAAAAAAGAGAGAGAAAAAAGAGAGGGAAAGAGGCAGAAAGAGAGAGAGAGAGAGAGAGAGAGAGAGAGAGAGAGAATGGGCACACCAGGGCCTCCAGCCATTGCAAATGAACTCCAGATATACATGCCACCTTGTTTATCTGGTTTTATGTGGGTATTGGGGAGTTGAATCTGGGTCCTTAGGCTTTGCAGGCAAGCTCCTAAACTGCTGAGCCAGTTTCAGTTTCATATGGTCATGAAAATTCTCATTCAGGTTCCTGGTGCACATATGCAAGGCTTACTAAGGATATAGAGATAGATGTTCACAGGATATGCACATAGGTGTGCAATCACTAATTCATAGGATACGCACATTTTCCTCTTTGGTAAGCAGTTGCCTTCTTGTTGCTGAGACAAAACATCAAGCCAGAAGCAGATGATCAAAGGAAGGGGTTTATTTCCAGCTTATGGCTGCAGGGAGGAAGTTTCACCATGGTGGGGAAAGCATGACAAGAGCAGGTGGCAGGGCACCGCATCTTCATATCAGCAGCGATAAAGGAGAGAGACAGAGTAAGTGTGACAACCGGGGCTGCTCCATCCCCAGTGACAAACCTCTTTCAGCCAGACTCCACCACCCAAAGTCTCCACCAGCTGGGGATCCAGTATGGAGCACGTGGTGGTTTGAATGTAAATGTATGTCCCCCATAACTGAGGTATTTTAAAAAATATTTATTTTTATTTATTTGAAATGGGGGGGGAGAATGGATGTGCCATGGCCTGTAGCCACTGCAAATGAACTCTAGACGCATGCACTACTTTGTGCATCTGGTTTACATGGCTACTGGGAAATTGAATCTGGGTTCTTAGGCTTTGCAACAAGCACCCTAACCATTCAGCAATCTTTCCAGCTGCTGAGGTACTTTTTTTATTCATTTATTTGAGAGAGAGAGAGACAGAAAGAGAAAGAGACAGACAGAAAGTATGGGCACACCAGGGCCTCTAGCTATTGCAAATGAGCTGTAGACACATGTGCCAACTTTTACATCTGGTTTACGTGGGTACTGGAGAATCGAACCTGGGTCCTTAGGCTGCACAGGCAAGCACCTTAACTGCTAAGCGATATCTCCAGCCCTGCTGAGGTATTTTTGATTAAGGATAAATTCCTGCTTAAGTCTCCATCAGGCAGAGCTTTGCTGGAAGAGGAGTGTCACTGGGGAAGAATTTTGAATCTAGCCCTACCAGGTATAAAGAGCCAGCTTGAGCTGTGGTTGTTGGTGCTGCCTCTCTGCTGTGGATATGAGAAATGAGCCAGGTTCCTCCACCATGATAAGCTTCCTCTTGAATCTTTAAGCCTGAAATAAACCCTTTCCCCCTGATGTTTGTCCCAGCAATGAGAAGGTAACTGCAACAAGGCATAATGACAAACACATGAGGCTAAGGGGGCATTTCACACTCAGACCACTACAGTAGACAATGTCAAACTCTTTCTATTGATTTATACTGTCGTCAACTCTGTGTATCTAGTTACTCCTCATCCATATTGGTTTTATACTGCCATATAATAAACTGTCATGTGATTATTGGATTAAAACAACACTGATATAGTGTATCAGAGTTCTGTAGGTCAGAAGTTCATTGAGGCTCTCTGTTTAGAGTCTGTCCAGTCAAAGTCAAGTACCGTCTCAGCTGAACTCTTACATGAAGGCTATGGAGAAGAGTCTACATCCAAACTGATTAATGTTATTGGCAAAATTCAGTTGTTTTTAATTGCTGGGCTGAAGTATCACTTTCTTGGTGGATATCAGCTACAGTCTACCCTAAACAATCAAAGGTGGCTTTCAGATTCTTGTCCCAAGTGCTCTAGTCATTCATGGAAAACTTATTTGTGTGACATTCTTATTATGTTTCAAGTCTCTCTGAGTTAGAGGAAACACTCAGCTTTCAAAGTGCTCATGAGGCTGGTCCAGGTGGCCTCTATTTTGATATATAATATACTGTAATCATAGAAATCAAACAAGGGATGAAGTTAGGGAGCCACTGATGGAATTCTGCCTACCACAGTTCACGGTAACCAAACTGGCTCAACAATTCACAAAAAGGGGTCACCAACCTAAAATAGTGTTGAAAGCAAAAAAGTTTCAAAGCCTGAGAGTAATACGCACTGCCTCTCAGGGTTCACCCACTGGGTTTTCTTTCCTTTGTTGTAATTGTGTTTGAATAGCATCTTCCCTGCAGCAGATCTGGGAGGCCCTTTCATTTAATATTCTTTTTGTTCCTTTACCTTGGTGGGTAGTGTTTCTGCTGATATCATTTCTTCAGTATTTTTGTGGGTCTCCTGTATATATCTCAGAGATTTACTACATTAGTAAATAAGTAGAAGGACATCTGCAAATTTTTTCAAGATAGTCTCATCTTTTTATTTGGCTTCTGCTGAGAAACAGTCTTTATGTTTTGGAAGGCACCTCTGGTTTGATTGAGAAGATCTGAGAAACACTTTGTCTCCTAAAAGGGTGTTTTTGGTTTTTTTTGCGTGTGTGTGTGTGTGTGTGTGTGTGTGTATGCGTTCCCATGTTCATGTGTATGTGGGCACATGTGTGCATGTGTACGGAAGCCAGAGGTTGACGTTGGTCTCTCTCTCTCTGTAACCCTGCCCACCTTATTCTTTGAAACAGGTTCTCTCACTGAAGCCAGAGCTCACCAATTTGTTTCGTCTATCTAGCCATCATCTTGTCCCCGAGATCTACCTGTCTCTACCTCCCACACACTGAGCGCTGGATGGCAGGTCTTTACACTACTGATAGCGATTAGAAGTAAGGTTGGTCCATTTTGCTGGCAACTGGTCAGGGTTGCAGGCCCAAAAAGACAAATAACAAAATAATAAAACAGACATCTGTATGGCCTAACAAAACCACCAACTGTAGGAACTTAATAAAGTTCAGACAGAAGTCTGGGAACTAAAAATCATGCTGACTTACCAGGATGTTGGCTGGCCTATACCAAGAAACCAATCCTCTATTTAACTCTTCAGCATTTCTGAAGGCCCCACGTTCATCATCAGGAGCCCCTCACTCAGAGTAGCCAATCCAATCCACCTGGACTTGATACTTAATTTACATCCCCAAGAGAGTAAAAACCCATGATCCGGGCTGGAGAGATGGCTTAGCGGTTAAGGCATTTGCCTGCGAAGCCAAAGGAGTCAGGTTCAATTCCCCAGAACCCACGTAAGCCAGATGCACAAGCTGGAGCATGTGCCTGGAGTTCGTTTGCTGCAGCTGGTGTGCCCATTTTCTCTCTTTCTCTCTCTCCCTCTTTCTCTCTTTCAAATAAATAAATAAAAATAAAATATATTAAAAAAAAAAAACACTCATGATCCAAGGCAGTCAGCTGCAACCTGCTCAGGCTATTTCTTGGCTTTGGAGCTGTTCTGTGTCTGCCTCTACTTCCTGTGCTTCCGCTGCCGGTTTTGGGAATCAACACTCTTTTAGCTTGCCCCTCTGCTGAGTCTGCGGGGTCAGTCTTTGTGGGCTGCAAGAGGAGAATGCCACAGCTGCTGGCTTGGGGAGTTTTCGTGACCTCTGAATGTCCAGCACAACCAGAGCCAAGGAAGGAAGATGCTGTTGCTCTCAAAACCCATAGCATCGCCGTGCCGGGCGTGATCGTGGGTGCCTGGTGTAGGAACACAGGTTCCCACGTTTGCGAGGCCACCTCCCCCGTCCTCAGCAAGGTGTTCCCCGTGCGGTGAACTGCTCTGGCCCTGTGATTTGCCCGGGTTCTCAGCAGGCTTGTGAGGTTTACACTCAGACTGTTTCTCATGCCATGGTTTCAGCAGCCTTTCCTGAATTTTCCTTTTTTTTTGGCAGCTGGAGGGAATTTTCAAAATCATTCGTCCAGGCTTCATCAATTTATTTATTTATTTATCTCTCTTCAAAATCTACCATGAGCAGCGAGAAGAAATTCTGCATTAGCTTCGACAGTTCCCTGTTTGCAAATTCCACGTTGACGCAGCGGTGGCGCGGGGCCTCGCTTTGTCCGGTCCCACGTGCGTGCCTGGCGGAATCCTCAGTGCCAGAGTGCTTCAAGCCTGTTTACTTACCTGCATCTTGACATTTGAATGGTGTTTCTCGTAGGCAAATATTGTTAGGTCCAACTTAGGTTTATCCATTAGGACAAGCTTCTTAGGAGGTTGTCTAACCACTCACATTTAATGTCATTATAGGTTACATTAGGAGAGCTGTCAATTTGCTTTGCATTTCCTCGTTTTGTTATTCGTTTCCCTTTTTCTCTTCCTGCTATTTTTGAGAATTGTTTCTATGATTCCGTTTTAGTTTCTGCTGTTGGAGAAATGTTTGATCACCTTTTAGTGATGGCTCTAGGGTTCACATTATGCATCTTGAGTTTTGACAGTCCACTTTCAAATAACGTAATTATATATTATTTCACCTTGTAATAGTATATTTCAATTTCTCTTTCATTCTTTGTAATGATGTTATACACGTTACTTCCAATGCAATATACACATCTTAAATTGTTTATAATTTTGCTTCAAGCATTCAATTGTCTTCTAAAAATAGTGAGCAAACCAATGTCTCAAGTTTATAACACTGAAATTTCTAACAGTCTTCATTTTTCTATGTAAAGATCCCAATCTATGGAGTGCTGTATTTCTACTGCCTGAAGAATTCCTTTTAATGTCTGTTCTAAGACAGGCTTGCCATTGGTAAGATCTCTCTGTGCTTTTGTTTGCATGGGAAGGTCTCCATTTCAACTTTAGCTTCCAAAGATATTTTGCAGGTTATAGAATTCTGATTTGACAGGTTTGTTTTCAGCACTTTAAAGGATGCTATTCATTTTTTTTTGGCTTACCTATTTTTAACAAGTAGCTTTTTTTGATAATCCTTTTTATTGGTCTTTGTGTATTTTTTAAAATGCTGACAAGATTTTCTCTCTAATGTTTGTTTAAATTAATTTGTCTATAGTGGGGAGGTAGCTCAGCAGTAGAGTGCATGAGTCAGGCCCAGGGTTCAGTGCTCTGCTTTGCAAAAGGGTGAAATTGAAAAACAAAAGCAAAGTGCTGGATGTGTTGGTATACAAATACAATCTCAGCACTGGGAAGGTGGAGACTGGAGGATCAGGAGGTTAAGGTTATCCTCAGCTACATAAGTGAATTGGAGGCTAACCTGAGTTTCCTGAGACCCTGTCTCCAAACATAATATTACCTATAATGTGTTGGGCAGTATGTTTCTTTTCTTTTATCTTTTTTTTTCCTTTTTATTTTCCAGGTAGGGTCATGCTGTAGTTTAGGCTGACCTGGAATTCACTATATAGTCTAAGTTAGCCTCCAACTCACAGCAATCTTTCTATCTCTGCCTCCCGAGTGCTCGGATTGAAGACATGAGTCATTTGTCTAGTATGCTTCTGTACAATTAGTGTTACTTGGTATTTTCAGTGCTTCTTGAATCTGTCATGGATTTTAGAAATTCATAATAATTTAGACATTTCTTCTGTGTTTCTCTTTTCTTTTCCTGGCATGCCAGTCCTTGAATCTACGTGATCTTTCAGCGATCCTCTTGCATGCTCTGCTTCGTTTTTTCCCTTTCTCTTCTATCTCTTAGTGTTTCAGTTGGGAGCATTTTTACTGATGTGTTTTCAGGCTCTCTGCCTTCCTCCTCTGCTATGTGAAGACTCATCATGGTCCATCACAGAGATCCTTCAGCTCTGTTTTCCTTGAGTGTACCCCACGTTCCTGTGTCCCTGGTGAAATGGCCTCTACTTTTGGAACTCACTGTCCATCTTGTCTACTGGATCGTTTCACATTTGAATCATGGTGATTGTCCAATATTTTTATGTGGGCCATCTCTGGGTCTAAGTCTGTTCACTTCTTTATCTCTTAAAAAGAGTAACTTTTTTTCCCCTGGCTTTTGGGGATTATGTAATTTTTTTAAGTTGAATGCTAGATTGTATATAAGAGAGCAGTAGCAATGGAGATTGAAAGTCTTTTCTTCCAGAAATGGACATGCTTATTCTTGTGTAATGTAAATAGTTTGAATAGGGTAAAAGGATTGATTACCTTTTTCAGAAATGAGATGTATGGGGTGGAACCTGAATAAGCACTTTGTACAATAAAGAGGTCACAACTGTGCTTATGAATCTCATTAAAATTAAATATTAAGTTCTAAAAATTAGAAGCAATAGTGGTTAAATGCTTGCTAAGGACCCTGCTCGAGGCTCAATTTCCCAGGACCCATGTTAGCCAGATGCACAAGGGGGTGCACGCATCTGGAGTTCATTTGCAGTGGCTAGAAGCATTGGCGCACCCACTCTCTCTCTATCTGCCTCTTTCTCTGTCTGTCACTCTCAAATAAATAAATAAAAATGAGCAAAAATATTTAAAAATTAGAAGCAAGATAATTCAGAGACAAATGTTTCTAAAGTATTTTATCACACTGAATATTTTAGAGCCATAGTTACAATGACACTTACATGGCCTATAAACAGACTTTTACTTTTTCCTAAATTAGTAGCAATAATACCTCATACTTATAAAATGACTTACAATTTACAAAAGGTCCAGGAGACATGTTTTTATATTCACTACAACAGATCATAGCTAAAGATTCCACTAACTGTATTAGTTATGTTTCTTATTGCTGTGATCAGATACCTGACAAAAAGCAGCTTAAAGAGGAAGGGTTTATTTTGGCTCACAGTTTGAGGGTTCAGTTCATCATGGGGAAGGCATGGTAGGTAATAGAAGCAGGTATTAGTTGTAGTGGCAGGAGGGGAGACTGCATGCTCACATTTGGCTGGACCAGGAAGCAAACAAAGGGGGTGCTTGCACTAAGCTGATTTTCTCTTTTCTCCTTTTAGTCAATGTAGGATCGCAGCCCACTGGATGGTACTGTCCACATTCAGGGCAAGTCTTTCTTTGCTAATGTAATCCTCTCTGAAAACACCCTGGCAGACATACCACAGTGTGCTTCTCTAGTATCCAAGATTGTTTCTCAATCCAATCAAGTTGACAAAATAACCGTCATACTGACTAAATAATTTGATGCATTTCTTTCTTTCTTTTTCTTTTTTTTTTTTTTTTTGGTTTTTCGAGGTAGGATCTCACTCTAACCCAGGCTGACCTCTGAAATTCACTATAGAGTCTCAGGGTGGCCTCGAACTCACAGCGATCCTCCTACCTCTGCCTCCCGAGTGCTGGGATTAAAGGCGTGCACCACCACACCTGGCAATTTGATGCATTTCTTAAAGCTATTAACTATTTCACTTAATAGTTATTTAATATATATCCCTCAAACCCAGTATGCTAGACATTGAGAATGGAAAGATGAATAAAATATTTTAAAAGGTTCACCGTCTAGTTGAGGCATAGCCACAGACAAAAGTAATTACAAAGAAAGTGACAAGTGCTACAGAAAATGTCCTCATAGGAGAGTGTACTTCCTGCAGGGAAGTTCTTTATGTTATCTAAATAGTAAAATATAACAATCTATAATGGTCCATGCCTAGACCATTAAAGCATCACATTCCTGGATTATAGTAATGGTTCACAAATGGCCATAGGACTAGAGTCGAGATTATTAGATCGCTACCATGCCCAGCTTATTCATGCATTTATTTGCAAGCAGAGAGTGATACAGAGGATAGAGACAGTCAGAGAATGGCACCAGGGCCTCCAGCCACTGCAAACAAACTCCAGACACATGTGCCACTTGGTATATCTGGCTTCACATGGGTACTGTGGAGTTGATCTTAGGTTGTTAGGTTTTGCAGGCAAATGTTGTAACCACTGACCAATCTCTCCAGCCCCTCAATGCATTTAGAAAATATATTAACCAGGTAGTCTATGATTTTGATTATCTGATAGCCTGCCTGCACATCAAGTAACCATCTAGAAATAATGATAATGAGAAGCTTTGTATGTAAGCATTAAGTGCTGTGCAAATCAGTAAACTATTTAATCGTCACTACTACCCTAGGAAGCAGGTACAGTTTACCCTCTCATTTACTGATGAGAAAAACCAAGTCACTGTGAAATTAACTTGCTGAAAGTCAATAAGCTAGTAGATAATATGCCAGGAAGTAATAAAAGCCAATGCTTGACTCTAGGTAGTTCCAGAGGTTAACTCTTAATCATTAGAGTTTATTGTGTATATATATATATGATACACACACACACACACACACACACACACACACACACACACACACCCTAGGCACAAAACACTATGGGATTTACTGATCCCATCTAGTCTTGCTGCTAGGGAGCTTATAGTGTAGTTGGGAAAGTAGAATATTTCTGTGTAAAAAGCTAACACTGGAAGAAGTGTGTATGGAATGACAGATGTATGGCATAAACAAGAGACGGTGAGGTATGGGCCACAGGGTCCAGGATAAACAGTCTCTGCTAATGGCTCAGGACTACCCACAGGACCTGGCTCCGGTCACCTCTCAGAACTTGCCTTCCTGATACCCATCACAGTCTAGCCATGCTGACCTCCCTTCTGTTCCTCAGATGCTAGGCACTTCTTCCTGACTCAGGGTCTCTACACTGGCTGTGTCCCCTGCCTGGAAAACTCTTCATGACACTGTGGGTAAGAGTGGCTCCTTTAGCATCCAGGACTCAGATCCTTGCCGCCTCGGTGAAGCAGTGCTCTTTGCTACCCTGTCTACTAGCTGGTCTCACTGGCCTCCGGTGTTTGTCGTCATCTGAAGTCGTCTCCTCGCTGGCCTGCTTGCAGTCTGGCCAGACTCTCTTTACAATAACGGAAGGCCCATGAGCAAAGGCCTGTCCTGTCTGCCTTCATTTCATCCTTCAAATCTTCCTCAGATAGTTTTGGCCATTGCTGAACCATTACTATAATCCTGCTTTTCTGCACAGTCTTTCTGAGTTCAGAGGCTGTGAGGAAATGCCTCTGACTCGTTTGGAGGCTTTTGGCCTATGACTTTGTACACGAGAGGAAAGTGTGTTTCTTTCCTTCGCGTCTCCAAAACACTGGCACTCCAGCTCACAGGGAGGCTAGTCACACGTCTGGGCTCTTGAGGTCCTTTTGATTTGCTGTCCTCATCCTTGAGTACTGCCAATGAGTAAGAAATGGCTGGTTCTTCGTAGCTGCTTTCAGAGGACACTCTGATGCCCTGGTCTTTACACACCCCTTTCCATAACTTGCAGGCTACGTTTTCATGCTTAGAACTCCCCTTATTTCTTACAGATGAACACAAGTAGCTTTTTTTTTTTTTTTTTTTTTTTTTTACTCTGAGGAAACAGTGAGCTGCTGGAAAGATTTTATTCTTCACTTATGATATATTGTAGCATTGAAGGAGTTGATTCTTGGGCTAAACGCTGACAGCAAAATGATGAATATCATGTGGGATAAAGCTGCACATTATAGACTACTTTAATTCTGTTTAAAAATCTAATTAGCATTAATTTTACTTCATTCATTTTCTGTGTGAAATAAATATATTATTAACTCTATATAAAATGATATTTAATCTTCCTAATGGAAGTCTAGCATATTCATTTTCATTCTATTCAAAGGGATGATTTGAAGTGGCAAAGTTATAGTTACATTGAAATAATATTGGTTTGCAATTATGCAGTAGCTTTTATATAAAACTAATTTATTAACTATCACATTGTAATTAATTAAATGCTCTGTAACTTTTACATAATGTTAGTGCTTAAAGTGCTTTTGTATGCACATGTGTATATGAGTGTGTGTGTATCCTTCTTTTATAAAATGCACTTTTAAATCTCACTGAGCCTCCATCACAGTTATAATGGGGATAAAAAAATAAATAATTCTGCTTGTATCATAGGATCTTATAGGACTTCACTAACACATAGACACTCACAGTCACATGTCATTGAAAGGGGCCATAGTAATAAGAAAGTCAATGATGGGCCATGTGTATACAGTAATGGTCACATAAGAAAACATCTCAGAGTGATGCCATAACTGTCTAAGTTTGTGTAAGTGCATTCTGTGATTGTACCATAGTGAGATGCCTTGATGACATATTTCCCCGGACATATCCCCATCATTAAGGGACATGTGACTATGTGTGTGCATGTGTGAGGGAATTAGTGAATTCCCATAATATCCCATGAAACAAGCAGTCTCACTGGTTAATTGCCCTCATTATAGGAATGGTAGAGGCTTAGTGAGGTTTAAAACCTGGCCTTATGCAGATGGTGAGATCATGAAGTTTTTAACTTGGGACCTTATTAACATTAGGTTCTACTAAGGGTACTTTGTGTGGTTGTTCGCCAGGGCTGCTGAACAAAGGACCACACAGCAAAGGCCTCATACAACAGCAAGTTATGTTCTTATGTTCTTGAGGTTAGATAAGGCATCGGGGTTGGTCTCTTCTGGGGCCTCCTCCCTTGGTTTGCAATGCTTGTCTTCTAGTGCCTCCACGTGGTCTTCCCTCTGCGCACAACCCTGACTTTTGTCACAATTTCCTCTTCTAATAAGGACATTTGTCATCCTGGTTTGGAGCTCACCCTAATAACCTCATTTTAAGTTATTACCCCTCTGTAGATCCTGTCTCCAAATACAGTCACATTTTGAGGGACTAGAGTTAACGTTTGGGGATAATACAGATCAACCCATAACATGCGTAAATTATGAAGAAAATAGTGATTAATATATAGCTTGTTTTGAAGTTTCTAAGTGAATTAATTAGAGGCTATATGAACTAGTGATTGCTATTTTACATAAGAAAATAATTTCTCAGCACGTGTGACTTATCTAAGAACATTACCTGAATAATTTTTTAATAATGTTATAGCATATACTATGCCAATAATAGTAATATCATTTAGCATATATTGAGTCCTACCGTGCTACAAACTGTTCTAAACATAGGTATTCATAAGCTTAATTATTATAATACTTATAGAGTTTTATTGTTATCTAATTTTTAAGGATTAGGAATCTGGGGAAAAAGACACTAAGTGACTTGTCCGAGGGTTTATGGCTGTTAAGAAGCAGATCTGTAGTGACATCACCCCGGTGGCCCGGCTCTGGGATTCCTGCTTTGGATCTATGGTCCTCAGTGCGCTCTCTCCAGGTTCTGACCGTGTTTACAACCAAAACCCCAGCAAGTATGAAGCACTGGACTGTAAGACGCTGGATGTCACAAAATGAAGGAGAGTGATTCCCGAGAGGAACACATGTCCTTGGTGCATTTTACTACCTAGGAGCATTCTCAGACTGACTCTCAGGAAGGTGGTACCTAAGTGTGGCCCGGAAACCTCATGGTGCTCAGAAGGCCTAACTGGGAGCCCACGAAGACCAGTGACGCTTGTGTTTATGTGGAGGAGAAGGAGGGAAAGGAGGGAGGGAGGAAGGAGAAAGAGAGTTCACAGTTGTTCAGTGATATCTCATACATCATCAAAAGAGAAACTAAGTATTTAGACATGTAAATAAACTTCTCTCCTCTGGGAAAGAACCATTACAGGACGGAGTAGAAGAATTTGTGGAACTTTCTCAGTCTCCAAATTCTCAAAGTCATAGGTCATGCAGCATTGCAGCTGGGTTTGGTGGTGGAGAAAAATGATCTGTGGGATAAATGAGGCTATAATTACCCTTTACAAAGCCTAGAATTCAGATCTGAGGGGGTCACTGAGTTGCAGATAAAAGGCAGGAAATAATCATCAGTTGTTGATCAATTACTGTCATCATGAAGGAACCTCGAATGTGGGTATTTTCACAGGAACATTGAATTTGCATTTAATGTTCAGAATTTAAAGTTTAAAGTTATATGTATGACAAGTCAGTCAAAAAACTTAGTAGTGTTCTCAGCCTTTTCCCCCCTTAGACTCAATTGAAAAGTCCACTCAGTTTGCCCTTCATATATAGCAGTCCACAGAGGATTCTGCCAGCCAGCCTGGCTCAGCAAAGAGGATGCACCATGAGTATGTGAACTCTTCACAGTCTTTGGAAACTGAAGCAAAGACCTTTACAAATTTGGGAATTGTTGGTAGGCAGTATTTCCTTGCGGTGTTATTTTATCATAACTTTAATAGGTCATAGCTTTAATAGGTACATAGATTTTAATTGGTCAGATTTTTATTAAAAATTGCACACATACCAAGATTAGAACAATGTAGAGAAGGTATGCTCACATTTTTACTGAGAAGAAACATATACTAAAATTTTACCCAAAACATTCCCATCTGTATATCAAAATATACTATACATTCTGTGTGGCAAGCACTTTGCTCACTAAACTATATCCCCAGCCCTAAGTCCCATACATTCTAATAGCCATGCAGAATTACTGGAAGGGTGTATATAACCATCTATTTTAAAGAGATTATCTCTTTCTATGAGGGTTACAACTGGGCAGGGAGAAAGCAGTTGGAAAATTGCAAGGAAGCCCTTTTCCTTTGCATACTGAATTTTTTGAATTGTTTAAACTAATTAAAATAAAAATTAAGGGCTGGAGAGATGGCTTAGCAGTTAAGGCACTTGTCTGCAAAGCCAAAGGACCCACGTTCTATTCTCCACGGTCCACGTAAGCCAGATGCACAAGGCGGTGCATGTGTCTGGAGTTTGCTTGCAGTGGCTACAGGCCCTGGTGTATCCATTCTCTCTGTCTCTCCGCTTCTTTCTCTTGCAAATGAATAAATAAAATAACTACAAAAAATAAGAATTAAAAACAAAATGAAGTATTAAAAATGACCATGTTCCTAGTGGTCTTGTTGGCTTACACTAACAACCACTCAGTAACTGCCCAGTGCAGAATATTCCCATTGTTAGAGAGCTACATTCTGTCCTGTCTTTTGACCTCTAAATATTGCTGTATAATTATTAATGAAATGTGCCCATTTCACTAAGCTAAGCATGGCTTATCTCAAGGTTCTGTGGTGTTGTCATTTACTGTATATTTGACCATGTTTCTATGTACTTAAAGTGAAAATGTCCCTCCCTCTGATAATGTTCACAGATATGTCCTTTGCCTGTCTTCTGGTTTGGAACATTAATTTTTATTTATTTATTTGAGAGCAACAGGGGAAAGAGAAAGAGGCAGATAGAGAGAGAGAGGAAGAATGGGCGCGCCAGGGCCTCCAGCCACTGCAAACGAACTCCAGGCATGTGCGCCCCCTTGTGCATCTGGCTAACGTGGGTTTTGGGGAATCGAGCCTTGAACCGGGGTCCTTAGGCTTCACAGGCAAGTGCTTAACCACTAAGCCATCTCTCCAGCCCTCGTTTGGGACATTTTTTTTTTTTTTTAAGGGCACATGGCTATGTGTCTGCTGTTCTGTGTGGAAGCTATCGCTGTGCCTCTTTCAGCGTGTTGGGAAGAGAACAGCTGTCCCTGAGAACATGGCTCCCTGTCTGGCACCTTGGGAACTTATCCAGAATGCTCTGATGATAGTCACCGGATGCTTAGTGATGCTCTTGAACTATACACTATATATGCTCTGAAGCTGCAGAAATTGGAAAAGGGATTAAGAACTTGAGGTGATTTCTGAAATCAGGGTGACCTGGTATACTTTCAAAGTGAGTTTTATTTGCTATTGTTTTCTAAGCCATAGGAAAAAGATTTTCTAAATAAGGGGTTTAAAATGGAACTTGTAAACCTGAATCAAGTTTTTAAAAGGTTACTGAAAATAATAATGAGAATGTTAAAAATGAGAATTGTACTGGGCAGAGCCTGGGAAAGCTTCACAAAAGACAATATATTCCTTAAATTGGAAATGCGTATCCTTGAAAGACACTGTCAAAGGAGTTCGAAGGATATTGTGGCCTATGTGTCTTCTGAGGACAGGCACATACATTATTAAGTTCATTAACTATAAAAATAAGATTAGGGCTGGAGAGATGGCTTAGCAGTTAAGCGCTTGCCTGTGAAGCCTAAGGACCCCGGTTCGAGGCTCGGTTCCCCAGGTCCCACTTTAGCCAGATGCACAAAGGGGCACACGCGTCTGGAGTTTGTTTGCAGAGGCTGGAAGCCCTGGCGCTCCCATTCTCTCTCTCTCCCTCTATCTGTCTTTCTCTCTGTGTCTGTCGCTCTCAAATAAATAAATTAATTTAAAAAAAAATAAGATTAAATAAGTAAAATGTTGCCTTGTGCAAAAAAAAAGAGGCAAGAAAGGTGGTTAGTCTCTGATCAAAAATTAAAAATACTGATATAGTCACATATAATCTACAGTGAATGTTAAGTAACAACATCAGAACATTTTGCTCTCATAGTTTATCTTTGTAACACAAAAGGATGGAGCCAGCTTCTTGGACACCCTTTGCTTCTGGTTCGAAGAGGAGCGGCGCCACCTCGTGGATTTCCCTTTTTACTGCACAATCCTTACACTATCACTGCTAAAACTGCAGTCGCTGCGAAAAGCCCTGAAGTGAAATCAGCGGTTATGATCTCCTTGCGGGCTATAACAGATACAGTAATTGTTAATCTTACGCAGATAAAGCTGTCCCTGGCTCCCTGAAGGGAAGTCCCTGCCCACTCAACCCTCACCACGAGGCGAACAGTGCTGCATGCAGGAAAGCACAGCCAGAGCCTAAACTTGGCTGTTGAGACAGACAGACAGACAGACAGACAGACAGACAGACAGACAGACAGACAGGCAGGCAGACAGGCAGACAGACAGACAGACAGACAGACAGACAGACAGACAGACAGACACCTACCCACCCTAATGGGGGTCTGGAAAGCCTAGGAGCAAGCTACACTGCGCTCCTTCATTCTGCATTCACAGGAGAGCAGTCCCTTTGGCGGACCAGGTGGAAGGCTTACACAAGCAGCCTGACCTTTGCATAAAGCCACGGGCACACAAAGTGGGACTCATGACCAATTTCGTTTTTGGAACAAGGTAGCTCGTGAGGTTACTGCGTGCCTGGCTATTCCGTGTCCTGTAAGAGCCAGCTGGGCCCTGCCTATTGGTGGTGACTGGCGGATGTTACGTGTGTCCTACCAGAATCTGGGTCACAGGTAAATTCTGGGAAAAGGATTCTTGGGTGAAATGCAAAAGGTTATAAAATACCAAGTGCCAGGAAATTCTGCTGCCAGGTCCCCCGTATCCATGGTTCGTTCTGCATCGAAAGAAAAGAAGGTCAGGCTCTAAGGGGACTGTAAAAGTTGCTGCCCTTCGAACCTGTGGGTAGCTGAACTGGACGGCAGATGGAGGGCTCCAGGCTAGAAGCTGGCTCTGCAGCGGGGGGGAGGGAGGAAGGGAGGGAGGGAGGGAGGGAGGGAGGGAGGGAGGGAGGGAGGGAGGGAGGGAGGGAGGGAGGGAGGGAGGGAGCTGCCAGTGACGGGCATGTGGGCGGGCGGGACTCTGCCAAGGTTGCAGGGTGGGCTGGCCGCGTTGGAAGCCCGCAGTCTCCGCCCACAGCAAGGGGCTGGGGCGAGGACTTGGTGGACACTCTGAGGCTACAAATAGTGCACTCGGATTGTTAGGAGAGGAACGGTCTTTCACTGTCCATTCACAAGAACAAAGGCCAGGCGCTCCTCCGGTTGGAATATTAGGTGAGATGCTAGGCGTGTGGTTCAAAGAGGAGGGCCAGAGAAGAGAGGAAGAGGGAACTGGGCAGGGCTGAACGAGACAAACCTGGCCAGTAGAGTGGGTCGCAGAGGTGGGGAAGGCAGAGAAGCCAGGGGGAAGGGCTTCTTTGAAAGAGATGTTTGATTTTCTTGTGGTAAGAACCATCCCTATAAGATCTAGCGTCTACAAAATTTTTTTTTGTTTTTTCGAGGTAGGGTCTCACTCTAGCCCAGGCTGACCTGGAATTCACTATGGAGTCCCAGGGTGGCCTCGAACTCACGGCAATCCTCCTACCTCTGCCTCCCGAGTGCTGGGATTAAAGGTGTGCGCCACCACGCCCGGCCTACAAACCATTTTTAAGCATCGGCACAGTGTTGTTAATCAGAGGCCCATGTTAATGTCCACGATCTCTAGGGTTGATTCCTCTTGTAAAATTGGAATTTGCTGATTAGCAATTTCTCATGCCACACCCCAGATCTTGGAAACCATCATTCTTTTTTTTTTTAAATTTTTTAAAATTTATTTATTTGAGAGCGACAGACACAGAGAGAAAGACAGATAGAGGGAGAGAGAGAGAATGGGCGCGCCAGGGCTTCCAGCCTCTGCAAACGAACTCCAGACGCGTGCGCCCCCTTGTGCATCTGGCTAACGTGGGACCTGGGGAACCGAGCCTCGAACCGGGGTCCTTAGGCTTCACAGGCAAGCGCTTAAACGCTAAGCCATCTCTCCAGCCCGGAAACCATCATTCTACTCTCCAGTTGGATGAGTTTGACCTCACAAAGGTGAAATCATATAGTATTTGTTCTTTTGTGACTGGTTTATTTCACTGAGCTTAATGTCTTCAAGGTTAATCCATGGTATTTCCCAAGATAGAATTTCCTTTTCTTTTTCAAGGCCTAATACTATTTGCTTATATAGGTAATATGTGTACATATTTACATATATACCTAAACAACTTCTTTAAAAAAATTTTTTTTTGTGTATATTTATTTATTTATTTGAGAGTGACAGACAGAGAAAGAGGCAGATAGAGCGAGAGAGAGAATGAGTGCACCAGGGCTTCCAGCTAGTGCAAACAAACTCTAGACGCGTGCGCCCCCTTGTACATCTCGCTAACGTGGGTCCTGGGGAATCGAGCCTCAAACCGGGGTCCTTAGGCTTCATAGGCAAGTGCTTAACAGCTAAGCTCTCTCTCCAGCTCCTAAACAACTTCTTTATATACACATTAGTTGCTGGGCATTTCATTTGTTTTTGTACCTTGGCTTTTGTGAATAGACCTGTAGTGAACACTGGGGTGCTATATTTCTTTAAGATCCTGACTTGGGATTGCTGAATCATGAAGTAGTTTTATCTTGTCAATTGTTCAGCTTTATTGAGGTATAATTGACAAACAAAAATTACATCTGAGGCAAATAATGTGATTGTATGATGTTCGAAGTGAAATGATACCACAATCAAAATAATTAATACATTGCAGCCCACATAATTCCATTTAAAAATTACTTATTTATTTGAGAGAGCTAGAGCCAGAGAGAATGTGCACGTCAGGGCCTCCTACCACTGCAAACAAACTCCAGACACATGTGTCCCCCCTTCGTGCATCTGGCTTACATGGGTCCTGGGGAATTGAACTGAGGTCCTTTGGCTTTGCAGGAAAATGCCTCAACCACTAAGCCATCTCTCCAGCCCCAACAAAATTTCCCTTTTTAAAGTTAAGAACACACAGATCGATTCTCTTAGCAAAATTCCCAGTATACAATGTAGTTTATTAATTATAGTTAACAATGTATTTTTTATTAAATCCTTAAAACTTAATTCATCTTATAATTACATTCTTTTAAAGTTTTGAAACCAGGACTCATGTAGTTCAGGCTGGCCTTGAACTCACTATGTAGCCAACCCTCCTGCCTCCATGTCTCAAATGCTGAGATCTTAGGTCTACATCACTTGGCTTGAAATCTTGTCTTTTTTAACCTACATCTATTTCTCCCACTTTCCCAGGCCCCTAGGAGCTACCCTTTACTCTCTTTTATGTTTTTAAAATAATATTTTTGTTTTCATTTATTTATTATGGGGGGGGAGAGGGAGAGAGAGAATATATGTATGTATGCACCAGGGCCTCTAGCTGCTGCAAACAAACTCCAGATGCATGCGCCACCTTGTGCAGCTGGCTTATGTGGGTCCTGGGGAGTTGAACTAGGGTCCTTAGGCTTCTCAGGTAAGCTCCTTAACCGTTAAGCTGTCTCTCCAGCCCCTTTAGCGGTATTTTCATGATGGGCTCTCAGTCCTGGTTGAATAAGTGAATGAGTCTAGTAGAACATAAGATCTGAAGGGTGAGGACTGATCCCAACAGCCAAAGCAAACGATTCCCCTCAGCCCAGGTTTTTCTGAGAAAAGTGAGAAAGGCGAGACTAGGGTGGAAGTGGGGCAGGAGGCAGAGGCAGAGCTAAAGAAGAGTTGCGTGGGGGCTCAGTGTGGGCAGAATGGCCCATGGGGAAAAAATCCCTCGTGGAGGAGGGACAGTGTATTGATCACACCTATGGCCTCAGACATATTAGCATGGAAGAGACACTGAGTAGACATTTGCTGGCTCATTGAATAAATGAACGAGAGCAGTGAGGTTGCTTACTAAAACAAAGTTGCTGTCTTCCTTAGAAATGGGAGAGTTGGAAACATCAGGAAGAATTTTCTTTTAGAACCATTTGTATGACTCTCATTTTTTCCTGGATTTGTGTGGGTGAAGACACACTGATTTGCCATTGCCTGTGCCGTTGCAAGGAGCAGATAAGAAATGCAGTGGGGGCCGAGACCGAGGCAGAGGCAGAAGGAACAGATTCCCCACAGGGTAAACTCTTCTGTTTGCAGAAAAGTTCCTTGCTCTGACACACGTGAATGAAGAAGAGACGCTGCAGCAGAGATGCAGATACCTCCCAATAAGCAGATTCCACCGCAGTGGCCCACCCACAGCCAGCTGTCAATGTACAAGGCACGAACGCGGGTGCGCGGCTGCTTGGTTGTGATCCTCTCTGCTCCGCAGCCCAGTGCTGGGACTGCAGCCCGTCTTAAGAACATCATGACTGTGGGACAGGGTGACAGTAGGGCTTTTATTAGCATTGCCCCCACAGACTTCCTTTGCATCTGCTTTCTCCTTAACCTGCTCTGATGAGGCTCGGTACATTTCTAACCCTTACTAGAAATATGTGTAGACAGCCATGGGAATTTGGAAACTTTATAGGCTTAGTCATGGGACCAAGAAGTGGATGTTTCCCAAAGAAGGATCAACTCTGATGGCCATGCTTCTGAACATTTGCACCAGAGCTTGACGACACGGATACCAGCTAACTTTTATTCCCCTTTTACTATCTATATGCCTCTTCCTCTCTCTGGTTTGTTTTAGCTTGCTCTTGTGTGTACTCTGAAGTGGTAAGGAAACCAAAAGCAAGGCCCCATTCAGATGGTGAATGGTTTTGCATTCTTATATACGGTATCTTGCTCTTGTGAGCTATCAAGTGAGGCTTATTAAATAAAACTAAATATACATAATACACACACACACACACACACACACACACACACACCACTGAGCTGTGAGTCAAAAACATATGCCGATAACTCAGTTTGCCATTGGCATTTTGAGCAGTGAGCCCACTCAGTACAAGATTTGGCAAAGTAACTGTTCATAAGAACAAATATCTGGAATACAACATGATGCTGAACATCTTCCAGTGACCGGAGAGGCAGGGAGAAATCACCATCTTGCCTTTCCTTTCCAAACACAGCCCTTGATTGAGACTCAGGAACTAGGACCTTCTAAATGAGAAGCTCATATGGTTTTGATGGTCACATTCCAGCTCAGAAGCACTTTCATGCAGGGTGCTCGAGGGGATGGGGGGAGGGGTGGGAGAGAACATACCAGCCTTCTAAACTGTGAAACTTGGACCAAAGCCTATCTCATTTTAAGCCTATGCCAACTGAAGACCTACTTACTGTCACTGTAATATACTCCACCCTACAGCTTGGGCACTTTGAGAAACTAAGTTATTCATTCACTCAAAATATCTATGGAACATTTGCCACTAACAATGGGAGTATAATTCCTGCATGGATAGGGGTTAATAGCTAATCAGAACACTTTTATTTAGTAGAAACAACATTATTACCACCCCCGCTACCTATATAAGGAAACTGAGATAATGAGTTAAAGCCACTCACTTGTAACTATTTGTCTGTGAGACAAATCTACCAGAGAGTGCATAAAACCTTAATGTTTTGTGAGAAGGGGGGAGAGAATCGATGGATGGATGGACGGATGGATGGATGGATACTCCAGGGCCTTTTACCACTGCAAATGAACTCCAGATGTATGTCACTTTGCACATCTGGCTTTACTGGACAATCAATCCTGGGCAGGCAGGCTTTACTTTAAAAGCAAAAGCATTTAACCACTGAGCCATCTCCCCAGACCACATAAATACCTAACTATTGGTCTTTGCCTGTAAAGCCAAAGGATCCCGGTTCGATTCTCCAGGACCCATATAAGCCAGATGCACAAAGGGGCACATGAGTCTGGAGTTCATTTGCAGTGGCCGGAGGCCCTGGCACACCCATTCTCTTCCTCTCTCTTTTTCTGCCTCTTTCTCTCTCTCTTTCTCTCAAATATATAAAATACATTTTTAAAATGTGAGATGAAAAATTATCAAAATCAGGATTTTTCTACTGTTTTTTCTTCAGTGTTATTGGTTTTCTCCAAATAAGCTCCATTTTAAGATCCATAGTCACCACGAGAATTTGACGTGTAAGCTGGAGGTGTCTGCCTACCCACTAGCTATTTTTAAAGAAAGATGATCAGGAACTGGTTATGAAAGAATCATATTATTTAACCTGATACCACTGTACTGAAGAAACAATCGACTTGGCGTGTTGGAAAATATGTAGGCAGAAGTGATGTGTCTATGGAAACAGAGATGAAGATTCAAGTCAGTAGTAGACTTTTCATGAAGATGTAGTGGGCTTTGTTTGGCTGTGTTTTGTTTTTCCACATCTGTTTGATGAGGAGGCTGATCACCACTGGGGACAAGCTAGAAACATGTACTTCTCTCTAACCACCACACCAATTCTGCCATGGAGAGTGCCCCAGCTCTTCCAGACAACAATCTCTGTATTTTGTACAGTAATCAGGTCTCTCATGGTCACCAACAGTTCTGTTCAGCCTTGTATTATATGCATCCTTCAACTGAATATTCAATTCAGACTTTTCCACTTTTCTACTGGTAACCAGACTTGTGACTCAAAGAGCTGATCCCGGGGTGCTTAAGGGTGATTGTTCTACCTTTGTGTATGGTAGGGGGCATCTCTGGCTCTAGGTAACCCTTTCCAAAAACATACAGTTCCTTTTGTGGTAGAAGTAAAGTGAGAGATGAGGTGGGTAAAGGCCTCTCCTCTGCTTTCTTTATTGTCTGTGGCTCAGACAATTCAGCTCCTCATTTGCCTCAATCTCCGACCATCTGTAACTGTACTCCGTGCACTTTTCTTGCGAAGTGGGTGCCTTACTGACTCGTGGGTTGAGGGAACTGGAGGAGTGTTACTACGGCAGGAAAGTAAGCCCCACAGAGGGAGTCTGATGGGCGGTCTGTAATGTGGGATACTGAGAACCCACTTTTCTCCAGCTTTAGGTTTTAGGTACCAGCTTTCAGACAGAAGGAAGTCTTTTTCTTTTTTACACCCTGTTATGATGATAAACTTATGAAATTCATGGGGACACAAGCATCATGATGTTTCTCTTTCTGCTTATTCCTTCCCTTTCTCCCAATGTCAACTAAAATAGGGATAAAAAGCCTTGTAAATCATTACTGTCTTAATATTGAGAAAAGTTGAACAGAATGGAAGAATTTGGACAATGTTAAGACAGGAAATAATTTTACTTTTCGAAAAATTCCAGGCATGGACCATGCTCTTCGATGGACTTTGCCTTCAATCTTACTGGCACTGCAATCATCCAATGGGTTGCCTTGAACCTGACTGACACTGTAATCAGCCAATGGGGACTTTCTTACACTCTGCATTCAAAGTGCGCTTTTTCCAAGTGCCAGAATGTAACTAAGAATTCTGAACCCATTCTCCTTACAGTTGTTGCTGAAATGCTCCAAAGAGTTAAAAAAAAAAATTATAGAAGCTAGGGAAGTATGATGTCCCATGCTTGACACACGAGGGAATTTCTGCAAGATTTCATGAAGATTGGATGAGGGGAAGGCAAGCTTGCTCTACATTTCATACCAAATGAGGAACTGACCCCAGGCAGAGACTAACTGATGTTCTCCAGTTCAAGGAGACAGAGCTGAAGCAAGAGCACAGGAAAAATGATGGGGAAGAAGTAATCATCCCATCTGTACACCTAGTATTACACAGACTGGGCCGGTATGCGCTGGAAAATGATGGTTATGGTCTTTTTGTTTAAAGCTTTAAAAAAACTTTTCATTCCTTTATTTAGTTATTTGTGAGAGAGAAAGATGTAGATGAGAGAGAGAGAGAAAGAGAGAGAGAGAGAGAGAGAGAGAGAGAGAGAGAGAGAGAGAGGGAGAGAGGGAGGGAGGGAGGGAGGGAGAGAGTGGGTGAGTTCAGGCCTCCAGCCACTGTAAATGAGTTCCACCTTTTGTATCTGGCTTACGGTGGGTCCTAGGGAATTGAACCTGAATCCTTTGGTTTTGCGAGCAAGTGCCTTAACTGCTAAGCCATCTCTCCAACCCATAATTATGGTTTCTATTTGGCAGGGATGAAGCATTAAGAAAGGGTAGAGAGTGTGGTTAAGATTAATGCAAGTGGTCATTCCTTATGGAGGAGAATTGAGCTTAATTAAAGCAAAGCAAAGAATTTATTTGGTACAACTTGTTCAGTTGCCTTAGCATGCACATACCGACTGACCACCTCTGATCTCAAAAGCACCCCTCTTTTATGTTTTATTTATTTATTTGTTTTTTGAAGTAGGGTCTCACTCTAGCCCAGGCTGACCTCAGACTCACTCTGTAGTCCCAGGCTGGCCTTGAACTCATGGTGATCTTCCTACCTTTGCCTCCTGAGTGCTGGGCTTAGAGGCATGCACTACCACACCCAGTCCAAATCTTAAATGTTTTAAAGGCCTGATATTTTTAGGTTTCAACATGACCCCACAAGTGGGCAATTCTACACTGGGTCTCCCGTTGACAGATCACAGTTAAAATGAACAAAATTATTTAATGTATTTTACAAAATTACTTTTAGTCCCTATGCATAAGGTACGCATTGAGACATAGATTTGGGTACTATTCCCAAGATTATCTCATTATATTAATATACAAATGTTCCCAAACCTGAAGAAATCCGAAGTTTGAGACAATTCTGGTCCCCCAAAAGAAGTTCAACTTGTACCTAGGCATCTAGAGCACTCTGGCATAAATAAATAAATGATTTTGTGTGTGTATGTGGTGCTAAGCATTTTTTAAGAGTATCTCTTTGTGGAATCAATTTTTAATTCTAGAACTCCTATAAGGACAAGCAAACAGGTAGAAGTGGCTGGATAGATGAATAGTCGGTAGTTCAAAGAAGGCCAATGTGGGAGGCAGATGCTGAATACTAGGTTCCATGCCCTCTGTCATAGTCAGCTCAACACTGCTGGGATGAACTTCCAAACCAGACGCAGTTTATGGGTGGAAGGGATTTATTTGAAGCTTATAGATCCAGGGGAAGTTTCATAATGGCAGAAGAAGCTGGCCCTCTTTACCAAATCTATGCAAAGGGAAAAGGCCATTACCAGTGCCACCAGAAGCAAGCACACACTGGGAACCCCAGGCAGGGCTCAAGCACTCTGCATACTTTTGGATGGGAATTTAGATACACCCCCAGTAACACCTTAGGGTTGGACTCCAGCATCTGCCCACAGTGACACCTCTTCTAGCCAGGCGTCTGGACATCCAAGTTGCAGCTTTAATAAAACCTTTGAGTCTATTGGGGGGTCATGCATTCAAACTACCACAAGCTTCTTTCTTCACCCGTGGTTCCTTAAAGACTCTGCATCCCCCGGTTATTCTTTGAAGCCCACTTTGGAGAGAGGAGGTACACGCTCTACACGGTGTAGTTCTCTAGCTCACCAACTCCTGTGGCCAGGAGTCAAGAATTTCTTTCCTAGGTTTATAGCTCTGAACTCCATCCTACAGGGTATAGCTGGCCTAAAGTTGTAGAAACTAGGGAGATCATGAAATAAGTGAAGAGAATTGAAAGATGCTGGAAACATTTTTCATCAAATTTCCTCCCCCATGGTTATTCCACCACTAGGTAATTAGTCACCTGATTCTTAAAGGACTATATCACTTTTTTTTTTTTTTTGTTTAAGAGTTGAGTCATCATTGATGCAAAAGAAATACTGAGTGAATTAAAACCAGAAATCTTTTTGAGCTATTGCCTCAAGAGTAATAACAGTGCACCATTTTAATTAGAGCAGAGCCTACTGGGAGTGAGTGTAGGATACAGAAAGTACTGGAGGTAATAGCAAGGGAGGTAACAAAGAGGTGTCCAGGAGCTTAGTGGGGAGCTAAAGAGAGGTGGGAGGATCCCAAAGGATCTATGCCTTTTGAAAACTGACTTGGGCTCTGGCCTGCCATTTGATATTCCGGAACTGTCATTCTTAGGAGAAGCAGAAGAGGGTAGAGGTATGAACACAGGTTCCACAGCCAGACTGCTGGGTTTAGGATGGCCAGAAAATTGGCTGTGCTCCTTCATATCTCAGGAACCTTGAACAAGTAATTTAGCCCTTGTGTGCCCCCATTTCTTCATATACCAAACTGGTGTCATGTTGCTCCTTGTCTCAGAGGGTTGCTGTGAGGGTTAAATGAGACAAGACACATAAAACGATTTAGACCAGGTCATAACAAAGAGTGGACTAAAGAGGCTAGTGGGATTTCAAAGGACATCCACATCCAGAGGCCACTGGAAAGACATGAGAACCAGTATGTAACTGTGTATCTATGTTCTAGGATACTGTATATAACATATTCATTTAAACATCACATGCTTATGAAATAGGACTAATCATCACGATTTTGCAGGTGAGAAACCCGATTCAGAGAAAGATTCCCATGATGCTTTTTATGTGTCTCTCTTTGGAAGTAATCATGTATCTTGTATAAACCCCTCTCTAAGTGTGAGGAGGCTCTGTGACTGTAAAGGGTGCTCACCTGTGGCTGGATTATATAATAAAGATGGAGAGGCTTTGAGAATATGATAAAGTCTTTCATCGGTTGAGTCTGAGTTAATTTAACTGGGCTTGGCTTGTCCCAATAAAGTGAGCCATTTAAATGGACAGGAGTCATGAGAGAGACTGTTCCGTGGGATTCAAAGGGAAACATCTCTGCAGTGAGCTGGACAGAAAGTACATTGTCAGTCCTATGGGCACACAGGACTGAACCCTCACAACTGCCACCGGCTCTTGGAAAAAGAGCCTGAGCCCGGCTGAGACCTCTGTCACAACTGACTTGCAGCCCTAGTTTGGCAGAAGTGTCTACCCTGGGGGCTCCATTAAGCTGTGTACAGGTTTAAAAACTGAGCAGCAAATTTATGTGGCCTTAAGCATCTAAATTTGTTGTCCAGCAATAAAATCTAAAACACATGCCTAAATAGTCAGGCCCTGAGTATTAGCAAAGGTTTTGCCTAAGTGCCAAGAGTGATGCGTATTTGAGCTGGAGGATTTGGAGTCTTCATGTGGACAGCCAGGTGCGACTGAAATAATTTCAGTGTAGCTATTTGAGAGTTGATCACTCAAATGCCTTGTCAGTTAGAGTGCTAAGGTTAAGGCTATGACAACTGATTCCACAGTTTCAAACCTTGTTTCCTGAAAGCACAGAAAAGCTGAAACTCAGGCTACAGAAAAAGTAGGATTTATCCTATTTTGAAGTAATCAGTATTACCTATTGCACTATCAATAGCCAATGGTCACATCAGAAATTACAAAACGCTTTCATATATTTTGTACATGAACTTCTGCTACGATACAACATGCATGCTTCCCAAAGTCATTGTCTTATGCAAATAATAAGAAACTACAAGGCATTGGGGGAAAAGAGAGTTAGGGGCACAATGCTGAAACTTTTGTCAGTGATGTTGAACAAAGATAAGAACTAGCAAACAGAGTAGCACAGTCTGGCACATGCCAAATAGTTAGGAAATATGTAAGTGCTACAGTCAGTGTGGCATTTTCCTTTGCAAAACACTAGGTTCGTTTGTGCAAATCAGAGCATGGCAGCTTGAGAGCTCTTGTGAGGTGGTGGAAGGAGGCTGTGTTGAAGTTGGAGAGCCTTAGGAACAGATGGACCGGTTTCTATCCTTCTTTATGATGAACACAATCAAGTATAGTCTGATTTCAAGAGCAGTTCAGAACATTTAAAAAAATACTTTTTTTAATTAATTAATTTATTTATTTGAGAGCGACAGACACAGAGAGAAAGACAGATAGAGGGAGAGAGAGAGAATGGGCGCGCCAGGGCTTCCAGCCTCTGCAAACGAACTCCAGACGCGTGCGCCCCCTTGTGCATCTGGCTAACGTGGGACCTGGGGGACCGAGCCTCGACCGGGGTCCTTAGGCTTCACAGGCAAGCGCTTAACTGCTAAGCCATCTCTCCAGCCCTAAAAAAATACTTTATTTATTTACTTATTTAAGAGAGAAGGAAGGAGAGAGAGGGGAGACAGAGAGACAGAGAGAGAGAGAGAGAGAGAGAAAATGAATGGGTGTACCAGGGCCTCCAGCCATTTCAAATGAACTCCAGACACATGCACCACTTTGTACATCTGGCTTATACAGGTCCTGAGGAATCAAACCTGGGTCCAATGGCTCTCCAAATAAGCCGTCTTTCCAGCCCAGTTTATAATTTTGTGTGTGTGTGTGTGTGTGCGCTGGTTTTTGACTTTGTGAAGTATTTCTACTTCACATGACAGCCTGACTATAGTTTAAACATTGCTGTCCATGTATAACAAAACAGGGAATATTTCTTGCCTTTGAAATGATTGGGTCAATGGAAGGAACTCAATATAGATTCCCTGTCACTTACACTTGTGAAACACGTTTTACTGATGATGTATTTCTGAGTACTTTCATACGTCGTGACATTGTGCTGTCCTGTTGTCAAATGAAGTGATGACAAAATTTGCCCAAGTGAAGCGAACGCTGGATCATCTGTCAACCATGCGCTGTGCCAACTTTGTTACAAACCCTCTTAGCACCTAGTGCTGGGGCTTATGGTTGAATTTAATTTTCTACTGAGCTTTAGGCTTGTCGTATGTTTCCCACTCAATGCTGGCTTCTCTAGGGATTTGATCATCTTGAAATGGCTATGATACATATTCTAATGTATATATTTAAAATGTAAAAGCCCAGTGTGGTGGTTTATATCCTCCCAGCACTAGGGAAGCAGAGGCAGGAGGGTCAGGAATTGAAGAAGAGTCTCTGATACATAGCAAGTTTGAGGATGGTTTAGGGGATATGAGACCCTGTATCAAAACAAAACACAATTAAGAGATTGAGGTAGGAGAATTAAGAGTTATGAGGACAATCTTGGCTACATAGCAAGTTCAAGGACAACTTGGGCTATAATGAGATGCTACTACCTCACACACAAAAACAAGCAAAACACAAGAGTGATTCTGATTTTAAATGTATCTGGTATAGTTAATAACACTAGTAATTTAGAGTCACAGATGACTCCAAATAAGTCAATTACAATGTTATAGCAATGCAAACAGAGGACATAGGTATTAATTAGCAGTGGGGTTTGGTGGCTTTTCAATTAGAGCTATGAAGTACCTAGAAAAGTTCAGTGATATGGAAATTATCAAAGCAAGTACTGTGAGCTGTGTGTGAAACAGCTGATGGCCAAATTTGTATGCAGCTCTCACCAACACCCATCCTTACATATTTCCACCTTTCCCATCTCAAACTGCATCCCTTAAACAGCTTAATCCCAATTCTACTTCCTTTCAGCCCTTGGCAATCTCCATTCTAATTGTTATTTGTCTCGGTAAGTTTGACAATACTAAGTACCTCATGTAAGTGGAACAATGTAATATGTGCCATCTTGTAACTAGCTGATTTCTTTTTATAAGTTTCAAGAAATATATGAGGTTTAGGGAAGGAAAGAGGAGAGAGTATGAAGGAATGCTCCTGTCCATGAGAAGACAGAGGGGGCTGGAGAGATGGCTTAGCAGTTAAGGCTCTTGCCTGTGAAGCCTAAGGACCTAGGATAGATTCTACAAGTCCCACGTAAACCAGATGCATACGATGGTACATGTGTTTGGAGTTCGTTTGTAGTGGCTAGAGGCTTTGGCATACTCATTCTCTCCCTTTTTCTATCTCAAAAATAAATAAATAAATAAATAAATAAATAAATAAGTTTTTTAAATAAAGAAGGCAGGAGGGTGTAAAGCCCAAAGTACACAAAACTCCTGCTTGTGAGGACAAAGAAGGAAATAAAGCCCCTGATTTCTTCTACCTTATTAACTTTTTTCCATTATTAATGCTATCTAGTCAGAGGTCTGAAAAATTGACAGACTTTTTTGGGTAATTGAATTATACCACAGTTGATAAAACTGCTCTCACACAAGTGATTTACTACAATGAGACTGGATATTTAATATTGAACACCTGACAAAGCTATCATAAATCTTAATTACCATTTTTTCTTAGTACTTTCTCCATAATCAATGATTAAAATTCACTCATTAATGATTTTGAAATAATTTATATTAAATCTATTATTTTCTCATCCAAAGCAGAAATGCTCATAATTTTTATTAATTGTCACATGGATTAATACTTGCATACTAAAAGAATGAACCACTGCTGTAAAGGGACATTCCAGAAAGTTTTGATAGGGGAATTAGCAGGCTTACTAGAGCATCATTTCTTTCATCTTGAATTTAAATAATGGAAAAATCCAATAAGAAAAACAAGAATGCAGAAAGTACAGAGAAAGGAAGAGTAGAAGGCTAAACATTCTCACCAAGTGTTAAGAAGCGTTTGACCTACAAAACACAAGGTCTAATGTACTACAGTAATAGTGACTGAGCAGGAGGGGTCATCTCACATGCAAGGATGTGATGCTCACGGTGCTGAACACTGCTCGCGCTGCACATGATCCTTGTGACGACATTCTGAGGGGCACAATTTCTCTACCTTTTGCAGGTGTCAAAGGGAAAGGTTAGAAAAGGTAAGAAATTTGCCCACATCCCCAAACCAGTAACTGACAGATCCAGAATTCCAACTCATGCCTGCAACATTCTGAAGCCCACATTTCCCACTGCAAGTTATAACATGCCTCATGCTTGCTCTGACAGATTCTTTTGTTTAAAAAAATTATTGACAATTTCTACACTTGCAGACATGATATTTCCCCCCTCTCCCCTATTTTCCCCTTTGTAACTCCACTCTCCATCATATCCCCCTTCTCTCCATTAGTCTCTCTTTTATTTTGATGTCATCGTCTTTTTCTCCTATTACGAGGCTCTTGAGAAGGTACTGCTAGGCACTGCGAGGTCATGGATAGTAAGGCCAATTTCTGACAGTTGTTTTTTAACAATATCAAATCAGTAAAACGTTAGCCAAACTTATTGTCACTAGAAACTCATAAAACACATCTTAAGGATAGAGTTTTTATAAAAGAAGAGGCAGAGGAGGAGAGAAGAGGAAGAAAGAGGATGAGGAGGAGCAGATGGTTTCAGAGCAAGGGCATGGCAGAGGACAGTTTTCTGGGGATGGTGATGAACACCTAAGGACTGTTTAGAAGCATCAGGTTTTTTTTTTCCTAGTAAAGCGAGAGTTATTTGAAAGACAAATCAAAGCTACTGCCTAGGTGCAATCAGATTGCAGGGGCCAAACAAGGGGCCATAGATTTCACTGCTAAGAATTTTGAAATAAAGAAAGTGAAATTGCCCAGAAGGGGTGGAATTTTATAATCAACCAAAAGGTATCAAAGCAGAATATCACAAGCTTCTTTAAAGAGATTAAAATAGCTGTAGCTTGATTGCAGATATGGATATATCAAAATAAGTCATGTGTCAATCAGGAGTAATAGAGGAGCATTCCTGATGGCACATTCTGATGGTATTATCAGCACTCTGCATCTGTCATAGTCTGAAAAGTATGGAATCATCTCATACTGTTGCTTCATTTACAGGTTTTAATGATTGGTGACACTAAGCATCATTTTATATGTTCATTAGTAATTTGAATTCTGCGACTTGACAGTTCATATATTATGCAAATATATATATATATACAAAATCTTGTTGAAACTTTCTGGTAGACATAAAAGCTGGAGTGTAGATTCTCTCTTCAACTTTCTACATAGACAGCATGGAAGAGACACAGTTGCTAACAACACTCATTTTCTCTTTTTCCCAATCACACTACTTGGTCACATTTCACACTCTTTCTCTCAGGTATCTTTCCCTGTGAGTTACTGAATTCTAGAAAGTGTACTATGGATGAAAATTAGGTTGTACTTATTATGAAACTTCCCACATCTGGATCTCTGTTTTCTTTTATTATAGTCCAGCTGATTACAGAGGATTCTGAGAATGTACTAGGGTCACAGATAAGAGGGAAAGACACTGGGTTCTTGAGTAATCATGCAGAAGTCTGCCCAACCAAGAATTCCTATCCTGGGCAATAATTTAAGTGAGAAATGAATTTTCTAGATTAAGCCAGGAAGAATTTGGTGTTTACTGGCCATTGCAACTGAAACTACCACTAACAACTAATTAACATACATATTGCTTGTGAATAGCTTGTATATTTCTTTTTATTTTATTATGGGGGCACCTAGGAACTAGTGTCGAATAAAATTTGAATAGTGTCTGTCTGTTTCTTGTTACAGATGTGAAGGTAATATTCAACTTTATTGATCCCTTTTATATACATTAAGGTCAGAAATTTCCTTTAGATTCCTAATTTAAAACTAATATTTCATTATGAATCTGTACTGAATTTTGTCAAAAGTTCATCTGCTACTATTGATATAGTATTAGATATTTTTGGCCTTTAAGCTCTCACTGTAATGAATCACATAATAAATTTTTTTTCTTTTGCTAAACCATCATGAATTCCTGGCCACCCCCTTTAGTTTCTCAGAGTCTTGGCATCCAGTGTTTTACATAACAGCTAATATATCAATAATCAGTATATTGTTTTGGTATCACCAGTACTGATCATTATTTTGGATGTTGAGTTATGTTGTAAGGCAGAACTTCTGGATGTGTTATATAATTTTAAATTGTGAGCTCCACCTGAGGGTTTCCTATGGGTACCTATTAGTGGAGACATAGACCATTAGGATTGAAGAGTAATAGACTTACTAGAGCAATTAGACCTTATATGTTTGGGGAGCTGCTTGGAGATTCATGCCAGGAAGTGGCCCTCCCATATGTTACTAAACCCGAGGCCACAGTAGGTCAGCTGGACACAGCCAGGAAGGATCGCAAGACTTGAAGTGAGAAAGGGCACAGGAGAACTGGAACTCACAATATCAGACAACAACCCTGGGGACAAGCTAGAACTTGAACACAGTAGTTTGGATCTGGAATGTTCTTAAAAGGCTTCTGGATAAACGTTTGGCTTCCAGTGTGGCACTCTTGGGAATTGGTGGAAACTTTAAAACATGGGGGCTTAATGGAAACTCTCTGGTCACTGAGGAGATGCTATTGAGCGGGATACTGGCAACTGACCTTTCTCCTCTCTCTTTCACACATGATTATGAGGCAAAAGTACTTCCTGTATCACTCCTTCTCACCGTGATGCTCTGTGTCACCATTGGGAATAGTGGTCTGAAACTACGACCCAAGAGAAATGTTTCTACTTTATAAGTTGATTTTCTAGGTTGTTTTGTTACAGTAGCTGAAAGTTAACACATTGGCTGTATAAGAATCTTCAACTTCAATGATGTTTGCTTTCTGCAAAGAAGCTTGAGCCCTTCATTGTGGGGTAACATTCACTCTTGGCCCAGGACTCAGGGAAGCCAAGGAGGAAATTCAGGGGAAGCCAGAGCTCTTCAGTTCTAGGTGCTCCTCAGAGACAACGAAATAAGTTAGCACATTACTGACATCAGATACAAATTGCCAATGCCTGGAATCCTGTGTTGATTGTGTGTGTGTATGTTTGTGTCTATATGGTGTGCGTGCATGTATGGGTACATATGTGCGTGCCACATCACGAGTGTGGAGGTTAGAGGACAATCTTGGAGTGTCAGTCCTCTCCTTCCATCTTGTTTGAGACAGGGCCTCTTGTTATTTTGCTGCTGTGGATGCCGGGTGACCTGGTCAAGAGCTTTGAGATTCTACCGAGTCTGTTTCCCATGGTCACAAGCCTGTTGTGATCACAGACCTGTGTGATTCTAGTGTTTATGTGGATTCTGGGGATACACAGCTTGCATAGCAACAGGCTTGCATAGAAAGTGCTTTTGAATACTGAGTCACCTCCCAGCCCTTACATTGACTTTTACACTGCAAAACTGTGTCTTCATTCAGCTCTCAAATGAATGTACTTTATGCCCAAGTCCAACTGAGAGACATGAATTGAAAGTAATTCTGAAAAATAAAGTTCCAGCTTAGCCAAACTGACATAGCTCAGGCACAGTACTAGGCTGGTTTTGTTGAAGGTATGTCTCTCCAGAGAGGTTTAGACATTACTTCTCTTGGTAAAATAACTACCCAAGCTCTCATAACAAGACCAATACCTTTTCTTTGTAAGTGTGTGTGTTGTACATGCATGCATCCATGTTCATATGTGTGTGAGTATGGGTATTCATGCATGTGTGTGCATGTGCATTGGGGGCCAGAGGTAACATCAGGTGTCTTCTTCAGTTACTCTCCATCATGTTTTAAAAAATATTTATTTATTTTCCGCAAGAAGAGAGAGAGAAAGAGAGAGATAAAGAGGGAATGGGTACCCAGAGCTTCTAACCCCTGCAACTCCAAATGCACATGCCACTTTATACATCTCACTTTACATGGGTGCTGGGGAACAGAACCCTGCTGTCAGGCTTTGCAAGGAAGCAGCTTTAACTGCAGAGCCATCTCTTCAGCAACTGTAACTTATTTTTTGAGACAAGATCTCTCATTGAACCTGGAGGTCACCAGTTGGCTGTCTCCACCTACTTAGAGCTGGGATTACAGGCATGTGTTGCCACACCTAGCTTTTATGTGGATGCTAGGGATGTTCACTCGAGGACTCATGGTTGTGTGGCAAGCACTTTTGTCACTGAGTCATCTCTCCAGCCCTATTTTTTTTCCTTTGACAAGAGGCTTAAACAATTCTCCCTTCTTAGTTAAAATTTTAAAAAATGAAACAGAACACATTTTTTTCTTTCCTTTAGACAAAATGAGCAGAGCTGGAGCATGTATTCCCTGACCCTATTCTTCGAAACATCAATTGAGAACTTTACTATCAAAAATGTATTTACTTATATATTGCAAGCAGATAGATAGAGAGAAGAGAGACAAACAGAGAGAGAATGAGTGTGCCAGGGCCTCCAGCCACTGCAAATACACTACACATGCATGTGCCGCTTTGTGTATTGGGCTTTATGTGATCTATTTGTATTTGTTAATTGAATCCACTGTTAAGCCATCTCTCCAACCCAAGAACCTTACTATCTTTGTTGCAGAAGAGTGAACTGGTATTATCATGAGATGTCATGAGTTATTTTACATAACTGTAGCTTATTCAATGATCTGCCAAAGTTTTTATTGCATAGCAGTATCCTCCTAATTGACCAAGACCATCCTCTAGGAAGCCTCACTCAGATTCAGGACGTAAACAGTTCACAAGTCTCAGAGTGCTCCTGAAACTTACAAGGTTCACAGAAGAAGTAACTGCAGTGAGGAAGAGGCTTTGGCCCGCTGACCCAAGCAGCTGATGGGAGGCAAGGGTTAATTTTTCTTACAGTCTCTAGGGGCGGTTTCATCATGGCCTCCACAGCATGGCAGAGCAGATACTCCACATCGTGTCTTGTCACTTCATCTGGGAGGTAGCAGGCTAGTGAACACTCAATAGGGCTGGACTAATAAACCTCAAGGTCTGCCCCCGGTGACACACCTCCTCCAGCAAGGCTCCATCATCTCTGGATCAAATATGAGGGTTAATCACAAACAAATGAGGCCATCGGGGGTGTTTCACATTCAAGTCATCACACCTATCCTGGGGAGGGCTTTTGGGAAAATGGAACTGCCTTTGAGTCATCCATGCTCCGATGAGTAAACTCAATAAACTCACTGGTTCACCTAGCTAGTCTTGGATGGAATTGTTTCTTTGGCCTCTTGTTGGTGCCCTCTCTGGTGTAAATAGACATTTTTTCACATCTCACCGGGAAACACTGACACAACACGTCTTAATGTGCCAAGAAGTCAGTAAACTTTGACTTTATTGAAACTTGTGCAAACACCATTTCACCCTGGATACCACTCTCTGTAGTCAAATGCTTTACCACTGAGCTATACCCCCATGGACACCACTTTCTGCATATTTTCCTATATATAACCTGTACCAAGGCTTGCTGGGAGAAGGTAGAATTAACTCTGTTATCCATTTTCTTGGTTAGTACCTTCTGTCCTTCAAGCACCTGTGTTTGGTACTTGGTGTTTGTATGCACTAGACACACAGATCTGTTTGGCAATAGCATCCCAGGGAATTTTCTAGCTTGAGATTAATTTTCATGTTAAATTTTTCAACCTGAGGCTTTCTAGATCAATAACTCAGACAAAAAATGAAGTACTTGCTATGCTTCAGGGCTCCAGAGAAGAGTCTGTAGAAGACAACCTACCTTATTATTTGCCTATGCCATTGGGCAGATCATTTTGTCCATATTTATGTGCTTTAGAGGGGTGGTCCTTTAGGATTCATACTGTGAATTATCCTCAGGGCTCTTCGCAGAGCCGACTGAGCCATACCTGGTCATAGCTGGGAGTTTCAGCTCTTTATTAGGCTCTTTCTGTTAGAGACTATTTTCTCTGTAGCTCAGAAGTCCATCAAACCTTCTAAAAAGAAAATTTTATTTAGATTTTTCCAAGGCCTTTAACAGGTATTTTTAGGTGAACTACTCTTATTCTGTCTGTAAATAGGACATCTATTGTTGCTATCCCAAGCAAGAACTGAATATAGAGAAGCCTTCTTTTCTTTTCTTTCTTTATTTTTATAAAGGGTGCTATAGTAAATGCAGATTTATAGGAAAAAATATACATATACAAAACAGATTGATTAGAGGGAAGAATTTGCATAACAAAAGGTTTCACCATAGGGCTATTTCAAATAGCTAGGATCTTAGGGGTGTATTTAGAGCATCTGGGAGAATGTGTATTGTATAAATCTCTCTGGTCGGTAGTTAAAGAAATGAAGGGGGTCGTGTGGATCTTTTTGTAAAGCAGAAAATCCTTTTTATATGTGAATGATCACTCTCTAATTTGTAAGCTTGGTTCTTTCTATATCTGGGCTTTTCTCTTTTCCCTTCAACAATAGAGATATAGAAAAAGTCACTTACATAGAATGAAGGTTTAAATCTCCTGTGTATGATTTTGTATATTAACATTAGACAATGAAAACAATCTACATATTGGATAATTAATAAGGTCCTTCATGGTCTCTCATTAATAGAAATGTCTTTAAGACATTTCCTACATAATGATTAATTTATTTTGATATGTTTACTTAAGCACACAGTAAATGACATCTTTACTCAAACCATAATTGTTCATCCAGATTAGTGATGGATTACTAATTATCAGTATTAAACCATTCCTGTATGGTATGGGTGCAGATTCCTTCCCTATTTATAGGAAGACAAGAACTATAAACACTGACTAGAATGGAAACAATTTTTAACTTCCATCTGAAGTGAATCATAATGATCAAAAAGCTGGCTGGCCAGCAAGGCCCAGGGCTTCTTATCTCCCTTTGCCAGTGTTGGGATTCAAAGTGTATATCACCATACCCAGCATTTTTATGTGGGTTCTGGGGAATGAATTCAGATCCTCATGCTTGCAAGACAAGCATTTAATTTACCAACTGAGCTATCTCCCTTGCCTCTATTTTTTTTTTTAAAGGTGGAGGGAAGTTCTTATGTGGCATTTATTTTAAAATTTGTTTTTGAACATGATCTGAAGGGAGGTCCTACATATCCCAAAGTCTTGCATCTACAGTTCTGAGTAGCATTGTGCCACACAACTGGAACTTGAGGTATTTACTATGACTATATCCATTATAGAGAAAAAAAAAAAGCCAATTATGCCCTACTCTGCTTATTCTTATTTTGCTGATGTAATCCAAGTACCTTGGATGTGGGTCATTCATGATTGCAATATTCCAGGGAAATTCCCTCCTACCCCCAACTATTGCTTTAAACTTATTAAGTGGTATTATTTTCTCTTGTCACTGAACAAAGCTTGTGTAGTGTTGTTCATGGTCACATTTGACAAGTACTGTAACTACTTCAGATGGGAAAACAGTCTCCATTTGGAAATTAAGAATGTTTATCTTACACAACAGAGAAAAACTCCAATCCCTGTGAAGTTGAGGGCTCTCCCTTTCCCATGTTGGGCTCTTGCTGGGGGGCCTGCAGCTGGAGGTGGTGCGGTGGTTGGCATCTCTCTCTATCAGTCCAGTTTTGAGTGGCAGATTCCTTGTAGTGTTCATCTAAGCCACACTGTTCCCCAGGTGTGCATGGCTAGTTGTTTGGACAACACTTCTCATTTGTTCATCTTTCAGACTGCAATTTATTCTTCACAACCACTTTGGATATCCATCCTTGTTGGTTCCCTCCTTATTCAGCTACAACTTACGTCGTAATAAGGAAGATGTCAGAATAAAGAAAACAGAATCTACTAAACACTTGTCTGGGGGCTTCCATGTGGTACTCAGGCTTAGAAGTCTTTAGGTGGCAAGTATTCCAACTGTTCATTTTCCAGATGAGGAAACAGGTGAGGTCAAATGACTGGGTGATAAAATTTCATAGCTGCTCTGGAGGCTGTGCGAGACTTTCAGCATTGTTTTCTTTAATAGAGTAGAACATCCCACGGGATTAAAGACGTTGTCAACTCCATGGATGAAAGCTTATGCAAAGGGCCATGACTCATCTCAGAGGACATTGCCCCGAGTCTGTGGCAGGGTGCTGATAGCACAGAGGCATGAGACCACACAGGCTCTTGTCTCCCTCTTGCCCACACTAGACACTACACTTAACTTCTCTGAACTGCAGCTTCCCTGTATGCAAGGAAGAAGACTAACACTCCTCTTGCCTTTCTAACAGTGTATTGTTGGAGATGAATAAGATTACATGAAAGATAAACTTACCTGTGCCATCTCCAAGGTGCCTTAAAAATGTCAGTTGTTATAATGATTGCCATAGCTACTGTGGAATGTGCATACTTCAGAAGTTTTATGGACTTTCATGAATACGTTGCAGAACAATCAAGGAACATGTTGCCAACATGTTGTTCAGCAGTAATGAAGAAGAAAAATCTAGATTCAACATTCATACCACCATCACCACCAAGAAAAAACCCCAAAACAAAACAATCCTGTTGTTTCTCATTTAGAACTGTTTCCAGTGCCATTTTATACTTCTGATCAAAGTGGGTTACTTAAATAAGTTTTCAGTAATCAATATGTTTAAAGCAATTAGAAATGTGTTTTGTATAGCATAGAAGTTCAATAGCCATTTATTATTGGAATATATATATATATATATATATATATATATATATATATATATATATATATATGTATGTATTCTCCTTATACTTTTTTCCATGACTTGTGAAAGCCAAACACAATGTCTAGACTACATTTTATTTCCCATAGTTTGAAGTGGCAAAGGCCACAGGGGACCAGTGTGCAAGCGTTGTTTCTGCTCATTGGGAAGAATATGGTGGTGCTTCAGGAGGTAAGCACTGAGGGAGTGCTGCTTGTAACAGCTGCTTTCACTTTAAAGAACAGTATGTTTTAAAATCCATTATCCATTTATTTCCATTTAGCTTTTGTTATAAAAGTCCTGAGACATCCTCTGGGCTTTATACTGTCTGTGTGTCCAGGTGTCAGCAAGAAAATGAGACCAAAGGTTAGAGAGGAAAAATTGTCACCAACTTAAATTAAAAGTCTTTGTCCTGCTGAATCCTTGAATATGGTTACCTACAAAGGTTATTTTACTTCACTAAAATGAATCCTTGGACAAGGAAGACAAAAACCATATCTGTACAGATGGCTAACTGAATTTAAATAGCATTTTTGTCTACATCCTCCAATTGTTCCTTACTGAATGGGGCCTCAGAGGTGACTCAATGGCTGCCCTTTCCAGGTCACAGCAACTACTCTGTACGTGTTATGTAGTTGTTTTAGTATGAACTTAAATTGTTTTTCAAAGAATGAACAATTGGAACCGGTACAGCAAAGGGATTTTTATAACTCTTTAATGAACACTAAATGATATTTTATCTTTAAAAGGGAATGTGGACGTCCTTGATTGCAACCAAGTTCATTAAAATATTTTCATGCAGTAAAACAGAAAATAATATATATAAAGAAATCAGAGAAAATTCCAAATTGGGAATTGGAGTTATCATCTATCTTCAATAAATCAAGCCTACTTGTAAATATGCATAATTATTTTTTAATTAAAAAAAGAAACACAAGATTTTTCCAGCTTAGCCAACTGTAGGTAATTATGTTAAAAAAAAACACGTGGAAGTCGGCTCCTGTGGACTGCAGCCTGCTGCTTCTCTTCTGAGGTGGGATAACCAGAATGGAAAGGAAAATCATCATGTCTCCAGCAAGGTACAGGTTGCACAAGACTGAGATCTGCCATCAACATGTTAAGTATCCAATCAAACCACACTTTCTTTCCATCTGTTTCCTCCAGAGCTGCCTGCTGTATACTAAATGCCACGTGGTTTCCAGTGGGGAGGACACTGCCACCCACTCCGTCCCCATCAGCGTGGAGAAGAGATGGGAGGTGAGGGAGGCTGGGGGCTGGTGCTGCTGGGCAGGTCCCAAGTTACCTCAGCAGGAGGGTGGACTGCAGCCCAGGTCCCTTCCTCCCTTTTTCACAACTCCAACAACACACACCGCAGGCAAAGTGTTCGTCAGAAGATGCAGAGGGAAAACCTCATTTTGTACAGTAGGGAGGCTAGACGCAGGCTCTCCCACAGGGCCTCAAAAAACATTCTTCAAGCAATTGGCAAGAACACCAGAAGCGTGAGGCACACTTCATATTTAACAGACATCCTGGGAGATGGTAGCACTGGACGTGATGTACTTAAGGTAAAAAGAAAAAAAAAAAAAATCAACTGGAGGCACGCTTCCAGATACTTGGACTCCAACAGACCCAGGATGAGGGCTGGCCCACGTGCATTCTGCCTGTGTTGCACTGAGAGCCCCCAGCTCCGCGCTGCTCTTCAGGTGTGATTACGTCTACCTCATAGGATCACCAGGAAACCGTGATCCAAGGGGGAAGACACTCTCTGTTACAAGCTGATTAAAATGCTCTGGGAAAGCAACAGACACTTTTCCTGGTCCCCTTACATCCCCTCCCCTAGCAGTTGGGGAACTGTAATTCATTCCCAAGCCTCATGTTGCTTCCCTCAGGCTCAAAAAGGGTCTCGCAATTTCTGTCTCGTTCCTGTCTTGCAACACTGAGTGGCTGGGATTGTCGTTCTGGGATGGTCCTTAGCTGCCTCACAGGGCCCCAGTGGCTGCCTGGATCACTGTGCAGGCAGCATCCTGTGCTCCCATGTGGGCAGGGCTGGAAGAGGCAGCCTCAGCCTTCCATTGCAGCAGAAACCCGTGGGGCGGCTGGTGCTTCCACATGGCTGAGTTCTATTCCTGGGTCCTTGTCGTTACACTTGGGGCCGATTCGCCTGCCTCCCTCCCAGCTCCGTCTACCCTGGCACCTTCTTGCAGCTTCTTTTCCTGTCCTGCCCAATGAGAGAGGAGCTAAAATTCCCAATCTCCCCCTCTCCCAGGACTGTAGTCCCCCCACTCCAAGGCTCATGTCCAGGTGGCCCTTAGAGTCCCTAAGCAAACCTTGAACATGACAAGAATAACACTCCTTATGCTTACTTGCTGACACCAGACTGGGTTCTTGGAAGGAAAGACCCCAGACCCATGTCTCCCAGCCGCAGCATAGAGCTGAGTACAAGGTTGGTCGATGGTAAATCAACACCCTTGGCCTCACCAGCAGCACCCTGCTTATTTGCACTTAGGCAAAGAAAGGTCATTTTGAGCCACAAGGTCATGCTGACCAGTACCTTATTTTCCGCTTTTGGATCCCTCTCCCTCAGCTCATCCATTCCTCTGCGAGAAGGACCAAGGGGAAAACAAAAACATCAGTCACAAATTGAACTGTCTGCATTTGTTTGGACCACTGACCAAGAATTTCAAGATTTTGATCTATCTATCATCTATGTATTTATGTATCTGTCATCTATCTATCTAACTATATCTATCATCATCGTGTATTGTGGGTGGTGTGCATGTGTGTCTGTATACATGTGGGGTCAGAGGTTGATGTCAGGTATATTCCTCATTCACTTTCCACCTTATTCTTGAGACAGAGTTGCTCACTAATCCTAGAGCTCAGTTTTTGGCTACACTAGCTAGCCAGCAAGTTCTAGGGACCTTCTATCTCCACCTCCTAGCATTGTGTACTGGGGATTTGAACTCAGGTCCCCTGACTTGTGCAGTGGGCACTTTACCCACTGAGCCCTGTTCCTGGTATTCTTAGACTAAATTCCTTAACAATAGCTTTGTGCATGAAATATTCACATGAATAAAAATTTGGTGCAGTTATTAGGAAAGTTTGGAAATTATTTTATTCCTTATAAAATATTCTAAATAAAAAATGCATTAAAGAAATATGTATTTTCTTCTTAGTTTTATATCACATACCCAGCAATTTAGACTGAAGATTTTTTTTTTTCCTATTCAAAAATATTGATAAATATTGTAAGTCCTTTCCAGAGGACCCACTGCTCTCAGAGAATGGTTTTTATACCTCTGTGACAAATGTTATCAATTGCTCAGTGCAAAAACCATCCCAGTTTCCACTGCCTGCTTTCCCAGACACTTTTCCCTGGTCTGCTATGGAGGAAGACATAGAAGGTGGCTCTTGTGACACAGTAGATCAAAGTCATGTGAATTTGAGGCTGCCAGGAAGTTTAGGACATAGCCTTGGATTTCCTGATAAAATGAACATGTCCCTGCTGTTGCTCCTTTCTCTCTTCATGCCTCTGAATGCGAAGCTGCTGTGGGCATGTGGTTGTCGTGAGGTCAAAAGCATGAAGAAAGAGCATCATCCTGCTAAGGAAAGCACAGCAGAAAGACATAGAGGCCTGGGCCCTCGATGACGCCATCAACAAGTGCCCACTTCTGAGCCTCTTGTTGACCAAAACATTTGATGCTATCATAGCTTACACCATATGGTCAGGTTTCAGTTGCATGATGCTCAAGGAATTCCTAACTGCCTCATGTCCCAAACAAGCACATTGCTCTAGTAAGGAAATGGAGCCAAATCTTCATTGGATTTAACCATAAACAGTTCTTGTTGTGCTCCAGACCCATGATCTTCTTCTGCAGCCTTCAAGTCTGCACTCCTCCAACCTAGCCCTGTGGTAGAAGGAAGAGGCCCTGCTAATTCCCCACAGGGGTCACAGCTTCCAGTTGACTGAGCACTGCCTTCACCAAGAATATATTCTATCCAACTTGAGGCTCCTTTAACAAAACTGTCATAACATTTAGAAGTGACGACACAGCTGCTGTTTCCAGAACATTATGCTAAGAGTTTCCTGGGGTTGTTGTATAAGCTATCAAAACCTGAGTATTTAATTTCATCTCTTACTGTTCTGGAGGTGAGAAAACAAGGTGTCAGTGGGGCTGTGCCCCCTCTGATGCCCCCAGGGGAGCCCTTTCTTGCTGCTGCTCCTGATGCCTCGGGGTGTTGCATGGCTGTGGCAGAGACTTTCTTGTGTCTGTCTTGTCTCACGTCTGTCACCTCTTTTACTTTCTTGTTCTCTTCTTACAAGGACACTGTTCAATTTTAAGCCTACCCAGATAATCCAGGATAATCTCCTCATGATTCTGTTATTTAATTAGATTTATAGGGATTTTTTTTTTTAACTAATCAGGTCATGTGCACAGGTTCCAGGTGGATGTATCTTTTGGGAGGTCGCCATTTCCATCACACAATTATTTTCCTATCATAACTATTTTCCTTCCTATTCCAGAAAAACCACTCCACTTGCTTTATTTTTTATTGTTGATCTTATTAACCTTGAGCTTTTTGAAACCTGTGTGATGAAATGCTTCTGGCAACTTCGGTTTTGTGTTAGATCAGAATTTAAGGGTTGTTTTAGGAAATACAGGTTTTACTATTTTTAAAGTAAGATTTTTTTCTTATAGTGTAGTCTTTACTCATGCTAAGTAAAAAAAATCAGATGACTTGAGATAGTCACATGCATCAAAAATATAAAAATATGTGATTTTTAGCTATATTCTTTAACATTGATGACTGGAACTTACTATGTAGCCCAGGCTGGTCTAGAACTCATGGTAATTCTCTTGCCAGAGCCATCTAGGTGCTGTGATTACATATGTGAGCTACCATGCCAGAATCAGATTAATGGCTTTTAACTCTGATTATATGTCACTGAAAGACCCTTATAAAATACTTGCCATGCACCCACTTCACCTAACTGATTCCAAATGCCTGGGCATGGCCTGGGCACCTACAAATTTTCAAGGGTCACTTAAGTGAGCCTTATTCATAGTAAGGATTAAAACCGAGATCTATTCTTTTTTTTTTTTTTTAATTTTTATTTATTTATTTATTTGAGAGCGACAGACACAGAGAGAAAGACAGATAGAGGGAGAGAGAGAATGGGCACGCCAGGGCTTCTAGCCTCTGCAAACGAACTCCAGACGCGTGCGCCCCCTTGTGCATCTGGCTAACGTGGGACCTGGGGAAACGAGCCTCGAACCGGGGTCCTTAGGCTTCACAGGCAAGCGCTTAACCGCTAAGCCATCTCTCCAGCCCCTGAGATCTATTCTTATCAATAGTTACCTTCATAAGCTCCACTCATTTATTTAATATAGTAATTATTATGCACTTTTTAATATGTAAGCCTTTGTGGGAAGTTTTAGTATATATGATTGATACAATAGCCCTAAATCCTTCATTCAACCTTCTACTTGCTAACTGAAGTTATGCCTACCTCTGTATCCTTAACACCTAGAACACACAGAAGAAGGCCAATAAATCTTTCTTGATCAATGCTAGAAAGAGTAAGTTCATGTTTGTACTTACATAGTCTTGTTATGTAATATTTGATGGAATGTTCTATTCACTATTCTTTTTTTTTTTTAAATTATTTATTTATTTGAGAGTGACAGACACAGAGAGAAAGACAGATAGAGGGAGAGAGAGAATGGGCGCGCCAGGGCTTCCAGCCTCTGCAAACGAACTCCAGACGCGTGCGCCCCCTTGTGCATCTGGCTAACGTGGGACCTGGGGAACCAAGCCTCAAACCGGGGTCCTTAGGCTTCACAGGCAAGCGCTTAACCGCTAAGCCATCTCTCCAGCCCTCTATTCACTATTCTTACTCCAGAGTGGCAAAGCCAATTGTCTGCATAGATGTTTTCTCTTGGTTACTCTGAAAAAAGTCTCAAATAAATGATAAGGTAACTTGTATCATTCTTGATGTAATTTAGGGGGAAAAAAGATTCCTATTGTTTTTGTTGTTTGTTTTTGAGGTAGGGTCTCACCCTAGGCTGGGTTGACCTTGAATTCACTCTGTCGTCTTAGGGTGGCCTTGAACTCAATTCTCCTACCTTGGCCTTCCATGTGCTGGGATTAAAGGCATGCACCACCATGCCTGGCTCCTGTGTTTTTAAACAACATCAAATTATAATTTGTACAGAGTCAGGAGCTGCTTGACGTGTGGATGCTCATTTCATAGAGTACTGTGGTGGGGTGCATGTAAAATGTCCCCCACAGGCTCATGTGCTTGAACGCGTGATCTAGAGTTGGTAGTGCTGCTCTAGAATGCTGTAGAACCTTCAGGAGGTGGAATGCTTGCTGGAGGAAACGTGTTACCGAGAGGAGGGTTTTGAGGTGTTATGCCAACTCTTGCTACTTCCTCCCTGCGGGTGTGATACTATGATGCCAGTTTCCTGCTCCTGCTAAACATTCCCCACCATGATGAAACTTCCCAGAAATGTGAGCCAAAATAAGCCCTTTCATTCCTTAAGCTGCTTCTGGTTGGTTATATTTTGCCCCAGTAATAAGAAATTAACTAATATAAGTGGAAATCAACATATATATATATATATGTGTGTGTGTGTGTGTGTGTGTATGTGTGTGTGTGTGTGTATATATATATATATATATATGTAATATATATGTATATATATAATGATTTTATATATATATAATTATATATATATAACAGGAATCATAATATATATATGTTAGTGGGAGAAGCTTGACCAGTGAGGATGTTCAAGCCCTAAAGAAATTCTGTGGCCTGGACTGACTACCTCTAGTCCTAGCGATATGTGAAGATTGTGGGATGCCCAGCCTACACTGGCAATCGTAAAAAGGGTCCAGCCACCAATCAGCAGCTTCTCTGTCTCTGTTAGGCTCCTCTCCACCCTGGCCTCCACTGGTGCTGCTCTTATACACTTCAGAAACACCTCAGTCACAGACAGGCCAGCCTGAGTTCTGCAGCACAGGGCAGCAGCAGGAAGAGAGAAGAGAGAAGAAATCTGCTTGCCTAGAAGTTGCTGAGTGCAAGCCAGAACGTGGCAGAGCAGCCTGGCGCCCACACCTGTGGGTCAGCGTTAGGGAAATAACACTGACCACTTTCAACTAAGACTTGTAAAGTTACAAAATGGAAGTGAAGAAGGGTTAAGTTGGAAAAAGGAGGGGAGACTGAGATATTAAGGCAAACATTAAAAAAAATAACAAACAACACACACTACTGCTGAAATGGCAAGCAAATTGAGTCTGTTCATTCTTACACTGATCGAGTATTTATTAACCATTGTCTGTGTGCTCCAGGTGTTGAGGATGTGGAAGTGATAAGCTTAATTGTTAATTAGCAGGTTAAATGAGGAGATTTGAGGCTATTGTATTATTCAGGGTTCTCTAGAGGAACAGAACTGACAAAATGGATATACATTACAAGGGAGACTTACTGGTGTGGCTTACACGTTATGGGTTTAGTAGTCCAAGAATAGCTACCTGAAGGCTGGAGAGGCTGAGCATCCAGGAAGCAGCTCAGTCCATGAGATTTTTTCAATTTTTTTGTTTTTTATTTATTTGAGAATGACAGACAGAGAAAGAGGCAGGTAGAGAGAGAGAATAGGCGCTCAGGGCCTCCAGCCACTGCAAATGAACTCCAGATGTGTGTGCCTCCTTGTGCATATGACTAACATGGGTCCTGGGGAATTGAGCCTCATACCAGGGTCCTCAGGCTTCACAGGCAAGAGCTTAACCATTAAGCCATCTCCCAGCCCAGTCCATGAGTTTTGTACTGGAAACTTGGAGGCTTCTTGGAGGGCCACTGGTGCTCATTCCACATTGGAAAGCTAAAGAACCTGGGTCTGATGATGCCAGTGAAGGACGACAGCCCCATGGTGGATGCACTCACCAGTGAGGAGTAAAGGCAGGCAGGAAAGAGCTCGGCTGTTTCCTCAGACCTCCTGATGTGTGGGCTGCTGCTAGGGACCTTTCCATTCTAGGAAAGAGGATTTTTCTCCTTCTTTTTCTCCTTTTTGGAACTGTTCTCAGACTCTCCCAGAGGTGTCTTTTACTTGGTTCCTGATGGAACTGAGTTGACAAGTGAGAGTCATGGTCACAGATATGAAAACAAATACCCATCAAGGGTGATATGGAGGGTGGAGAGACAATACTTTAGTTTGGGTGAAAGGGAGGCCTTGACGGGGGAGGTGACATCTGACCTGAAATGAAAAGGGAGGAGATAGATGAAGATGTTCATCAACCAACCCAGGCAGACTTGGTGACCCTGAGGAAAAAAGACACATTTGACATTTGCAGAGGCTGTCTGGTTCAGAACTGGGGTGAGGACATGTCAGGATGAACTGGAAAAGACAACCAGGGTTGATGAAAAGCAAGTGGCCATTTCTGGACTTCTGGTAAGGTCAGGTTTCAGGTCTTTTGTGCTGATCTCAAAGGGACTGAGGTTCCACTGGCTGGACTGCTCTGTGTTTGTCTTGACACAGGCAGCTTGTCATTTCTGACAACAGCTCCCAGCTCCAATGACTTCCCGTGTTAGCCTGACTCTGAATACTGCTGTCACACAGGTCTGCATCTCCATCTCCCCAGGGTAATTTTGATAGTTTTTCTATGTGCACAGTGACTTTAAAGCAGGAGAAACTTGAGGGACTGTAGCGTGTAAGTCGGTGATGTCAATGCCTGACAACTGTCATGACTGAGTCAGATTCCTGAGGTGACTTCATTTATGTTGCCACATCCTGACAGACTCTGAGGTCTCTCTTGGTATAGGAACACCATGTTATCTTAAATCCATGGAAATAAAGAGACTGGGAGTGTTTTATTCTTTTTCTAGAAAGAAAGAAAATATTAGCTCAAGATAAAAATTCTGTATTCATATGTGCACTCCCACAATGCCTTGCCTATAGTCTGACTGATTTTGAAGCATATGCTTTTCTCTAATACAATGGCAGGGAATCTTGTCCATTGTCCCTCCTGATTGCTGGAACCCAGTTGTGATAGCCTGTATGCACACATACTCAGCCACAGCTGCTGTTCACCTGTTGAGCATAATTGACATTAAAGCTGTACATAATAAACTGGGCATGGTAGCTTATGCTTATAAATCCCTGTACTTGGGAAGCAGAAGGCTCAGGTGTTAGAAGTCCATCCTGGACTATGTGGTCAGTCCAAGACCAGCCTGGAAGACACAGAACTTTGTCTCAAAAAAACCAAAAACCTCAGCCTACAGAGTGAATTCCAGGTCAGTATGAGCTAGATTGAGACCCTACCTCAAAAAACCAAACATGCACCCCCTCCAAAAAAAAAACCCAGCTAAAGAAGAACACCTTTTTTTTTGTGTTAGAAATGGCTAAGATATAACTTGGAAAGTTATGAACTCAGTAGTTAAAAAGATAGAAACGGAGTAATGGGAGGAGCTGAGGAGATGGCTCCATGAATACAGTGCTTGTCACTTAAGCCTGAGTACTTGGGTTCAATGCCCAGAACTCCACGTAACACTGGACTCTGTCATGTGAGCACCTGTAAACTCGGTGTGCCTGTGGCCCGGAGGAGAAGCTGGGAGAGGGAAGTTGTGCAGGATCTCGTGGCCAGCTGGCCTGGTGAACGTACTGGTGAAGAGTGTGAGACCCTGCCTCAAACAGACAAGGTGGAAGGTGAGGACTGACACCTAAAGTTGTCCTCCGACTTCCACACACGTGCCTTGGCATACACACACGTGCACAGGCAGACATGTGCACACACATACTCACATGCCAATACGGTAACATGAAATAAACTAAGAGTAAGTGGAAGCTAATTTGATGTTTGTGAAATATCTTTATTGGAGAAGAGACCGCAATTATATACCAATTTTAAAAGCAGTTTTCTTATGAGAATGAAGGGGGATTTCCACAGCCAAATCATGCTGTTCCTGTGATGTGTGAAAAAAGTCACACATTATGTATCAAAGACAAGAAGGGTTAAGAGAGATCTCTATGCAGGCTGCTGGTGGGCTTTAGGGGTATGGAAGTAGTGTTTCAATGTGTAATAGAGTCTGTGAGGCAGAGTGGAACTGAGTGGAGATTTTATCTTCAGGTGTCCTGGGCTATGCAAATGCCAGACCTTGTTCATTTCATTATGTTCACAATGTCTCTGCTGCCTCTTTTTACCCACTGCCAGATTTCTTCCATTTGGAGACTTGCATTCATCCAAGTGTCTTAAATATCATAGTTGGAACCAAATATTTTGAGGGCATTGCACTATCCTTGGTTAGTGACCTAAATTTAATCAACCATGTCTAAATACTTCTTTTATCATGAAACAGAGGTAGAAGGTTGAGAAATAAATGGTCTTAATAATAAATAAGATGAATTTGCTGAGACACTCATTTTAAATTCCATTTAAAGAGCTCTCTGCTTTAATGTTTGGTTTTGCAAATCAGAACTACAGGTCCTGAGGCTGCCTCCCTTTCAGGTGTTCTCCAATCCCTGTGAGAAAGCAGTTTGGAAGAGAGTCAGTTGGAACAGGATGAAATAATTCACACTCCTGCTGTGGACAAGATGTCAATCAACATGTGTGAAGCCAGTGCTTTGCTTTTTCATAGTGGTTCGCAGCCATTCTCCTATACTGGCTCAGGATAATGTCTTGACGATGCAGTCAAGGGACTTCACAGATAGCAGGTCAACAGCTGAGGGCATGCTGCCCAGTATGTGGCAGAGGAGAACGGACATACCCGCGTGGCCCGAGCCCCAGCCAACTGTTTGCTGTAATAGCTGATCGTAAAGACAAAAAGCTTCTGAATAAGAGGATGGGCTTCCTGTAAGGTGCAGAGCATGGAAATGCTTTTTGACCATCCCCTGTTTTTTTTTTCTTTTTTCTCAGACATGTATCACAATCACTGTCTGCATCATTGTGTTTCAGATGCAAAGAGGAGCTGAAATGCTGCACACTCTGATTTGTCATTGCTTCTGGGCTTTTATACCTGAAATGCTTAATAGATGCCTCAGCTTGCCACATCCCAATGCAGCTCTGGCTTCCCATTTCCCCTAACTGACCTTCTCAATCTCAAGAAATAGCTAAGGGTACAGATAGGTCTTCAATTTGTCCCGAACTCCTGCCACCGCCTCCAGTGCAATCAGCTCTATCTTCATGGTCAGCACTGAATCACCCTTCATGACAAACACTTCAGGACTGGCACCTGTTGCTCCAAACACTGGGAGTTTCATTTCAATTTCCACCTTTCTGTCTACACCTTGAGTCTGTTCTTTTCTGTGGTAGCCCAAATCCATTCTTTACATCATAAACCAACTCAGGAATCTTCTCCCACTCTGATGGTTGGTGACATTCTGTCGTCAACGTGATCAGATTGGCAAATCTGTGAGGGCATTTCAAGGAAGCATTAATGGAGGGAGGAAGACCCTTCCCCAGAGCGGGTAGTGCTTCTGGTGACAGATGATGTCAGAAGAAACTCTAGGTAGACATGGTGTCTTTGCTGCTTGCTGGCGAGTGCACCTCCCCTGTTGCTACTGTTCTTGGTGGACACTGGAGCCCAGCCTTATCAGCCGTGAAATGTAGGCTGAAGACCAGTGGCTCTCCAGGGCCTCCTCCAGGCCTTCAGTGTCATATCGGGACTGCTGAGCCATAGATTCTCATGGACAAGCAGCTACTGGGTCCTCAGGCTTCCCAGCATGCAGACAGCCACTGTTGGTCTGCCCAGCCCATATCCTACAAACCAGTCTAACAAAATACCCTCTATAATATAAGTTAATTCTATAGGTTCTATTTCTACAGGGAATCATGACTGATACATACTCAAAGTCCCTTGGATGCTCATGCTCATACCCAGTCCTTGGCAACCTCTTTGAACTCATTTGCACCTTCTCCAGCCTGCCTTCTTGCTCACATTGTCTTCTTCCTTACTACCTCAGGACATTTGCCTGTGCCTAGCCTGGATACTGTTCATTGCAGGGCTTTTGCTCACGTCGGTGCATCGGTGCTTTATGTGGGTACTGGGGAATCAAACCCAGCCATCAGGCTTTGCAGGCAAGCACACTTAACCACTGAGCAATTTCTCTAGCCTCCCCTCCATCCCAAAGCCCTATTTTTATCTTGAGGCAGGGTTTCACTAAGTTGTACAGGCTGGCCTTGAACTTGTGACACTTCTGCCTTAGCCTTCCAAGTAGATAAGGTTGTAGGGGATGATTGTTTTTTGCTACTTTTCATAGATTTATTTGGGGCAACTGGGGTCTTCTTATTTCCTAAGTCAGCCTCTCCAGACTTCCAAGGGCAAGGGTCAAAGCATGAAGCAGGTTAAGGAATGATCTTTTAAAATTTTTCTTTATTATAATTTCTGTTAAGAGGCTTATATTTTAAGCCTCTTGTGGGTAGTGAGAGGGGTACCTTCTCTGTCCATATCTGTGTATATATACACACACATACATACATACATGTGTGTATGTAATCATGACATAGGTCATTTATAGCTGTTTATCTCCTAAATACTATCTACATTCATCCTAAGCAGTATGTGCTGTCCACCTGTATCAGTGACTTTCTTGTTGTTGGGACAAAATACCCAACCAGAAGCAACTTTGGGAAGGACAAGGGTTTCATTGGTCTTTCAGTTCTAGAGGACAGAGACCATCATGGTGGGGAAGGCCTGGTAGAAGGAGCCTGAGGCAGCTGGTCACATTTGTTCCACAATGAAGAAGCAGACAGTGACGAATGCTGGTGCTCAACCAACGTGCTCTCTCTCTCTCTCCTTTGTACAGTTCAGGACCTCAGCCCATGGAATGGTTCTGCCCATATTTAAAATAATTAACCTAATCTACATAGTTCCTCACAGGTGATTCTAGGTCCTGTCAAGTTGGCAAGCAACACAAACCACGACCCTACCCTATTAGCACTGTTGGGAGATTTTTGTCTGTAAGACTGAATATGAAGGAAAAGATTGTGAGTGATCACTACGTAGATGTGTCTATTTCAAGGCCAGTGTGGTACATTTCCCTTCGTGTTGGATGAGACTCACAAACATACCGTACTAGGGATGCTCAGTTTTCTTCATATGTAAGGTGGGAAATGCAACGGCGCACATCCCACAGGGAGCTCATAGGAAAGAGATGACAGGGATGTGCTGACACAGGATGAGCACTGAGCACACGGACTTACACACAAGGATCTGTAAGTCACTCGGCAAATTCCTGTTGCCACACCAGTAGGTTCTCTGGCAGTTCTAGGAGCTGGGGACATGGGAGACAGTGGGACGGACACATAATGTACATCCTGATGGAGCTCACAGTAGATACTGACAATGATAAAAGAGTACAGGCAGGATTCAAATTCCAACAATCTGGCTTTAGAACACTGCATCCTAGATAGCACCATGGTACTTTTTTCTAGAGAGAGGGAGGGAGAAGGAGAGAGAGAGAGAATGATATGTAAGAAAGCTACACACCTATCCTTGACAAGCCATCTACTTGAAGATGCCAGTTGAAACCTTCCCTGAGTGACAAGTACTGTTCAAGAATTCAAGGACCTAGCACGGGAGGAGGAATTCTGTAGAAAAAGCCTTGGAGACAAAATATAATGAAGAGAAATATGCAGAGAGTACATGTTAAAACTCCTTTCATTCTTCTTACAGATTTTCCTCGAGCCTGTGTAGAAGATTCAATTCATCCAAGGAATCAAATTCCACTGGGGACAAACACACTGGTTGCAAATCTCCTTTGAGCAGTCAGTCTGCAAAGTCTATCTGAGCAAGGCTTAACTAATTAATTAATTAAAAGGTTAAAACTTTAGAGTTTGTTTTCCTAAAATAACTTAGTTTTACGGTCAATGAATTCAGCTTTCATAGACCTAGGAACTCCATTATATGCTGTGTTTATCATGGAAGTTATCATTCTCTACTTACTAAATACTGGTTGAAGTTTTTTGAAGCTCTAATGTTCCATACATTAAAATACCAACCCCCCCATGTAGTCTCTTAAACAGTCTGTTATTTTCTGTCATCTCACATTTTCTAAGACAACTTTGATTTTAAAAATCCTGATTCAAACAAATCAGGTATTACAAATAATGATAAAACTACCCATAATCCCAATAAACTTTCTCCATTTTTCTCTTTTCAAAACTCTGTGGCCAGGCTAACTCCAGCATCTGGAAGGCAGAGGTAGGAGAATTACTGTGAATTCAAGGAAAGCCTGAGATTACATAATAAATTCCAGGTCAGCCTGAGCACCAGCAAGACCCTGTTGGGTGAACCCATATCTGAATCAAAAACCCAAGAAAAGGGGGGTGGGGCAGGGAAGGCAATCTGAACTGCAGCGCTCCAAAGATGGTGGAGAAAGCATTAACTTAAAACCATGGTAATTCCCAGGGCTGGGATTGGGTCCCCCCACAGTAAGTCAGGGAGACATGAGGTCCTCAAAATAATATAGGCTATTGCCAAAACATTTGGTCACCTGCAAGAGCTGAAAGGTAAGTCCCTGTTGCTGAAGGAAGCCAACACAGCCTGCAGCCACAGGACATCAAGTGGTCACGCTGGAACTGACAGGGAATCCAGTTCCCTCCTGGCTAGCCCTCATAGGCTAGAAAGCGCTATGAGAGCGGCTGGAGAATAACAGTTGCCAACTGATTGATTAAGCAGGAGATCCTGCCAGTTAAAAGACCAACCAGCCAAGCTAGAAGGATACATGGTGTCACACAGCTGATGTAGGCAACCAACAGCTCACAGATTGGACAAGAGACCTGTTCAGTGGGGGTGAACCTGTATCTGACTCTGGGGATCAAGCCAGATTCCCTAGAACAGGAAACCAATAGGCTCCAGGGAGAGGCTCCACTGGTCTCTAAGAGGGATGAACATATATATTAATATATCTTTTTTTTAATGCATGATACAAATATAATTTTCCAGAGTTTTTTTAACCTTTTGTTGAAGCACTATATAGCACAGAACAATTTGTGCAGCTGTCATTAAATGATCTACATACATAGTAAAATCAAATATTATGAAATGAATTATTTTATTTTTATTTTTTCATTAATTAGTTTTGTACTCAGTGAATACAGTCAAGTTGGTACCATTGTTAGGCTTGTCCATGTCCTACCTCCTCCCCCTGGCCCCTCCTTGTTGAGGTATATGGGTCATGCATTGTGGAGTTAGCCCACAGTTATAGGTAGGAGAAATGTCTCTGCATATCATGACCCAACATGTGGTGCTGACATTCTTTCCAATCCCTCTTCCACAAAACTTCCCTGAGCCATGTTGGGTTCACGAATATCTTTTTAATGACTAAGCTTATCCTCTTTCATTCAAACTGTTCTCACTTTTTAGATATTCAGATAATCTTTTTTATATTTTTATCACTATTTTCATTTATTTGTTTGAAAGAGAGAGAAAGAAGGAAAGAGAGAGAGAGAGAGAGAGAAAGAGAGAGAGAGAGAGAGAGAGAGAGAGAGAGAATGGAGGCACCAGGGCCTCTAGCAAATGAACTCAGGATGCTTGTGCCACCTTGTGCATCTGGCTTATGTGGGTCCTGAGGAATTGAACATGGGTCCTTGGGCTTCAGAGGCAAATGCCTCAACTGCTAAGCCATCTCTCGAAGCCCATGTTCTCACTTTTTGTTGGAGAATCTGTTCTATTTTACAGATGGAAGAGAATACGGGTGAGAACAAGGATGCACCAACACATCAAGAGGAAAGCCGATTGCGTGCCGGCAGATAGATTACCCCCACCTCATCTGTCCAGGCCCAGAAGGCGTCACAGAGGAAGCAGTGACATGAGTGCAGCTCTCACAGCCAGCCTCAAAACCAGCTCCAGGAAGACTGTGAGAGACACTACGGTCACTCAAACATAAAAACAGAGACCCAGAGTCTACAGAGAAAGCAACACTAACTCAGATCTCTATTTTGCCCTCTAAGGCTCAGGGAGTATCATGGAAGAGGGGTTGGAAAGATTATAAGAGCCTCAGGGTGGGTGCAGATAGCCCGAGACACCTTGTTTCCTCCACCCCTGCAGAGACTGACTGAGACCTCCTGGTCCTCACACTGAATACCAACAACCCCACCGATGACCCTCAGCAGAATTGGGGTGGGGAGAAGGGTTTGGGTACAACCTTTTTATAAAAAAAAAATCAACAAATTAAAAGAAAATCTTTTGCGATGGCTCAATTACACTAATGGCCCCGGTCTAGTATTCCCTGAATTGAGCATTAACTCTGTGAATAAGAAGCTTCTATGAAAATGTGAGTGAGATCAAATCAGTCGATTCTGGGTTTTCCATGAAGCTACCTTCAGTGAATCGTTAGTGGATATGATTCAAGTCATGGCTTGGGCCAGTAGCTGCATGTTCATGTTTCTTTGTCTTCGTTGTAAGGACAGGGCTGAGATAGCTCCCCGGATGACAGGACACAGGGAGTCTCAGTCAAGTCAGCTGAGACCATTCTAAATCCACCGTCCTTCCTGTCCCGGGGACAAGGCCAGCTAAAGGTGTGTGGGAGCCAGTGGCCATCGGAAGACAATTTCTAGTGCAGCTCAGCCCAGACCAAAGTGCTGACCCACAGACTCAGGAGCTAAACAAATGCTTACCATTTCAAGGCGCCGGGCTTCGGGACAGCTTGTCCTGTCACACTGTTGTGGCAGTGGTAAACTAATAACACTTTCAATAAATCTTAGGAACTTGGGAGTGCCTTGATTTGGCCTCCATTAAATAGAAATTGAGTGTTTTCCACTTACAAAGCACAGTGCAGTGAATGACTGCATTATTTCCCTTAATCCCGAAGGCAGTATATTTTCGAATGCAGATGAGGTTATCCAAATAGCAATGGCAAAGAAATGGGAGCTCAGAGGTGGAGTGACTTGCCCATAGAAGATTCCCAGTTATGTGAAGGAGGTGGGCTCCCTGGAATGCTTCTTTTGAACTGGCTTGTATCTTAACCATCGCCAGTTGCTCTACAGATGTCCCCATCCTTCCTGCTCTGCCTGACTTTTGTGCCCCAACTGAGCAGACACCCTGGGTTCCCACTGGAAGTGCAGAGCCACTCTGTGCACAGGGTATCCTTTGGAATCCTACGGCGTGCGCACATGCATCTATGTAAGGACTGTCCAGTACAGGTAAGGGCTGCAATGTGTAAATTACATTTCCCTGTGCAACAGATTAAAAACAGACATGTAAACAAAAAACTAGAACCAGCACCCCCCCCTCCAAGGATCCTGTTCATATTTTAAGACATTTATAAGAAGCTAAGAAATGTGCTAAAGGATAAAGCATGCATATTAAAAAGGGCAAGTTAATCTAATTGCTGGAACACATTGTAGAGGGTTTCCCCATTTTGTTAAACAATTTTAGTTATATGGTGTTTGACTTTTGATATTTGAATGTTTGCGAAAATAAAACTCTTCATATTCATTACATATTAAATTCTAGAGACAGGGATTAGTTACACACCTGCACTGAATAATTTTCAGTTTTATAGTTTTGGCATTTAAGAAACTGCTTTCCGGTTTAGTAATCTGCCTTGTACTTCAGGTATGTGGCCACCAGGTGGCGGTAGGAGCCAGACATAGAGTCTGCACGGTAAAGAATTCACCTGCTTTCTGAGGTTCAAGGCAATAGCTCTTTGCCTGAATTAAAAGAAAAAAGAAAAAAAAAAACCCCACAAGTTCGCAATTTTACGTAATTAAAAAACTGAAATAGCTTTTATTAAACCCGAGGTAATCCTTACCCATCTTTACAACAGAAATAAACCCTGAGTTGCAGAATCAGTGACATCATTTCTCTGCCTTGTTTCCTGATGGCTTATAGAGATCGTGTGCTCCTGCCCCGATGGCTCTGTTGACTTTCATAACTTACTCAAAACTTTTATTTATTGTCAATCTTTGTGACAGCAGCTTGTGTATTAGGTTTCCAAATTCCTAACAGTTTTCCTCCTGGACAAGTTGGATTTTCTGGCCTCCTTTCATCCAGACTAGAGGCTTATCTTTCAAGCATGACCTCAGATCGTCTCTTACACAGAACCAAAGGCATTTCCCCATCTGTTTAACGTGAATGGCGTTTATTTGCATGGTAGGCATTTGCATTTTATGGAGGACTTCTCTTTTTATTTTCTACACTTAAGAATAATCCAGTAGATCATTTCCCCACTCAAATCTGGAAGCAGAAGCAGTTTGCCACAGTTTACCAGCAATGAGGTTTCATTTCTTTAGAAACAAGTTTTGTTCTAAACATCTTGGGGGGGGGGGAAAGACTTCTTGAGAAACAAAATAATGTCCAGGTTATGTTAGAAATGTGGAACAACTTGGAAGGTTGCATTGCAACAATGATCTTATATAATAGAAAGATGCACTTTCAATGAAAAGGAGCCACCAAGCTGCTTCGAGGAGCAGTTGAAACTTCCCACAGTCATGGGTCGTTGACTTTAAACTTTGGGACGGAGTCTAGGAGGGTCGAGACTCATTAGATTCATGACATCAGATAGGACAGAATATTTGCATCTCCAGCTTCCATTCACTGCCCTCTTTGTCCAAGTCCTCTGCTGCAAGAACAGAGGTTTGGTAGCTCAAGTCATTCTGAGGGTCACCATAGCTAGCAAAGCTGTGGAGTGTGGAGGGGTGTTGAGGGATTGGAGTTGAGAATGAGAGCGAACAGGAGCTGAATAGTAATTTCTAGAGACTAAAACAACCAGGGTAGTCCTCTGTACCCATGCATGAGTCCTGGGTGGGAGAAGGAGAGACAACTAGTTATGAAAGTGTGGCTGAAGAGACCAGCTCCTAGCACACCCGTGGGAAAGTCAGTAGGGAAGGAAACAGAAACAAACTCGGGAGAGAAGACAAAGGGATGGGTAGCAAAACCTGGCCTTTGATTCTGAGTCTCACAGGAAACCTATCAACTATCAGGCCAGATATTATTATCCTCTATTTACAAGTGAGAAACTGAGTCCCAAATAGGGAAAGTCACTTTCTTAAGGTTACATACTGAGTGATGGACTTAGGACTCAAAGCAAAGTGACCTGATTCCAAGATAAACATGAAAGAAAAGAGGGCGCTTTTGAAACCGGACACTCACTGTGTGTCCTACCCTTTACTTTATAAACAGCAAGTAAAAGTCACTCATAATAGGAACCTGGCCTTTTAGGAGCCAGCTGGAAGGAGTTTGAAACATTCCTGGGATGTATGATTTTCACCCTTGCCTCCTTTGGATACTGACTACAATTTATCCTCCTCATCATAAATGAAGTTGTAATTACGAAAACTGATTCTGTATTTACAGACTTCTAATTCAGGCATGCCCTCTGGTTTTATGGTGGCATCTAGGCCCCCCTATCCTCCCCCCTCCCCACTTTTTTTTTCGCACCTCACAGAGTCATGGCTAGAAATAACTGTACAACGGATTCGCTGACTCTGCTCCTTGTCTCCCAGTCAGTTCTTCCTTCTTAAGTGTGTCAGCTTCTCTCCTCTCTGCTACTGCTTCTGATCATGTCATCCCCCTGGATAAAATCCTCTTAACAGTCTCCAGTGATTACAGTGGTTAGTTTTCAACCCAGGTTGCACAGGAAAATCACCTGGGGAACTTTTAAACACTCCAGGTGCCGCCGTCTAAGATGGTGATGCCTTTGTGGGGAGTGGAGCTTCTGTCTGCAGGATGATGAAGGAGCATGCGACCGAGCTTTTGGCTCAGGTGGAATAATCACATTTGCTCTCCTGCTTGAAATAGTCAACAATCCACACAAAACATATGAAACACTGGTTTTCCTGAAATTAATACAAGGCCTCAAAGGACAGTAAGTCTGAGAGATAAAAAACAAATAAGGCTTACAGTTACCCTTGTTTGCTGCTTTGAGAGGCTTTGCAAGGCCTCAGTGTTGGTAGGATGATCTCAAGAAGGCGCTGGGAAGTTTCTTGGGATGAAGAGGAGACAGGGAGGCTGGGATAGCTAGAGAGTGCTGGGAGAGTACTGGAGAGGAGAGAGTACTGGATAGCACATGCATGTGAGGAAATTGAGGCCAGAAAAATAAATACCTGAAATGATTAGTGCACATAGCTCCTAGAGTCTAAATCAGGCTGGTAATACTTTCTATACTATTTAGACTGGGAAGCTCTGAAATTCCAAGGACACTGGCAAGCTACCCAGCATTTTTCCTCAGTAGTGGGGAGAATTAGTAATAGACTAAACAATGTTCCAGCCTTGCCTATCCAACCTTACAAACAAGACCAGGTTGGGCATGGTGGTACATGCCTTGAATCCTAGTACATGAGATGCAAGGGTAGAAGGATTACTGTGAATTCCAGGGCATCCTGAGACTACAAAGTGAATTCCAGGTCAGCCTGGGCTAGGGTGAAGCCCTACATAAAAAAAAAAAAAAACAAACAAACCCAGAAAGAAAGAGAAAGAGTATCTCAAAGGATTTTTTTTTTTCCTTCTGCTCCAGAAGGACTCCTAAGCATATTTATGGGAATATGATATTACCCATCCATCAACAGGTAACATTCATGATGATGTCTGGCATGCAAAGAGCAACAAGGAGAAAACCCAGCCAAACAAAACCAATCCTAAACTTGTATAGATGTTAAAAGTGCATTAAAACAATTATTATAAGCTTGGAGTGATGGTGCATACCTTTAATTCCAGCACTTTGGAGGCAGAGGTAGGAGGATCACAGTGAGTTTGAGGCTACTCTGAGACTACAGCATGAATTCCAGGTCAACCTGATCTAGAATGAAACCCTACCTTGAAAAAGCAAACAAAAACAGTTATTATAATCCTACCCTAAGTGGTCAACAAGTCTAGAAGAAAGATTAACCATGTAAAATAAAGGCATGACAAATATTTTTAAAGGCTCAGTTCTAACTTCTGGAGATGAAAATTTCAGTCTTGGCAATGAAAACTATAGTGCATGATAAGAGAAAATTAGCTATAAGAAAGAAAGATCAGTGAGCTTGAAGAAATAGCAAGGATGTAGGAGACAGCTTTAGGTTTGTTGAGAAAAACTTTTAGATCAAGCACAGCTATGGAGGAAGGGATTTATTGAAGCTTATAGATCCAGGGAAAGTTCTATAATGGCAGAAGAAGCTGGCCTGTTTTCATAGGTCCAAGCAGAGTGTGAGAAGTCCCAAGCCCAAAGCCACACAGCACAGCACACTTCAGGAACTCCAGCTAGGCACACTTTGCATATCTTTAGATTAGAATTTCAAATCCACCACCACACCTTAGAGCTGTACCCTAAAATCTGCCCAGTTACACAACCTTCATCCAGGTGGCTGCAGATGCAAACTACAAACTGATAAAATAGTAAATGTACTGGGGGCCATCTATTCAAACCACCACAAAGAGAAACTATCCAAACAAGACACACAGATAACAAACACTGAAATGCATTAGTAACATGTTAGTGAGCAATGGTCCAACTTTCAATGGCAAGATACACATGGTATTAGAGTTTCTAAAAGAGAACAGAAAAGTGTTTGTAGATGTTAGAAAACAATATTTTAAGAAATGCAAACACATCTGAAGTTCATGAAAACTACCCACCTCATATCTGTGATGTTCAAACAACTTAACACGAAGTACATGTGAAGAAAATTACTTCAGAGCAGATCTGAATCACACTCCTGAAAACCAGTGGGGTAAAAGCAAAACAAAACAACAGCAACAACATAAAGAAGCATAGGGGCTGGAGAAATGGCTTAGTGGTTAAGCACTTGCCTATGAAGCCTAAGGACCCCAGTTCGAGGCTCAATTCCCCAGGACCCACGTTAGCCAGATGCACAAGGAGGCGCATGCGTCTGGAGTTCGTTTGCAGTGGCTGGAGGCCCTGGCGCGCCTGTTTTTCTCTCTCTCTCTCTCCCTCCCTCTTTCTCTCTCGGTCTGTCTCTCTCAAATAAATAAATAAATAAATAAATAAATAAATAAATAAATAAATAAAATAAACAAACAAAAAAAAGAAGCATAGGCCAGAGGAAAATAGGATGCCTGCTGCACAGGAGAAGACCAAGAAGAAAATGGCAGGTTTTTTATTAGAAGTAATGAAAGAAGGAAGGGCACAGGTCTGGGCATCTTAATGTGCTGTGCTCGAATTCCATACCCAGCCAAAGTCTCTTTCAACTGAAGGCAAAAATAAAGCTTTTTTCAGAGACACAAAAGCTGATGGAACTTACCACCAGCAGCATCACAATATTAAACATGCTAACGGGAGTCTTATAGGTAGAAGGAAAATTGCACCAGATACAAATAAGGAGCTACACAAAGGAGTGGCTTCCAAGATGTGAGACTAGTCCAGTGATGTAAGCCTCTGTTCTCTGAAGCACCCAGGGCTTGGTGTTATGTTTTGCTGTAAGCTTCTTTAAATTTTTCGTACTTTTGAAACAAGGGGCTCCATATTTTCATCGTGAACTGGTGAAAAGCTGTAACCAATGAGGGTGGGGTGGGGAAAGATTGGAATGCTCAGACTGGGATAGTTTTTGGTATCTATTCAGGCATGGACTGGGGAAGAAGCTGAGGAGGCGTCTTAAGAAGAAAGTCTGGAAAGTTCAGTGTTCATGAAAGAAGGGTGAATGAAATCTTCACAGGAGAAAAACCAAACAGGTGTCACTAAAATAAAAACCAAATTAAGGTAGAGATTTTTGGCATAATCAGGACATGGTTGTCCTTTTTTCACAGAGGTGTACATGTGACTCTAATCAGAGGGCTTCAGTTTCTCATGAAGTTTCTTTGTTGCTGAGTGTTCAAGACCAGTGCCTTGTTTATTTTCATCATGTACATGTAGTCTATAACAGCTATTCCACCCTAAGGCACTTACTGCAAGAGTCCAAGTTCACACTGAGTACAAAGAAAAGGGGCATTACTTCTACGGAGGCCTTTAGTGGTTAAGTGAATTATATTGTATAATTTCATCTCAGTTTAGGCAAGGCTAATATATATATATATATATATTTTCATTTATAGCTGTAGATATGGGCAACACATACTGAAAGAGGAAAGACAAGGCCAGGCAGCCTTGTACTAATCTCTAGACTATCTATGAAGGGCTAAAGTCACTTGAACGTGAGATGGGTCTTTATGTGGGAGACGAGCTGTCCATTATATGTGAGGAAGGGGTAATACTTCTACAACATGGGCCAAGTGAGAAGCTCTGGGAGAACTCATGGTAGAACTTGAAATCTGCATGTAGGAGCTGAGACTGGCAGAGTCCTTAGAGCTTTGCCTGACTTGTGCCTGAAGAAGTCCAAAGTTGAGCATTTTTTCTGGGTGTCTTGAGGCATGTGAGAAGCAACTGTAATGCATGTGGGTATAAGTGAATTGCTTAATTTCACACATAGTTTATAAAGTTTACTCTATACTGGAATGCTCACAGATAGTCATTCATTTAAAGCCATTGGCTTTGTTTTAAGTTGCTAATATTTGAAGTGTTGACTGATAAAGCCTGCCTGGTGTGGAAATACGAATATTCTTTCATTTATTAATGCCCTGTAGTGAAGGCACAACCTCTTACTTAAAATAATTGGTTTGGAAATGGAATTAGAACAATTGCCCCTCCTGTTCCTCCTTTGCAATTTGTGTTTGCTGATTATTTTTTCAGAGTGTGAGCATAATTTACCATCTGCCTTTATTCAATACATACATATGTGTACACACAACAAACTCTCACACACATTCACACATGATGTTTCTATTTAATTGCAGTTACAGCACTAATGTAAGACAGGTAAGAATGTGACTTTATAATGCTGATTATGAAATAAAAATATTAAAGCAACTACTATACTCGAGAATGATATAGCTACAACATTTAAGGCAAATAAAGTCACATTGCCAACGAATTAATGAGAAATGAACAAGTTTCCTTTGAAAATTTTTTTACTACACCTTTATGTAGTTAGGCTATAAGTCAGGAAATTTCCCTGGGAAGGTAGAAATTGAATCACTAACATTGAGAAAAGAAAAGAAAATTGAGGCAATCTTCAGTCCTAAATGAACACAGTTTCAGCACTTTCAGCAGTGATTCGGCAAGAAGCAAATGGTATTCTAATCAATTTACTGTTGTAGAAACAATTCCAAATTATTTCCATGGGACATGTGAAGTGATTTCATAGGACACATATGGATATTGCCACCTTAGCTGCTTTGTTAGTTTCTACCCAGAGTTATTCAGAAAATCAAGCAACCCTTGAAAGCTCTCCATTCTTATGAGCAGGGATTTAAGAATGCACTGAAACCTGAAAATTTTGCTATTCCATAGGAACTTTTTACATTTTTTTCTTTTTTGAGATAGAGACATACATACATAGAGGGGGAGAAAAAGAGAAAGAGAGAAAAAGAAAGAGAGAGAGAGGGAGAGAGAGAGAGAGAGAGAGAGAGAGAGAGAGAAAGAGAAAGAGAGACAGAGACAGAGAGAGAATGGACTTGCCAGGGCCTTTCACTCTCTGTGAACGAACTCCAGACAGTGTGCCCCCTTGTGAGCATGCATGGCATTGCATGCTTGCGTCGCTGTTGCGTCTGGCTTACTGGGGTCTGGAGGGTTCGAACAGGAGTTCTTAGGCTTTGCAGGCAAGCACCTTAACTGCTAAGCCAATCTTCCAGCCCCATAAGAACTTTTACCATCATCAGCACTGTTGCGTACCATAAGTCTGGGATAGAATGACTTCCTTGGCAAATAATGGGAGTGCCAATATGGAGAAATTAGACATAGACTTTACAGTGATATTCACAAGTTACTAAATTGGACAGTATTAAAAGTTCTTGAGTTTTACCCAAGTCCCCTTAGCAGATATGTAGTAATAAAGGGAATTAATATTGTTTTACATACTTTTGACAATTATTTTGTCTATTATAACAGGTTATTTGCATAGGCCTTAGTTATTTTTAGTTTCATAATTAATCCATGGAGAAATAGTAATTTAATTTCATGGAGAAATGTTACCTTCTGGTTAAACTTTTTCCCTTGCAGGGCTGCTGAAGTTTTCAGTAGTGGCAAACTTACTAACACCGTACTCCAGGCTGGAACAACCCCTGAAGACAAATAATTAATGTACCTTTGCGCTGTTAACTGAAGTCATTGCTTCCATTAACAAGCCTTTGGAGGGATGATAATTCACAGTGGAGGTTCATCCCACTAGCGTCTGTAGAGGGAACAATTTGCCTGGCAGTCTCTCCCAATATGTTGTGTCCGTATTTTAACGTTAAAGTGTCGACACAAAAGTAAGGAGCATGAGCATGATGTGATGAATGAGGGAGGCAGACGCACGAACTGAGCAGCTATCGGTAGACAGCTGCATCCTAGTCGGAAGCTCAAATCCAGGAATAAAAAGAAGAATTTGGGGCCATATTCTATGCTTTACAATTTGAGACACAACCAGGCCGATCTGCAGAGCTGACAGGGCTTTCTGTCTGAAAAGATGCTTTATGCCGGGGCTGGGGAGATGGCTTAGTGGATTACCTGCCAAGCCTGCAGACCCTGGTTTGCTCTCCCAGCACCCATGTAAAGACAGATGCACAAAGTGAGTTGGAGTTTATTTGCAGTGGTAAGAGGACCCGGTGCATCCATACTTTCTTTCTCTCTCTTTCAAATAAATGAACAAATAACTAAATAAATTTCTCTTTGCTGACAATGCTAAGAATAATATTTTCATTCCTCTCTCTCTCACCCCAACATTTTGGGTAGCTCTGTGTCCATAAACCACTATTTGGTTTATTCAGATAACCTTCATTTTTGAAAGCACTAATGTATGTCACAAAGAAAAGGTCATTGGGATCTTTTTAAGTATATCCATTTCAACTACCTGTTTGTACTTTTCAAGTCACAAGTTTGCATAGTTTTCATTTCCTCCTTGAAATACTTAGCATATATTCATTATACTCATGAGACCATATTTGTATTTATCTAATAGCACGTGTAATTCCACATGCACTAGGTGCTTCACCAGTGCAATCTAATGATGCTAAAGTGATGTATTAGCATGCCAGCAGCCAGGCTCTTTCCTGTCCTAGCTGACCCCTACGTCAAATAGCAGGCTTTCTTTGCTTGATGGGGAACAACAGTGACCTGAGCAATCTTGGCTCCTTTACATGAACCACTCACTATAGTAACTCAGGGAGGAAATGTCCCTAAAAGGCTTCATTCTAAATCACAATGACCTTTGATGGGCCAGCAAACAACAAATCATAGTTACTTAGTATTGGATTATTTGGCCAACATATTGCATATGGCTCTACCTCATACCTTCCTTCACCATTGAGATAAACAGGTCTTGGCTTCACCCTATGTCATTACATATAAAATAACAGGCACTTGAATGTGAGGTCAATCAAATGCTTTGCAAACTAAAAGTCACATGTTGCCTTTCTCTCATTGAAAGACTCACTAAGCTTGAGCCCATTGAATGATATAACCCAGCTCTCATGGGTATAAATTATTAGTTTTTTCTAAGCCAATCTGAAGGTTCAGATAGTTTTTGACCACAATACATATATTTGCTGAGTTGAGTGACTTGTAAACTTTTCTATTAAGAGTGTACACTTTCATATAGATGACACAGTTGTTTAAATTCTGTTTTTTTTTTTTTTTTAAGGAAAATAGACTAGTAGGCATTGATTCAAGCTAGAGGAGTTTGTCTGCAAGGTCTAAGACGCAGTGACTATACTTCCACTTTTTGATACAAAAGTTCTCCCTGGTTTTCTTTTGTGAGACTGTGTTTTTAGCAAGTGTAGCTGGAAGAAAAACTCGTGAAGAACTGGCGTGGATAGAAAAGGCCATTTTCATGTCTGAAGTGAAAGGTAGTTGAGATTAGTCCCTAAGTCCTGACAGTAAACCCAGAGGACCATTAACCAGGACCATCTCAACTTGAAAACTTGTTCAATTGATTTATGGAAGAAGTCTCCTAACAAGTGCCTATGAGTAGACATGAGACAAGTACTGAGTTTCTGCTGTGGCAGTGCAGTCTTAGCTGCACATAACTCAGCAGAAGGGCAGTCTTAGCCACTGCCACATTGGCTAAGAAAGATGATAGCCAGAGCTTTAGTCAGACAATATGCCCCCCCCCCATTATAATAGCTTTTGTGAGGGCATAGGAAACAAAAAGCTAAAAGTTACTTATAACAGGACAAAACCCAAAGATTTGTCACTTTATATGCGTTTTACACTCAATAATAATTTCTAAAAGATACTCTACAAAATATATTTTTTAGACAGGTTTTAAAAAGCAAAGATTAGCTAATGGTAATAATCATCACTTAAGATAACTAACGCTGACTGTCTGGGGACTGACTCTCTCCTGGCTTCCAGCCATGTCATTCCATTTTACATGTCAGCTGCGTATGGAGTCTTCAGCAATAGGGTCTTACTACTGGCCTCTGGTGGGTCATCAAGTACTCTGACAGAAGTCTGTCATTGTTTTGGGAAACCTTGTAGGTTTCTCTGATCAAAAGCTCATTGTGGATGGTAGGCCCAAGCTGGAAGTGGGGGTTACCGGTCAGTGTCCACTAAGAAATTGAGGAAAAATATAACTAATATACAAGAGTTAGAGAGGAGAGAGATAGAGGGGAGAGGGGGAAGGGGGGAGGGAAGATGTAGGAGATTTAGGTCAGTCTTGATCCTACCCTCTCCAGTGTCTTGTGGTTCAGGTGTTTCCTGTAAGGGTCTAGTGAAGGTTCAGCCATTTGGTCTGTCTCTTAGGAAGTAGAATTTTATGGTACCAGAAGGTGCTACATAGGCGACTGGGGGAAATGATCAAGATCTGTCCAAGCAACACATTGTTTAACCTAATTAGCAACAAATAACCGAATGTGATGCCCACACAAGTGCAATAGTGGTACACAGCCATGGTGAGGAACCAATTGCTCTTGATTTGGCTAACTGATCCACTCAGTGGTACTAGACCCATAGCTGGAGCTGGGAAACAAGTCAGAACCATACCCAAATACAAGCCCACTCTACAATATCAAGCTACCATCAATCACGGGGTATAAGAGGGCCTACACCTATCATACTGTCTATCAAAAAAGTAAGTGTTATCTCAATTTTCCGGGTGCTAACTTACTCTCCATTGGAGAATCTGCTTCTCTTTTCCAGATAGATGCAGATCCTAAGAAGAGAGCTGCCCCAACATACCTCAAAAGGGGCCCAACTGAAACTAAGGACAACTGGCGAAATAAGCAAGGGTGATGTTTTCCTGTGAACCGGATTCCAGCACAAAGGGGAAGGAGACCAACGCAGAGAAAAATCAACTCCTACCAAATCAGAGAGCCAGAGCCTCAGAGGCCCCCAACACCTCAGCACTGAAGCAGACCAAAATTAACCCAACATGGCTCAGGGAAATTTTGTGGAAGAGGGGGCAGAAAGAATGTCAGAGTCACATGTTGGGTCATGATTTGCAGAGACATTTATCATACCAATAACTGGGGGCTAACTCCACAATGCACGACCCATTTTCATTAACAAGGAGGGTCTAATGGGAGGGGGTAGATCACAGATGAGCCTAAATAATGGTACCAAACTGCCTGTATTTACTGAAAAGAAAACTAATAAATTAAATTAAATTAAAAAAAAAAAGATAAGTAACGGCATGTGTCGAGTTGACATTAGGCTCATGTAGAGAGAGCAGCACAGAGTACAACAGAGATTTTTCGGACCAGAGATATTTATTTACTTTATCCTTCATTTTGTGAATGCTTCTTCCCTGAATCATTGGAGCATGAAGTTAAAAAATTCTCTAAGAAAAGTGATGCCTGAGGGTCTGGGGAGATGGTTCAGTGGGTAAGAGCACTTGTTCAAAAGGCATGAAAACCGAGTTCAGTTGCCCGCATCCACACATGGCTGCGTACACCTATGACCCAGCACTGACAGGCAGCTGTGGGAGACTCTGCTTCAGAGAATGGCGGGGCAAGAACAATAGTACACCCACCATCCTCCTATGGCCTCTGTGTGTGTCTGCACGCACACACACGTGCACACCCACACACACCTACACCCACACATGCACACCCCCCACACCCATACATGTGTACACACACGTGCATACCTACACATGTGCACACTTGCACACCCACCCACACATGTGCACACACACGTGCAGTCACACACATGTGCACATATGCATGTGTGCACACACACGCATACACACCCACACATGCACATCCACATGTGCCCACACACACACCCACACACACATGAACACACACCCACATGCATGCACACACACACATGCACATGCACGCACATGCACGCCCATACACACACACCAAAAAGGTCACTGTTGTTTTTAGAATAAACATTTATAATGCCAAATATCATTCAGTTGAATGATCATTTAAAGTTATTTTTCATCTCATTTCCTCATTTTTTGTGTTAGAAAAAAAAAGAAGTGAGAAAGGTATATAAATTACTTAGGCAGATTTTCTTGATCTCTTAGGACTTGGGGATATAGTAACATATGTTGCCCAGCTTTTATAGAAATATATGCAGAGGGTATGAATAAAACAGGGATAACATATGATTGGGCACAAACCCAGAAGACAAAATTCTGATAATGACAGCATTAATGAGCATGGAACAGCTCCTCTAAGCATGGAATTTGTGTAGCAGTTCCGAAGTGAAGACAAGGAAACATGGTGGGGAACTGAAAAGAATGGGACAGAAAAGTAAACAGTGATAATTTATGCTTTTTCCAATGAATATTGGCATAGATCAGAATGGGAACCTATTTTACTGTCACATCCATATCCTAAACTGACAAGATGTCCTAAAATAGAACCCGCCAAATTTTTGGAAGGAGTCTTCTCTTTATGACTGCATTCCTTATAGCAAATGTCAAAAGACAATGACTCTGAAATATATACATACATGTGTGTGTGTGTGTGTGTGTGTGTGTGTGTGTGTAGATATAAATATACATATATATATTATATTTATAAATCCTTATTAGATGACCAAATAGTTATACAGAAAGAAACAAATCACCTACCCACACTAAAATTTTAATTATCAAAAATTTAAATAGCTAAGGTGTCAGAAAGAAGTCACTTACATTAATAAGCTCAACCTCCCAAATCTTTTTCAACAGGTCCATCGACGTGTAGCCATTAATTAGAAAGGCTTTGGTGTAGTCACCCAGCTCAATGGAATCCAGCCACTCAGCGACAGAGGTGGGATGGTAGCCATCATGACCAATGGGCCTCATCTGTAATTAAGAAAATAACATGAAGACTTTTTTAAACTGGTTCTCTTGAGTTTCAACCACAGAATGAATCTTTCCCTTTGCAAATTAATCTGATAGAAGCATCAGACACTTCTGGATCAGGAAATAAGGAAAAAGAAAATGCTTTATTGCCCAATTCTAAATCATTAGCAATTTTCACGCTGAATTAGTTTTCAAAAACACACCCATAAATTTCCAATTTAGCTGTTAAATTAACTCTGTGTTTGAGAGAATGAAATATGTCAAACTTCTGTTAGAGACCGTACTGGCATTCTGTTGGATGGAATTTAAAACGGTGTCAGTTGAACATATTTGAGGCTGAAGGCGCAAGGAGCAACTGCATTTTCAAAATATAGATGGCAATTCTCATATGCACAACAGCAAAGTGTGTGAAAATACTGCATGACTTAAACATTCAAAAGGAATTCATGCTTATGCAAGACATGTATTGTAGGTAGTGCAGACAGAGGGAGAAATGGGGTGGTGGTGAGCCAGTTGAGAATAGGCTTTCAGTGTTTTATGACCATGTGTTTTGCATCGACTCTACAGTACGTTAGACATGAGTAGGGAACTTGCTGGCAGACAGGCTCCTATTTTTTTGTCATCTATATAGAGATCTTTTTTTTTTTTTCTTAATTCTTGAGGGGAACAAAGAAATGTGACAGCAACATAATGTTTCTGAGTTTAAATTGGAATGTAAAAAATAATTTAAGCAAGAAGAACTTCTGGGTTGAAAATTTTATATAGATGCTTCTAGTCCTTTGGCCTTTATTTGAAATTTGAGTAGAATTCGTGGGTTTTGGTTTTTGACATGACTCACTTCTGAAACTTATGTTGCTTTGCATGCTGCTGCAAGAATCTCATCTTGGAGTCTTAAGCGGAGCTGTCCCTCATTAACCTGATGTCAGCTTACTGTGAAATTCCTGCTGGAGGCAGCTAAACTGGGCAAAATGCAATGCAGACTTACCCTTTCCTTCAAACTTAAGGAGATAAATATTAATGGAAATCTATATGATTCTGACTCGTGAGCAGAGAAAAGATTAGCTTGAGCACCCAAGATTCAGATTTTCATCTTAAACACGATAAGGTTTCTGTCACTAAGCAGAGTTCTGCGTTTTGAGATTCTCTTCACCTTTGCATTTTAAAGTTACTTGTTCTTTTCTCTTTCCTGCTGTTCCACTGCTCAATCTAGCATCCATTTCAAGGTTTAAATGTCTTCTGTTTTAAAGTCATAGTGTAATATATTATTTGCACTAGTGTTTGAGCTGCATGAGACTTTTGTTCTTCACTTTTACACTGACCGACCCAATTTAGCTATTCACCAATTGTTTGTTCATGTGGCACTTAGTCTTTATTACACTGTCACTACAAATATAAAGGACAACTCAGAGTTTGCAATATGAAGTGTTGTGCCCTGTATCAATAGTTTGAGGTTGTATTTAACACTGGAGAATAATACCCAAAGAGGAGGCTCAAAGGTGTTAAGAATCTTCTTCATCAGTTGAGCTGGGGAGATGGCTTAATGGTTAAGGTATTTGCCTGTGAAGCCTAAGGACCCAGATTCAATTTCCTAGAACCCATGTAAGCCAGATGCACATGGTGGTGTATGGGCCAGAGTTCATTTGCAGTGGCTAGAGACCCTGGTACACCCATTCTTTCTCCCTCTCTCTCTCTCTCATAAATAATAAAAAAGAATCTTAATCTTTTGGTAGAAGATGGCAGGATTCCAGGGACCAGTTGAATTGTCCAGGATTTGGTAACAACTGTTGAATTAATTCTATGAACCTCAACAGTCAGCTATGCCCCAAAATATCCTGACCACTCCCATTGCCCTGTGGAAGCAAGTGGGGAAAGGAAAAGAGGGAAGAGAGAGAACACTGATGTGAAATTAGCAGCATACCAGGAAGGTCTTGTCAGTTCACCCACGATCTGGCCCTCCCAAGCAGTGGTTACTCTGGACAAGCTTACGGAACCATTATGATTGGGGAAGAGTCAGTCATTCCTTCCAGAGAACTGTGCACTGGGGGTCCCTACAGTTTGCCCCAAAGCACTCATACATTGCTATAGGAGTTTTGGGGTTCCTTGCCACTGCCAATGAACCCAGGGATTCCTGTTTTACAAATTTAAAGAATTGAATCCATAGACCAGAGGGTAAGTCTTAAAGAGACTTTATTAGATTTAAGAGAAGAAAGAGAGAAAAGTATGGAGAGCTCCTGTCATGTGGAAGTCAGGAGGGGGCAGAAAGCCCATGTGGGAGTAGCTCCCTCCACTTCTCAGTGCTGCTGGGTGGGTGAAGAGGGCTTACCAGAACAGGGACCTGGAAGTTCAGAAAAGGTGAAAAGCTGAAGAGAGGCCCTGTCCATCTGGTATGGATTATAATCTTACTGTGGTGGGTGGGCTTTACCCTGAGGCTCAAGTGAGCCTGAAAGAGAGCTGATTGGTCTGGGCTCAGGAAGGGGTCAGCACACGTGGGTGGGCGGAGGGGGGGCGGGGAGAGGGAGAGAGAGAGAGGGCCTGCGTGAGCTGATTAGATGAGACTGGATCAGACTCTAAATCTCTGTTCTGTTGGAGCAGGCAGGCAGTGTTATGTATTTTCATTGCCTCTTTTGGGCCCAATCCTTACATGACTCCTCTGAAAGCAATCAGTCCAACTGGTGTTGGATGGTCAGTGTTAGTCCAAGAACAGGGCTGACTACTGGACAACTGCCTACTGGACAACTGCAGAGCAAATCTAATTAAGGGTAGAGCAGCCTGTTCCTTGCTATCTTTTGTTTTGTCCTGGTACTAAGCAATTACAAACCAGAAGAGGGGGTACATTCCCTTAGGAGAAGCCTAAAATTGAGAGGGGATGGAGGGTGGTGAAAGGAAAAAAAAAATAAACCTGGATGCCTAATAAGGATTAGAACTGAATTTTCAATATTTTGCATAATGGGAAAGTTATTGAATATGTTTGAGATCGCATTAAGAAGTAGCAAAGAGAAAGTCAATTGAGCTTGGTTGGAGGTTCTGATTGGAAAAAAATAGTAATTACCCAGTGTCTTCACACAACACAGACTGCTCAGTAATCCTCTTATAAGGTAAGACAAAACCTAAGTACATGGGAGGGTGACAGACAGAGGCAAGGTACCCTGTGAAGGTGCCCTGGAAATAGGCATATGTGGAGAGAAGTATCTGCCCATTCATCTTCTTGTTTCGTAAAGAGTCAATCAATGCCTGTTGAGATGAATGTTGTGGAGGTAGGGAATAAATCAGTCACAGGGTCTCCCCCTTGAAATTATAGGACTTAATTAAAAGTATGTGAACAGATGACCAATAAATTATGAAGGCTCTGCATACCTGAAGGAAGAAGAGACCTTTAGAGCCAAGTGAAAGTTACAAAATTAACTTGACACGCAGTTAATGATATGCAGAGTGCTCACTGCGCTGCACAGAACTTCTTCCAAGGCAAGTCTCCCATCTGTTTCTTTTATTTCTGTTCCGACTGCCTCTACCCTGCTTAGGCTCTTGTTAGCACTTGCAGAAGCTAATGAAAAAACCTTCCACCTGGCCTTCAACCTTTTTGCTTCAGCTTATATCTTACTATTACATTAGCTTTCTAAAGCTGAGCTCTTAAGTCTACTCTTGGACTGAAACCTGTAGTGATTCTTTCTTGGGAAAAAGCCGTATGTCCTATTCTGTCGTTCAAATCCAACTGAAGTGAACCTATTTTCTCCTGACTGTCCTATATGTGTCCTAGCAAGTGTGACAACGACAACACAACGGAACAAGTGTACACGTCCCAACAACTGTTTGGCTGCTAGCTGCTCCCAGAACACGAGCTGTGCAAGGCAGTGTTGTAGCTCTGCTAATGTAATTTTCCCTGTTTGTGATGAATGTTCTGGCCCTTATTTCTGGGATTATTATTTTTTTTCAAGGACTTCCTTCTCTTCACAAATGCTCACATACAAATGTGTAATAATTTTTCGACAGCTCTTGTCAATGTGTTATAGGTATTGCCAACATAAGGAATCAATTTATCTCCTTCAGCTCAAAACCTGGCTCTTCTGGGATTTCTCACCTCAGCCAACGAGGAACCAATACTCCACTGCCAAACAGAACTTCAGAAGCATCATCTTATTCCTTTCTGTTCAGCATCATAGCTCAGGCGGACAATACTACCTACAAATTTGACTTCCAAGATTTTTTTTTTCAATGAAGTTTTCTTCTTCCAAAGTGGACTTTGGAATGTGACCCCACCATGCTACTTCCTTATTTGGTGAATACTTGTGTGAGCTTTACGTTCTTCTTCTTAAAATTATTTAGTTATTTATTTACTGGAGAGAGAGAGAGAGAGAGAGAGAGAGAGAGAAAGAGGAGAGAGGCAAAAGCAGATAGAGAAAGAAAGAATAGGCACTCTTGGGCCTCCTAGCCACTGAAAACAAACTCCAGATGCATGTACCACCTTGTGCATCTGGCTTTATGTGGGTACTTGGGAATTGAACCTGGGTCCTTTGGCTTTGCCAGCAAGTGCCTTAAGTGCTAAGGATCTCCCTAGCCTACATTTCTCTTTTTGAATACAGTATAATATCTGCTCCAAGTGGTCGTGGATAGTAACATGATACAGGGTACATAAACTGCCTAGTAAGGGGGTTTAAATTAGTAAGTGTCAATAGCTGTTCACTAATTCTTCCACTACTCTAAATGGGACTCATGCTCATTTTGAAATTTTGCTCTTGGCTGCTCAATATTTCAACTTCAAATCGAATCTCTTTTTTCTCACCCCCTTTTCCTTCTCATACTCCATTTTTTTTTCTTGTTGCAGAAAGGGTTTATGTCCACTGACATCTTTGTCTTTCTACTCTTCAGCTCACTGCTTGTTTTCCTACCTCTTTTCTGAGTTGGTTCGTGTTGTTTCTAGCTATTTGCTGTCTTTCTGTATTAGAATTATGCCTCTGTGCATGGGTAAATGTGCCAGTGAGGTGGTTCCTAGATGCATCCTCTGTTCTGCTCTGGGCTCTGCTCAACTCTGTGTTTTCTAATGCTGTTCTTGTGTGTGTGTGTGTGTGTGTGTGTGTGTGCGCGCGCGTGTGTGTGCGCGCGTGCGCACACGTGTTTATTCTTACAAGACTAACATCTGCTAAGTAGTTGCATAACTGCTGGTCCTAGCAGAAAAATGAAGACTTACAGAGCAGAGCTAAATTTAACCCAAAGTTTGGAATTAAATTTGGAGTCTAGAAATGTGCTCATGGTATTAGCTGAACTACAGCTGACCTACAGGCTCACGAATGAGAAAAATAAAAATAAACAATTTTTTTTGTTGTCACTTACCATAAACTTCTGAAATTTTGACATGGGGGCCACTGCAGACTGTGACTCGTTATTTGAAATCCTTTGGTGTTTATATACTGTATCTATGGAATATAACTCAGACCCTATTAATTCATAAATCCATTTTATCACCATGAAATTGAGAGCGATGTTGGAATCTGCGCTAAGCCAACATCCTTCTTCTTCTTTTATAAATTACCTTACTGGTATGTAGATACATGTAGGCATTCCATCTTAGTTCATGCTGAACTATGAAATCCTCTATTGCCTTAGTTTGACTATTGGAGCATAACCACTCGCACATCTAGTACCCGGCCTTATCTTTGCCTCTGCTGTTTTCTCTGCCTGAAGCACAGTTCCACTTTTTCTCCTGAGGTTTCTCTGTTCTTAGTCATATGTTCAGGTAGATTCCTTTAGAAATTTGCATCCAATTCTCTAAAATCATTTCTTATTTCTCTTTGTATACTAGTTAGCAAAAGGAGTATCTGTCTTTCCCATTGGACTGATTGTTCTTGATGAAGAAACAAGGTGATAGCCACTTTTGGAGTCTCTAATGACTTTACCAGAGCATCTCATACATAGTGTGCATTTCCTAATGTTTATTATTAATGAACACATGGAAATTAAATGACAAGCTCAGTTCAGTGGTATCCATCTGTGGGCTCAGGAGGATTATTTTATACTCTATGCCATAAAAATTAAGGGTAATTTTGGGTTGGAGAGATGGCTTAGTGGTTAAGTGCTTGCCTGTGAAGCCTAAGGATTCTGGTTCAAGGCTCGATTCCCAGGACCCATGTTAGCCAGATGCACAAGGGGGCACATGCGTCTGGAGTTTGTTTGTAGTGGCTGGAGGTCCTGGAACGCCCAGTCTCTCTCTCTCTCTCTCTCTCTCTCTCTCTCTCTCTCTATCACTTTCAAATAAATAAAAATAAACAAAAAAATTCAAAGACATTAAGGTAATTTTATGGCCAAATAATAATATCGTTGACACTTGATACCTCCATGTATCAAGAGCCACTTCCAAGTAGTACATTGTCCTGTGAAATGCAAGGGGCACATTTCCCTAGTCTTGATTCAAGTAGCTGTGTAACCTAGTCAGGCTGCTTCACTGTCTCTAAGCTTCCGGTTGCCATCTACAAAGTTAAGATGTTGGACAACAGATAACCTGAAATATACAGTAACTACTACATGTTCTAATTCTAAAATTTTCATGCAGTAAAAAACCCAATAGCACAACTTAAAACACACACACACACACACACACACACACACACACACACACCCGAGAAAAAGAGAGAGAGAGAGCGAGAAAGAGAGAGAGAGAGAGAAAGAGAGAGAGAGAGAGAGAGAGAGAGAGAGAGAGAGAGAGAGAGAGAACACACAGACTCAAGGCCAGATGGCATCTACATTTCCTTCATGACTCTGGCAATACCACAGGTAGTCGTGTAACTGCTGTTCAAATTAGCAATGATTAAGCTCTTTTTTAGCAGGAACATCTGGCAAGACGGAGTTAGGAAGACTCAGCTCCAGGGCCTGTCAGGCCAGCAGTACTACAGGAGAGGCAAGGGGGTTAGGCGCACTCTGTGATGTGAGAAGCAGAGTGCTGGGCAGACATCTGGCCTTCCTAACAGAGGTTCACAACAAGGGAGTCTAATTTGACTTGCTGAATTCCAAAGTCTGGGGAAAACCTAAGAAATGGAGATGGTACTAAATTCAGATGTGCGAATGTGTTTTATCACAAAACTTCCTCTTGCTTTGTTCTGCCTAAATGTCCCTTGAATGTCCTCCAAGAGCTTCTTGGAACATTCCTGGTCTAAAAGAGCGTGCTGTATACATCTCAGGGGCCACAAGGGAAGGCTCTATGTTTCTGACCTTCAAGGGAACCAGCTCTGGAACTTCCGCAGTCTGAGACTACCTGCTCTCCTTCACCGAGTAACTCCTTTTAAGTTTTATGTAGGTGTGAAGAGAAGAAAGCTTTGTTGGCTTTACAAGGAAAAGTTGAAAAATCAGTGATCTAGAAGCCTTATGTAAGGACTACATGATCACAATAGCTTTTTCTTTTCTTTTTTTTTTTTGTTTTCTGAGGCAGGGTCTCACTGTAGTTCAGGCTGACCTGGAGTTCACTATGTCGTTAGTCTCAGGTGGGCTTTGAACTCATGGCGATCTGCCTACCTCTGCCTCACAAGTGCTGGGATTAAAGGCGTGCACCACCATGCCCAGTACAATAGCTTTTTCTTCAGTCTGATTTTATTTGAAATATTCTGGTCCAATATAGATGCACGATAGGCATTATATACATGTATATATAGTATATATTTACATATTAGCATGAGAGGCAAGAAGAGTATCTTTGAGAGCTGTCATATGTATTTCACATTTAGTTCCATGTTGCAAGTGGAGTTTGTCACAATACCTGACACAAAGGCACTCAGTAAGTTGTAGCTATTTTACCAATAGTAAGATTTGAAGTCATGTGGATGAGACTCAGAGGGTGATAATATATATGACTTACCACTTTTCAGCTTTGCTTAGAACCAGCATTGTCTGAGTAGACAAGCATAACAGTGTATGAGATGACATAGCCAAAAGACGGAAGGCATAGCACGAGGAAGGACATCAAAGCAGGCACGGTGGCACACACTGTAATCCTGATAACTGGAAGGTGGAGGTAGGAGGACCAGGAGTTCAAGGCCAGCCTCATTTGTCTACACAACAAGCTTGAGACCGGACTGCTCTACATGAGACCCTATGCCAACCAAAGGGGGGCGTGAAAGAAAAAGAAAAAAAAATGTATCAAACAAAACAATAAACCAATAGATAATTGAAATAAAAAAGAGAAAGATGAGATACATTAAAATCTATTTGGTATTAAATGAGAAAAAAAGCTTTAAATGCAACAAATTATTAAGGCAGAAAGATGATATTGGTCTAACAGTTTGACCCAGAGAATAAGGAATGCTAAAAGGCCAGTAATTGATTAGGTAGATATTTTTACTTTTGTCTGAAGGTACTACACAAATAGAGTCAGAGATTACTCATGGTCTACCAGAACCTGCCCTTCTCACTTCTTCCACATAACAGGGCTGATAATTGGGTCATGTCTGACCAGCTTGAAACAAGACATATAGCTTTTTCCCCTGGCTGTTGTTATGGGATATGTTTGTATCTTCAGGAGACTAGTAATACAAGTTTGGCATATAACTAACTTCTAGGTCAGGACAGGTCAGGTCAGGTTAGGTTAGATCCAGCCTCAAAGAAGCCTCTTTACTTTGAATTTCCCTGTTTAAATGTTTGGGTTTTTTTTTCTCCCATAATTTGAAACATTAATACCCACAGTGCAGCTTTGACTGCCCAAGCCTGGGAGATGCATCTTGCATCTTAGCTGAATAAGAATCCCATGGAGAATCTTGTTAACACATGAGTCTCAGCCAGTTGGTTGGAGGAGCATCTGAGCTTCTGCATTTCTCATAAGCTTCCTGATGATACTAATGGTGTCAATTATGGGAGCTATGTTTGGTGACAGAGAGACAGAGCAAAGGTCCCAGGGCCTTCAATTGTCAAGGGTAGAGGCAACTTGTCAACCTTACTGCTATTTTCAGAACTGGTATATGAGAGAAACCTGTTTGGATTTTTTTTTTTTTTTTTTTTTGGTTTTTCGAGGTAGGGTCTCACTCTAACCCAGGCTGACCTGGAATTCACTATGGAGTCTCAGGGTGGCCTCGAACTCACAGCAATCCTCCTGCCTCTGCCTCCCAAGTGCTGGGATTAAAGGCATGCGCCACCATGCCCGGCCTGTTTGGATTTTTAAACTGCTGCATTAGGAAGTGCTCTGTTTCTCCAGGATAGCCTTTTCTTGAATAGAGACATAAGTGAGCATAGGACAATTTCATACAGATATTTATATGGAGTTTGTGCCTCCACCTGACAATACATTGCTTTGCCCTGGGTCTCGTGCACCCCTTGGGAAGCTTCATTTCCTTTAACTTCATTTGTTGGCATTGTCCTGTCATTTCATCACATCATTGGGATTATGACATTGGTATTATGACAAGTATGCAAAAATGAGGAAGGGAAAACGTAGGAAACCTTAAGTTTTTAGTTGTTGGTGTTAACAGCAAAAAAAAAAAAAAAAAAAAAAAAAAAAAAGGGAAAGAAAATACAGTAGGAGCACATGAGTAATTTTGAAACATGAGAAATTAAATATGTGGCAGTATGACACCTTACATTTGGGAAGGACGTATGGAGAGTCACATGACTTTGGCACCAGCAGCAGTACAAATGGGAGTCTTGGAGAGATGGCTTAGTGGTTAAGCGCTTGCCTGTGAAGCCTAAGGACCCTGGCTCGAGGCTCGATTCCCCAGGACCCACATTAGCCAGAGGCATAAGGGGGTGCACGCATCTGGAGTTTGTTTGCAGTGGCTGGAAGCCCTGGCCCTGGCATGCCCATTCTCTCTCTCTCTCTCTCTCTCTCTCTCTTTCTCTCTCTGCCTCTTTCTCTGTCTGTCGCTCTCAAATTAAAAAAAAAAAAATAGATGGGAGTCTTGGCTGCCACAGATACTGGTTATCTGACCTTGAATCAACTATTCATCCTGGCTAAACATCCATAATTCAATTAGTAATAGAAGAGACAGAAAGAATATCTAGCTTTGAGAGGCCTAATACATACCCAGTAAGATAAGGAAAGTGGAGTTTAGCACAACACTTGGCACACAGAGGCACTTAGTAAGTTGTCGTTATTCCACGTGAGAGCTGAAGTCTTGTGTGGAGAGATTGTGGGGGGTGACTATGGAGTGCACAAAGGGATGCGACCCAGGAATGAACCAAGACTTCCAACATATGAGGGAAAGAATTACACTGAGGAAGCAAGTTCAAACAAACAAGAATGAAAGGTGAAGGCTAATAATGTGGTGAGAGATGCCAGCCTGGTTCAAGTGTGAGGAGCTGAGACAAAATGCCCTCTTAGAACTGAAGCTTCACTAAGTGGCACGGTGGGGTCCATAGCCAGAGATAAGGGCGGACTGAAGGGAGGGAGGAAAAGAGATGTTGGGGGGAGGAGGAGGAGAAGGAAAAAGAAGAAAGAAGAGGAAAAAGGAGAAATAGGAAGTGGACAAGATAGAGAGAGGAAAATAAGGAAGAAGAGAGAGAAAGGCCCAGGCTTTGGAAATATAAAAAAAACAAAGCAAGGTGGTTCCTTTATAAGATTTTCGGGGGGGGGGGGGTCTTCAACATCATGATTTGTTTTGTCCCTGAATTAAGAATATGGCTGTGTCCTACACACCTGGTATTAGTTTTAGAACCATGAAAAATGCATGGAATGGCTCAAGAAATGCACACAGTCTCCAGGAGCCACTGCTGAGATACGGCACATAGGCAGGGCATGATGACCCTCATGAATAGGCCAGAGGAGCATTTGGAAGATGGACCGTGGTTTGCATGGAGGCCTGAAGATGTTTTGGATACACCAGGACTGTGTGAGGGCTAACATAGAGTGCACTGTTGGCCTGGGACGGAAGTTTTCGCTGGCTATTCTACCCAGCTGGAGGGTTGGAACTGGAAAATCTGGAGACTGTCAGCCTAAGGTAATATTGAACCTGAACTGGAAAAGTTTGTTGTTTGCTTGATGGTGGCTGAGTTTGCATTGTTCTACTCTCTCCTTGGTATGCCTTACACCAAATGAAAAGGTTTACTCTGTGCCTTTATATGTTGAAAGTATGTAACTTGTTTGGTTTTACAGGACTCACAGCTAGGAGACAATGTTAAATCTCAGATGAAATTTGGTACTTTGGAATTATATTAAGTTGGTAAAGACTGTGGGGACCTTTGAAATTGGACTGAAGACAATTTGCAATGTGTGATGGTTTTAAATCCATTGGGGGTCAGGGGCAGAATATGGTAGTTTGAATAGATGCCACCCAATATATTCAGAATTTTATTAGTTTTTAGTTTGGATCTGTAGCCAGCTGGCTGGAGTTGTCACGGGGCGGATCTTAAGGTGTGGTGGTGGGTTTGAGATTTCAATCTAAAGGTATGTGAAGTGCCTAGTTCCACCTGGAGTTCCTGAAGTGTGCTGCGTGGCTTTTGGCTTCTCTTTCTTTGCCTGGTCCTGTAAGAGCAGGCCAACTTCTTCCGCCATTATGGAACTTCCCCTGGATCTGTAAGCTTCAATAAATATCCCTTCCTCTATAACTGTGCCTGGTCTGGAAGTTCATCTCAGCGAACCTAAAGCTGTCTGCTACAGAAAAGAGAAAAGATGAGAAGAGAAGAGAAGAGAAGAGAAGGGAAGAGAGAGAAAGGCCCATGCTTTGGAAATCTGAAAAACAAAACAAGGTGATTCCTTTATAAGATTTCTGGGGAGGGGAAGTTACACTCCATGTGACTCAGCCTGTATCTGCTGGAAGTCATGCACTTTGGTTTTTCTACCAACAAGGGGATGTTCTGTTGCTGCTCACGGAGGACTGGGTTTTTGAGTGAGGCAGGAAGGCACATAGATACGACAATAAAATTGTAATTAAAAGGTGTTTGGGCAGAAGGGAGGCTTGGTTGGGAGGCAGCAGGGGAATTCTTCATGTGATCACATCTATGTCCTAACAAAGACAGGAAGAGAAGTGGTAGAAATAATGTTTCAAGGAGGGTATGTATGGTCAGTGGTGACAGGTGCTACAGAGCAGTTCAGCAAGATGATGGAGAGGATTATGGGATCTGACAAACAGGTCCTGAGGGAGCTCACCTAGGAACCCAGCTGCCGTTAGGGCTGGTGGTAGTGGTTGAAGGGAAGGAGGGAGATGAAGGTTTCACAAAGCACAGCAGAAGAAAAAGGCATGGAAAGGAGAAAGAATAAAGCCTCAGAGTAGAGGTTGGTCAGAGTCCTAAAGGAATGAATCCAGGGTGCGCACAAATCGAGGGTATATATATATACACATATATGTATATGTGTGTGTGTGTGTGTATACATATCTTATTTTACAATGAAAAACAAGCCAGTTTAAGTGTCTAAAAGCTGTGTGGCTTATACTTGGTGCAGGTTGGCTGTGTGTGTGTGTGTGAAGTTCTTGTGTGATCTTCTGGCACAGGTCTTTCTATGGGCAAGGGCTATCACAGTATGGCATGCCACTGCCGCCCATAAACAAACACAAACCTATCATTTCTGGAGCCCACTTGTGTCCACAACACTAATGTGCTAAGCTCAGCTGTTTAAACCTGCCCATGGTCATGCAGTAGACTGTGGCCTGTCTTTTCATTTGTGCTTTGTATTCTCAGACTTCTGCCTTTATCACACACATAGCTAGCATCATCCCATTCCTCTCTCTTGTCTGGCTCCTTGTTTTATCCTGATCTATACTGCTGCTACCCAAGACTTAAACTAGAGACAGCCCTGAAAATAAACCAGGACAAGTAGAGCTGGCAGACAGTATGTTTCCAGGCCCAGACACACAGGTCTTTAGGTGGTGTAAGGATCAAAACCCCTCCAGCAGTGAGACTCAAGCTTAGGGATCACTCTTCTATTTCATCAAGGGTTCTCAAAAGGGTGATTGAACATGAAAGAAAAAGGATGATCCATTGACCATGAGGAGCCAAAAAGAGGTCCCTCTGCCAACATCCAAGTGCTTCTGGCACAGCAGATTTGCTGGGAAAGATGAATCTACAAGATGGGCAGTACTATTCATGATAAGAGCACAATTTGAAAATGATATGAGATTTTAAAGAGCCTAGAGTAGAGGTTGGGGAAATGGCTTTTTGGTATAACCACTTTTTGTATTTCTTTTTAAATTAATTAATTGATTATTTATGATGGAGGGAAAGAGGGAGGGAGGGAGAAAGAAAAAGAGAGAGAGAGAGAGCATACCAGGGCCTCCAGATACTGCAAATGAACTCTAGATGCATGTGCCCCCTTGTGCATCTGGCTTACGTGGGTCCTGGGGAATTGAACCAGGATCCTTTGGCTTTGCAGGCAAACTCCTTAACTGCTAATTCATCTCTCCAGCCCTGGTATAACCACTTTCCCTGAAAGATGAGGACCCACATTCAGATCATCAGCAATATAACTGCTGGGCTAGGTGGTGCATACTTGTAATCTTACTGTTTGGGAAATAGAAAGAGGGAATCCCTAGGACTTACTGCTAGTTAGACTAGGGGAATCAATGAACCACAAGTTCAGTGAGAGACCCTGTCTCAGTAAATAAGGTAGAAAGTGATAAGAGATACCCAATGTTGATCTCTGGCTTTCACATGCACATGCACCCCTACATACATGTATGCCCACAAGCATATGAACATACATATACACAAGCTGGTAACACTCAGCCTAAAATTGTTTCACATACATTATTTCATTTGTGAAGGGCTTTAGGTGATGTTTGTGAGAATGACCGTTATGGAGTCTTAGAAGCTGGGTAATACTATTCCTTTTTTGGGAACTAGAAGGATGAGTACACCATGAACGTCACTGAGAAGCAAGGTGTGATGCAGCAAGGGGAAAGCCAAGTACATATGAATCTGTTGCTTGGAGCCTCTATGTCTGAATCAGACTGTGTTGTGGGTACAAATTCCATAAAAGAAAAGAGACACCTAAACTTTAGTAAATAAAAGGACTGTGTCTGAAGGTTGACATAGATGTACCAGAAGAGTAACTCCACTATTGTCTATCGCACCGTTAGCTTAGCTTCATTGACAATGGGGCCCCTATACTGTCTAGATAATTAAAGACACCCAACTTGTGGCCTACAGCAACAGCAGTGAAGGAATAATATCTACATATTTCTTGCTATTATCTTGCTATTATTATCTGTGGATACAGAAAAGCTCTCTATCTGCAGAATAACTTAAGAACAGCTACCTTCATGTAAGGCTGTGCGAATTGTGGACGGAAAGGCCCATAGAGGGCAAAAATAGGACACACATAAACATGGTCCAAGGGCTGGATAGGTTTATGGAATGACTGTTTTTGTGCTGCTCCCTGAAGCCTGGGTTGAAGGTGTATTTTAAAAAATATCAATAAAAGGAAATGCTTTTTTCCCCCCCTAACAGCTCTTCATTTCTAAACTCTTATTGAGATCATGTTGACCCTAGAGCCGTTTGTTAAACATCACCACTTGTTTTGATTTATTTTCTTGTTGCAGTGCTGTTTTATGAAGCAAGGGCTTAAAGATGAACAGAGGATTCATTGCTACTCAAATAAGGTGCTGAACAATGCTCACACCATTCACATTTTCAGGCTCCACCAGAGATGTGTACTATATTTAGAGAAAGATGCGGGGCCTCTTCTTTTCTCTGCCAGTACATGTTTTCTGACATTCATGTAGCTATCTGGTGGTTAATATAGCTCACTGCTTTCCTTTTAAAACAGAAACTTTAAATGCTACTATCAATCAGGGAAATTTTTTGCATGTTTTTAGTCTCCACAATAACAAAAACTATTCCCTAAGCCTGAGTCTTCAGAAGATAATGAATGCTTTGAATGTCAATTCTATTCATTTGATATTTAAACCCCATGTCTTTTCTCAGTGCCTCCAGGCATGTACATAAGAATGTCATCTACTAGGGTACTTCAAACAGATAAATGTACCATAATTCCAAAGTTAGCAGTATACAAATGAATAAATTATATTCTGCCTGATAGGACAGCACAAAGGCTACTGTTTGCATAGTGGTAAAAATAGGTATATCCACATTCACTTAAGTTAGGTCTTATAAAAATTGAAGACCTACCAACCACCCACCCATTCATCTGTCCATCCATCCATCTATCCCTCCATCCATGCACACATCTTTTTATCCATACACCCATTAACTCAACAAATATTGATATCAGTGAGCAAAACATACAGTGGTACTGGTCATTGTCACATCATTTTAAGTGGGAGCAATAGGTGATCACAGTAACCATAATAAATGGCGTATCATATGTCAGAAGGTGATCAGTGCTGTGAGAACACAAGGAAGTACAGCAGGGGACTGAAGTTCTGGTGTTTATGGGTATGTCGGGGGAAGCAGTGTTAAATATGTGGTTAGGGGACTTTTTATTCAGAAGGACAGGTTTGAACAGAGATTTGAGGATGGTTCATTGACTGTTGGCAAGGGATGGCAGAGGAATTCAGGTAGAGAGAACAGCTAGTACAAAGACCCTCAGGAAGGGATGGGCTCAGCAAGCATTTCAGGAGTAACAAGATCAAGACGTTGGTCCACTGTGCATCCTCAGATGAACAGGAAGTAGGTCAGTGAAGTAACTGGTGGCTTAGGATCCAGAAGGTCCTGACTTCATCCTGAGGGAAGCCAGTGTCTGAGTGTGAGCAGTGGTCTGTCATGATTTGGCTTATGTTTCAGTGGAATCATTCTGGTTGCTGTGTTGAGAATAGCTAACAGGAAGTGGTAAGAGGCAGTGGAAGTAATCCAGTGGAAGGAGGCTGTTGGCTTGAACAGGAGTAGTTGGGTTCTGGATGTGTTCTGACTGTAGACCAGTACGATCTCCTGAAACAGAAGATCCATCCTTAGTTCCTAACAGGTCCAGGAATCTGTTCACTTGACAGCTACAGCTGTGAGTTAGGCATGGCCCTCACCTTGACACCTGCAGCTGTATGGCATGCACCCTATCTTTAATAGAACTGTGTCAATCCACCATATGGGGGTGGGGGTTATGCCTGGTTGTCAGCGTTGGTCTTGCTGGGGTTTGTTTCCAATGAATTATCTAGGGACCTCAAAGGATTGTTCTAAGACAGAAGCCAAGGCACATACATTTGAGACAAGGGACAAGAGATGTGTATCTGAGAGGAATGATGCTTCGGATTTCAGGATCTGATGCTCTGACTGGGCCTTCGTCCAGCAATCATAGACCATGCCTTAAGATCAAGAGGCTGTAATAACAGAGTAACATCAAAAGCCATTTGTGTGTTCTGTTGGGTGAGGGTATTGGTAACAAAAGCAGAATTAGCTCCAGGAGCTTCATCAGCAAGCAGGGATGGTGCCATATTGCAGATATTAGTGCCCTTGACTCTGGGCAATGGCAGTTGGCAATGGTGCCCACCTTGGCAGGTTTCACTGGCATTGGCAGAACATCTAGTTTGGCACTGACCGAGGTGCCCTTGATGAGAAGATACTGGGCACCACACCAGGAGCACAGCAATCAGCACCTTCTACACACTGGGCACCTATGGCTCTGAAGCAGTCTTTGGATATTGTTAAAGTAGATTTGGAACCCTCACTGACTACTAGTGGCACTGAGAACACTTTTGGATGAGTCCTGGTGGCCTGATTTTAAGATCTGGTGACAGAAGACATCATCATATTAACCTGGAACAAGTGAGGCAGAAAAGGCAAGTTTCCATGGTCTCCCAGTGATCTAGTTAATGGTGTGAGTGGAGTGAACTGGTAGGAGGTATTTCAGTAAGGTATAGAGTAGAATATACAGAGATAAATGTTCTGTGATTATTGTTGTAACCCCATTGTGAAGTCCTGGTTGGGGTTCCTGGAAACTTCTTTCATGCCAGGCATGGTGATGCATGTCTGTAATCTCACCAGTCAGGAAGCAAAGGCATGGACATGTTGAGTTACAGGCCAGCTTCAGCTACATAGTAACACCCTGTCTCAGAAAAATAAAACAAACAACATCCCAAGAGATAGAGATGTAGCTTAGAGGCACAGTGCTTGCCCAGCCTGTACGAAGCTCTAGATTCAATCCCTAGCATTGAAAAATCAAACAAAAACAAGCAACATCCCCAACAAAGCAACATACACACACACACACACACACACACACACACACACACACACTCACACTCACACTCACACCCATCCCTACCTCAAACCAATTAAAAAAAAAAACAACTTCTTTTATACCTCTAGTTAAGGGAAGGTCTAATAATTATTTCTTTTTAAAAAAATATTTTTATTTATTTATTTGACAGAGAAAGAGGGAGGGGGAGAGAGAGAGAATGGGCACACCAGGGCCTCCAGCCACTGCAGACGAACTCCAGATGCATGTCCCCCTTATGCATCTGGCTAACCTTGGTCCTGGAGAATCCAAACTGGGTCCTTTGGCTTTGCAGGCAAATGCCCTAACCACTAAGCCATACCAATAATTATTTCTCTATTATAATTATATTAAAAATATAATTACCTCTTGGTTCTTGGGGAAATGTTTCTGGTCTCAGTCTCTGTACTTGTTTTTGACAGTTCACATTTTTAATTACTCCAGACAATGAAGTAAGAACCTTCAGATCTGTGATAGAACCTCTAGTAGAGAGATCATTATTAAAAAAAAAAAGTTTTAATTGGTATTTATTTAATCCATTGAGAATGTTAAAGCCTGAAATATACATGTCACATCACACCCTAGTGACTGTGTAAATAAAAAAGAGTATATGATCTCTACCTGTAGGAATGTGTAATTTCCTTCAGCATACATTTGAAAGACACTCCAAAGCATAAATAAATAAATTAAATGCCAGAGATTTTATAAGTTTAAAGAAAAGAAAGCTGTATGAAAAAAATTGGGGACAGTTTCTTGTATAGTTTATCTTGGGATTAGTATTCATGGAGGTGAGAGAGAAAGAGAGAGAGAGAGAAAGAGAGAGAGAGAGAGAGAGAGAGAGAGGGAATATGAGAACAGGCATCCCATTCCTGGAAGGAACACAGGCATTATCTGTTGTTTGGAGTGACTCCTTCAAAGCCTTATTGGCTAAAAATGTCTATTCAGTCTTTTTGATTCAGTTCAAGTATCATCTACCCATCCAGGAATCCTACCCTAACCCATGTGTTTAGCTCCTCTTTCCTCTTGTAGCATTTCCCACATACTGTCTTAGTTTTTGACATATCTGTCCCTGTCTAAAATGTTACGTTGAACTTCTTCAAATGGGGACCAAGTATTATCTGTTTTCCCACTCTTATCTCTGAAGCTTGTCTTGGGTCAAAAAGAACTTATGGTCTGATTAAATGGGTGGATGAATCAGAAACTTTCTGATACAATGTTGGTAGACTGTACCCCTGCAATTACATGGGTTCTTGTCGGCCTGGCTCCCAGCCCACCATGATGCGGAAGTCCCAGGATGTATGGTCAAGGGTTGCTCATGTCTCAGGATCCAAGGTCAATTGTTACTCTGTTTCTACATCATGTAGCACTCAGGAAAAGTGTTCTGTCCAAAGTGGATACTGGTAAGCACTGACAGACCAACTGAGTCCCAGAGCTGATGGCCAGAAACATAGGTTTTACCTATATTCCTTACAATATCCTCTTGTACATTTTCAGATGAAATTTCACATTCAAAAATTTCTAGAATACATTCACTTCCTAAAAATTTAAAATTTAGAAAAGTATAAATGCAAGTCTTTAAGATGGCACCAAACAGTGGCTTCAGAGTAAGTAGGGATTTCAGGGTTAAAATTGACAGTGCTTGAAGTCAAGAAAAGCTTTTAACTTGTCAGGACTCCATGATTTATAAATTGTAACTCTAAAAATTATTTAAAGTGTATCTATTCAGTACTATACCATCATGGATTCAGAGGACAAGTGAAGCTGAAATGTGCTGTCTCAGAGTCCAGAGTGCTAACCATCACACAATGGAACCCAAGCATAAAATGAATTTTCTCTTAAAGTCATGAAAGAAGGACCTGGCAGTTTCTTGCTACTCAGCTCCTCTAAGAGCAGCAGCCATCTGTTAGCTTAAGAAAGGAAAAGAAAAAGAAAACACAATTTCTATTTAGTAAATGAGAAGACAATGGTGCTGTGGGAATTAATGAAGTGACCAGTGGCTTTTTTTTCCCCTACTGGTGGATGCTTCCATAGGTGGCTCTACAGGAGACAGACATGCTATTCTGAGGCAGTGAGGGGAGGGGAAGCTGGTATGAGCACAGACTTTGCGTCCAGGCAGAATGGTGTAGATCCTGACTGGGCCACTTGCTAGCTGGATGATCTCTGGCAAGTTACTGAACTGCTCTAAAATTTAACTTCTCCCCCTGCACAATAGGAAGTTAATTTTGATATTTACATGAGTTCATTTACAGTCAATCTAATAGTACTTGGGATGGCGTCTGGTATATTGAACATTTCTATTTAAATATTTGCTATCAATACAGGGGCTTGCTATACTGTGTCTTTCTGGCATGATTTGGAATGTCTTTGGGAATGTGGATTACTAAGAGCAATGTTCACTATGGGTTCACAGGAGATCAGACATCAGGCTAGAACCCAAAGGCAACAGATGGATGTGCAGACCTTGTTTTGAGATCTAAAATCCCATTGGTCACCACCACAAACAAAAATATAACCACAACTAAATAACATGCAGTGAGAAAATGCTTAGCTTAGGGTACAATGTTTAATATTTAATCATTTCCTTACTAATGTACCATTCTAGCTGGCTCCATTGAAGCTGACCTCAGGTATTTGCTTGAGCTTAATGTATATGACTCATTATACCTTGAAGGGCAGCATGATGAATGAGATTTATGGAAGGATTAATGGCACTGGTTATACATTAGAGGCTGGTTATTAGAAACAAGAAAAAAACAGCACACCCATCTGGCTAAGCAAGCTAAACAAATGTGTTGGTCATCTTTTGCTTGAGACATCGTGAGCTGTCTCAACAGTCCCACAACAAAGACGTTCCTACTGCTCACAGGAATAACTCTCTGAATCATCTTTCTCCTCCTCTGGCAACCCTCTCCCAATCCCCAAGTTCCTTGTGTCACCCAAAACTTACCATTTTGATTCTAATATAGCTCAGTCTATGCTCAGCTTTTTATTAAAATTACTTGAAGGCGGGCATGGTGGTGCACTCCAGCACTCAGGAGGCAGAGGTAGTAGGATTGCCATGAGTTCAAGGCCAGCCTGAGACTACATAGTGAATCTCAGATGAGCCTAGGCTAGAGGGAACCCTACCTTGAAAAACAACAACAACAACAACAACAAAACCTTGAATATTAATCTGACCTCCTGATCTAGACTAAAATCTTCTTGAAGGCAGATACTGTGCAATTTCATCTTTTTTTCTTTTTGTATTGTATCTGAGACATAAATATACTCTTAATTCATCTGCAAACCCAGAATAGTCTTTTCACTTGAATGCTATTGATTAAAAATAAAATCATGTAGTTAAACTGTATTCAACTGTCAATTAAACACTTTCATTATAAAGTTAGGCAACAATGGGTTGAAAATGGCATATGCAAAATAGCAGGTATGTTGCCTTATAAGCCTCCTGTAAATTAAAAATGCCTTTAGCTATCTATTGGAACTACACTGTCAAAGTATGATGACACAGCTTCTCAGCCCACTTCCAATTCACTCTTTGCCACATGCATGTCACTCCTTTGGAAGCTGTTCTCAATCTCCTCTTTGCCCCCAGCTACTCTCCCATCACTGCTATGTTGGGGGAGGCTTGCATCACCATTAGGAAATACAGACAGGTAGCCCATCAACATTATCCTGTTCATTTATCTCTTATATGGTAAGCTTGGGTTATTACTTTAGACACTGACTTTCCAGGCTCCAGATGGGTTGAACAATCATCCCACATGTATTCCAAGATGATTAAGTTAGCAGATGACAATCACATTTGCAACTTTCTTCCCTATTTTTTTAAATACAGATAATGAGTAATTAGCATTGTGTAAAGTCCATTAGTGGAGAATGTAAAGTCTCCGTGTTCTGTGTGTACTGTGGGCAGACTCTCTGATGTGAGTAAATAAGTCCCTCTGGATGACTTCATGGCCCTATGTAAGACTCTAAGCCTAATACCTTATGTACATGTATGAAAATTGTCAATAAAACAGTTAAAAAAGAATTGTGCTTCACTTTGTATATATGCTGCACCTCAACAAAAACTTAATAACAAGGAAAAATATTGAGCTGTGTAATTTAGTGAGAACTTGTTGAACAAAGGTAGGTGGGCATGATATTAAGTGGATCCTTCTAAGTGCTGGAACATTCATTTACATTTTTATACTTGTTACTCAACAACAGCATGATACGGCAGCTTCTGCTATTATCTCCATTTTATAAATAAGGAAGTTGAGGATTAGAGAATTTAAATAACTTGCTCAAGGTGACACAAATCGTAGGTGGCTAAACTAGGATTAAATTCTGGTTTAACTCAAAGCTCAAGAGAGTTCACTTTTTAGACCTGAAAGTTTGCAAATTCCTTAAGATGCCGTAAGTGGATTACTTAGCTTGTTCTCTCAATATCGCTTAGCATCCGGATTGTGTTTTGAAGTACAGTGTTTAGAAAATACTCTAGTTTATTCACCTAAAATAGCACTCATTTACCCCTGTCATTCTCTATCTTTGCTTAAGTGTTGCCCATTGTGTTATCATTTTCTGAAATTATATATTTTTATGCCATTTCCACTAAACCCCATACAAGGACTTAATCTGTATAAGGACAATGGCTTTGTAGGTATTTTATTTCCTAGCCAAATTCTCAAGGCTAGAATGGTATCTGGCATGTGATAAGTGGCACATAACTATCTATGGTATATAAAAACCCCCCAGGAAACTCATTCTGCTTACTGTTCATGCCTAGAGTAGCAATTTTCAGATATCATTAATGGGCTGAAGGCATTTTCCTTGGTCCACCTTCAAACTTCTTTTAAGAATCAATTTAATAAACCCAAATAACACATACATTAAGCTGAGTTCCATTTTAAGTGCCTTACACGATGGACTCGTTGAATGAGTGCAACATTTCCTATGGGGAAGTTGAAATCATTGCATCTGTTTTAAAGATGAGGAAACAGGCAGAGAAAGGTTTAGAAACTTGCCAATGGTCACATAATTAGGCAAAGAGTAGAGCCAAGATTCTAACTCAGGAAGGTTGGCCTCCCTCCCAACCATTATACCATACTACTTCCTACCTTGATCCTATAAAAATGTCATCTCTATGAATTTAATGTTATAAAGATGTGTCCCTACTTGAGAATGCCCTTCCATCCTGCCTGTCTTTCCTTGCTCTCTACCCAGATTAAAGAAGAAAATGAACAAGATTATTCTACTTATATCACTAGGTCTTCCTCCCCTCCAACCCCTGGAAGCAGTAAGGTTTGCTGTCAGTGATTTTTCTCTTAGACCACCTTCAAGAAAGAGCAAGATATTTAAATGCTGGAGGCTTCTGCACAGCTAACATAGCCTGGCTGCCTTTCTTCTTTCTCCTGGATACCTACCCAAGTGTCATTTCAGGGTTTATGATCCCTGTAGTTGCCTTTCTCTTCCAGCCTCAGGAAGGAAGCTGAGTGCTCGATGGTGGGCTCCAAGGTTGCCTTTTCAGCTGGGTTCCTACCACTAAGCCAAGTTTAAAAATAAACATTCCATTCTTGCTTTCAATCTTTTCGTCCTCTCATTTCCCTTTCTCTCACAAATATACGCATGTCCTCTTGGCCCTGTGTGTTTGGTATAGATAGTATTGACCCAGGAGGCAGCAAGCACCAGTAGCTGGGATTTAAGTGCCAGTTCTGTTACTAAGGAGCAGTCTGCCTGGGAGCAAGTCAATTAATATGTCCGGGACTGAGTCTTCTCACTTAAGAAATGACTCCAGTAGGAGGTAAGAGGCTGAGCTGGATATTTCAAAGTCCCTTCCTGCTCTAAATTGTGATTGTTCTTTGAAGGGTTATGTAAGAAAAGAGAATGTACTCAGGCATCTAAATCCCTTTCTCTCCCATCACTGACTGCAACGTATTTCCAAGGGTGCCATTGCTCTTTAGCAAAAGTGGGGGGCAGGGTGAACTCCTCACGGTAGGAGGAGGTTAGCTGCTGGGGTTAGCCACAGTTGAGAATTATCTGCTTGCTGAATTCCTATCCTACTTCTCTGCAATACCAGTGGTGATTATGAGTAAAAAGATATTTCAGCTCTTTAGTTTACATAATAAACTATTTTAAGATAAATTCATTTAAAATAAAATACTTATTCATTTATATGTATGTGTGTGTAGAGTATGTATGGTATGTGTGGTATACACATGTATGTGTGCAGAGGCATGTACTGTGCACATGCTTGCTAAGTCCAGAGCTTCTGGTGTCCTTTTCTGTTGTTCAACTGAAGGCGTCCTTAAGACTGGGTCTTTCTCAATCTAGAGCTGCCATTTTCCAGTTAGCAAGCCCAGCGCCCCCATTCCCTATGGACTGGGGCTGCAGATGTGAATGATCATGCTCAACTTTTAACCTGGGAACCAGGGGAATCAAACTTGAGCAGTCCCAGGCTATCCCACATACTTCACACGCTCAAGCTTAAGCCACAAGCACTCTTAAGCATGAAGCCATCTCCCCAGCCCAAAGGTATCTTTTTAAAAAAATACTTTTTGTTTATTTATTGGAAGTGAGAAAGAGGGAGAGGGACAGAGAGAGAGAGACAGAAAGAGAGGAAGAAAGGGAAGATAGAGAAAATGGGCAGGGCCTCTAGCTACTGCAAATGAACTTCAGACTTGTGCTACTTTGTATATCTGGCTTATGCGGGTGCTGGGGAATTGAACCTGAATCCTTAGGCTACACAGGCAAACATCTTAACCACTAGGCAATATCTCCAGTCCTCCCAAAATATCTTTAAAAAAATCTCTCTTAGCTTTGGATGAATGTAATAGCCATGTCAGTTTCTGAAATCACATCCAAATGTTAGAACAGATCATAGACAAATTTTTCTTATACCAGACTCGCACCTAAGAGTTTTTTTTTTTAAATCCATTTATTTCACACAGTTATAGCTATTTTGTATTCTGTACACACTGGTCTTGGTCATTTTTGAAGGAAAAACTTAAGGGAACACTGGTCATTGCTTTTCCCACTGTGTCCCTGGAGACCAGACTAGTTCCAATACTCACTTGGAAAAAGAAAAGTGTGAGGTATGGGGGAGAACGTCACTAGGAAATTCAAACCATGAGGGTTATGGTGTTTGATGGACCTGCCTTACTTCTTGGTAAAGCATTACAAAGATGAGGTACTCTGTCAGGAAATACCTTTGGGATTCCTACCCTCCTCTATTCAGGATAGATCTCTAATCTACATTCTTTTTTTTTTTTGGCTCCATTCAGTCTGGTAATCATGAACTGGGCATTATGTCCTGTGCTGGGTGTTCTACCCTTACAACTGGAGGCAGGCATGACAAAGGTCTCCCCATGAGTGACAGAAACAGACCAGTCAATAGGTGGTTGGAAGGACACAATGGAACTACAGAAAGGATAAACTGTCAGTGTACTGTAAATCAGAAGAATAAGTCCTAAGGAATGAACTGAAGCAACTCCTGTGAGGAAGGGTGCAGCTGAGCAGTGAAAGGAAATGGTGTTTTTGGTACAAAATTGTTGGGGTCTCAGGAATTCTGTAATTACTCCCTGGAAGGAGAGTCTGTGCTGTTTGTTCTCCTTTGCAGTTTAGTAAGTGTCATGAACCTCACTCCTGGTGAATCAAATGTGGTCAAAAGTAAGCGACCAACTTCCAAGCCTGACATTCTGTGTGATCTTCCAGGCTTCTGACTTCTCTGCCCTTATGGCAACTATTAAAGATGTCTGAGATGGAGAGCTCATGATGGAAGAGGCTCAGATCCTGATTGCCTGGAGGAAAGCTGCCTGAGCCAGAGCCCCACCGGGACCTCGTATGAATACGAAGTAAAAATAATAGTGTTGAATCACTGACATTTTGGGGTTGTTACAGTGGCTGGAGTTCAGGTTCCTGATTATACAATGTGCCAGCCTCAGAAATAATGAAAAGGAATTCAGTGACTTAGAAACTCATACACATCAAATTACTCAAGTGTCTGACCTTAAAGTCAATATTCTTTCTTCTCCATTCTCCAATGGCACAGACTTATTTCCTGAGCAAAGGGTAACCTATTAGAATCTTATAACAAGTCAACTGCTCTTTCCGAATGTATTTGCAGCATTGTGTGCCTATTTAATTACTTTTATTTACAATATATTATTGATATATTATATGTTGTATAACTATATGTATAATAACATAATATTATTATGTAATATATAATGAAGTATATTATAGTGTTTGTAATATAATTTTATACAAGATAAATGAATAATATGCTATATTATAATATTCCATACTAATATTATATGTAATATATGTTACTTAATATATAATATATAGCGAAGAAAATGTCACTGAGAACTTGTATGCATATATAAGTTGTTTTTCTTATTAGCATATATGTTTTAGGAGGGAAAGGGCTGTGTTTAGGCTGCTCTAATTGTGACCCTATGGGGTTCACCCTGTGTACTATGGGAAGTAACTGGCACATGGTAGGCGCTCTCAATTATTATCAGAATGCATAAAGATAAATGTAGTGCAGGTATGTGGGCCACTTTTCTTTGAACACGGAGCTTGGGTTGGGAGTGTTTATTCTGAAGGCTGTATCCTTATGCAGGTTCCTGAAGGCAGGCAGGTAGATCTACGAGACAGAAGTTTGGGGGTCAACCGTGTGTAGGTGACAGTGGGAGCTACAGGAGCAGATGAAGGCAATAAGGGAGAGTACAGGCAGAAGATAGAGCAGGGGACAAAGACTGAATTCGACAGAGTGTTTTCATCAGAGAGACAAAGTATAAGAAGGTAACAAAGGGGTACTGGGAAAAAGAAGAGAGCACAGAAGGCCTGGGATGGCCACTGTTTCCTATTTGTACCATGAGGGTTAAAGTTGTGTGAGGTCACTGTGAGAGGGATAGTCATGAGGACAGAGCTCAGAGTACAACACTCAACAGTTATTTGTTGATTGGTATACATGCTGGGTTCCTAGTGGTCAGTAGTGTTGACGTCTTTCCCACACACATACAGCCAATATCATCTCTGTCCATCACTGCAAAGTAACCTCACCACACAGATCTCTGGGAGGTGGCGAGGTCTTCAGGGCAATCCTGGGGCCTCTCATCCATCTGATGTAACCTCATCACGCAGGTCTCTGGGAGGATGCTGAGGGCCTCCCAGCCATCTGATCCAGTACGTTGTATTTCTAGTCTGAATTTCTTCCCAATCTCAAAGATTCTCAGAAGTACAGAAAAGTTCTTTCTAGCTGAAGACTTATTGCTAATATATGTTAGCAAGCCATGGTCCACATGCCAATTCTGGCCCCATTGCCTGTTCTTATAAATAAAGCTTTGCTGGAACCCAGACACACTCATTCACTTCTGAACTCTATGTGGCTGCTTTTGCTCCACATCATGAGACATATGGCCTGAAAAGTATAGATCATTTAAGTCTGGATTTTTATGAGAAAATATTTGTCAATTCCTGGTCTGAGGGAGAATATCTCCTTTCTCTGGAATAAAAAAAAAAAAAAAAAAAAGATTTTTAAAGCTCAGAGGCTGTTTCACTGAAGTCCAGACTTACAGGAAGTGGAATACTCTATGCCTTCAGTTAGACTGAGGCTAGCTTGTACTTTCTTTAGGTCTAACTTCCATACTAAAGGCACAGATAAATTTGTGTTGTGTGAGATGCCTTTTTTTTTTTTTTTTTTTTTTTTTTTTTTTTTGAGTTAGAGTCTCACACTAGTTTAGGCTGACCTGAAATTCACTATGTAGTCTCATGGGTGGCCTCAAACCTACGGCGATCCTCCTACCTCTCCCTCCCAAGTGCTGGGATTAAAGGCGTGCACCACCATGCCTGGCCAAGATGCCCTGTTTTATAGTGGCTCTTTAAACTGATGATCACTGGGTGGTGGACCAACACTCAGGGTCATGGAGGTTAGGACATCAGGTAGTGGAAGAAAAAAATAAATGGAAGTAAAAAAAATGAGCGCCAATGGAGAGTGAGTGATGGGATGAGAAAATGAAAAGCTATCCTGTCAAAAGGCACCACACAAGCATCTGTGCCTCTATCCTGTGTTTTGTCATCGCCCTTCTGAGAAATAGCAGGAGAAATTGGAACAAGTTTCTATCATTTTTGTGACAGGAAAATAGGCCTAAGCCTTCTTTTCCACACTTTTAAAGGAATTACAAAGGTTCACTTTCCCCCTTAAGCTTATACCTGTCTGCATTAACCAGGGTTAACAAATATCTGAATTTTTTTTTAAATTTGTGTTTGTATTTTGTGTGTGTGTGTGTGTGTGTGTGTGTATGTGTGTGTGTGTGTGTGTGTGTATGTGTGTGTATGTGTGACACAGTCTTGCTAAGTAGTCCTGAAACTTAACTATGTGCATATCTTTTATTTATTTGTCTATTTATGAGAGATACAGAAATAGGCAGAGAGAGGGAGACAGAGAATGGGCACACCAGAACTTCCAGCCACTGCAAACGAACTCCAGATGCATATCCCCCCTTGTGCATCTGGTTTACAAGGGTCCTGGGGAGTTGAACCTGGGTCCTTTGGCTTTGCAGGCAAGTGCTTTAACCACTAAGCGATCTCTCCAGCCCAAATATCTGAATTTTAAGATCCTTAAAAGAACTGATGTCTTTGAAAGAATCGTCTTGGATGGCAACTAAATTGAGATGATGTCACACAATACGTTTGTGAAATTCTGCAGAAATGACCGGCCCTGTCTTATGAAGACTTCTATGTCTGGAAGGTTTTCACCCCATGACACAGGAGTAATGGAACAACAGCTATGACCAAATCTGCCTTTGTAAAGTATTTAGGGGAAAACACAATTTTGGGGTGTCAGGACTTGTCCTGTCACCAGCGTTTCCACCATTGCATATTGTCTTACCCCTAAAGGTGTTTAAGTTCTTAACCCCTCTGATATCATCATTGGTCACAAGTGTGTGTGTTTTTACATTTTTTCTTTAAAAGTATTTTTTTTTTATTTATTTACTTGCAAGGAGAGAGAGAGAGACAGAAAGAGAGAGAGCATATGGCCATGCCAGGGGCTCCAACAACTGCAAATGATTCCAGATGTGTGCACCACTGTGTACCTGGCTTTATGTAGGTACTGGGGGGATCCAATCTAGGTTGTTAGGCTTTGTAGGCAAACACCTTAACCATGAGCCATGTCTCTATCTGAACAAGTTTATTTGTTAGGGGGCGGGGGTTCAAGGTAGGGCCTCACTCTAGCTCAGGCTGGCCTGGAATTCACTACATAGTCTCAGGGTGGCATCAAACTCATGGAGATCCTCCTACCTCTGCCTCCCGAGTTCTGGGATTAAAGGTGTGTACCACTTTGCCTGGCTAAGTGTGTGTGTATGTGTGTGTGTCTAAATTGTTCTTGATTTTTGGGGGGGGTCAAATTTCACTTTGGTATAACTTGCTCTGGTCAGAAATAAAATTAAATGATCTTTAGTTTTCTAGCTTAGTTTTTTTTTTTAAAACAATGTATTTTCTTTATTAGTATTTTTAGATCTTATCTAATAGAATTTGGTCAATTAGCTTCCCCAATAGAGATAGAAATATGCTCCTGTCAGTCACAAGACACCAATGAAGAACAAACATGTTTTTAACAATATGTGCATGCAAGTTTCTGGGTCTTTCTGTGTCAGATAAGTAACCTACCCACTCTTTACATGCAATTGGCAAGTCTCCAAAGTCTCTAATTTCAGAAGTATTGTGCTATATCATGCTACATCATATCCAACCCTACAGACTTGAGCCATGTGCCTCTACTTTGAGTGCTGTTCACTAACGTGGCTTCTGGGTGACTGAAGTGTGAAGACCACAGTTCCATGAAGATGACTTTTATTGTTGTTGTTGACATGGAGTTTTCAGTTTGAACCCCAGTTACACACATGGGAACTGCTCTGCGAAGTTCATCATGATCAAGACTGTCGCTGGGAGGCAGGCTGCTTCTTTCCCCACCTTGCCCTACTCCTTCTTTTTGTCTTCTTTAAACTCACTACAAATCCATTGAATAAGACACATTGGTAGAATTAAATGGGCTTTGGAAATGCAGGTTTTGTTATCTGGCTACTTCTGTAGATCCCACAGATTCTAATGAAATTTTCTGTGGGTATTTTCAATGACCATTCAATTCATTTTATACTGTATTCACTATGAGGTTTTTACTTAAGAAGAAATCATTGATTTCTCTTCCTCTTTGCCGTCTGCTCTTTCTCCTACTTCTTTTGAGTTAAAGTCTCCCTTTAGCCCAGGTTGGTCTCAAACTCAATGTGAACCTCTTCTACCTCAGCCTCCCATGTGCTGGGTACAGGTATGAGCCCCCACGCCTGGCTTTGGAGATGTCTTTATAAAGTAAAATCCCCAAGGATCCCCTCCTGTGAGAATTTTTGCATCTTTGTGTAAACACCTCCTTCTGTATAGGGTCTGGATCTAATGATTTGCTTCTAATGATTAGAATGTGTCAAGAAGATGGGACACCACTTCTGTGATCATGTTAGACATGACTGTTATTTCCATCTTGCTAGCATTTTTTAAATCTTCTCACACTCTTTAAGCTAGCTGCATTTAGTGAGATGTTCCACAGAACATCATATGGGCCCTATGACAAGGACCTGAGGGCTGCCTCAGTACAAAGCCCCTAAAAGTTGAGTCCTGCCTACAACCATATATGTGATCTATGAAGTGGACCCTTTCTAACTTAGACTTGCGATGACTGTAACCCTGGGAGAACACAGGGAAAAAGTTACATTACACCAGCATTCCTTGCCAACAGAAACTGCTGCTCTCATTATCTGCCACTAAAATTTGGGAGTATTTGTTATGTAGCAATTCCAAATCTTTTTTTCTTTTTTTATTAAACCTCAGTTTCTAAGTAAAGATAGGAAACAGTAATTTATTTCAAGCAGAGATGCTTAGTGTCATTCAGTAAAGAAAACAACTGAAAATACATAGCTTGAATAATACTGATAAAAGTTGCTGGAGGCAACTAGAATTTGGGCTTCTATTATGCAGTCATATAGAAGTATAATAGCTCCAAGCAAGATAGTGAATGTGAGGGCCCTATGGTCAAGAGTCCTGTAATGACAATACTAATGAGTCATCAAATACATTTTTTACATTTTTTGGTTTATTTACTTATTTGGGAGTGACAGACAGACAGACAGAGAAAGAGGCAGACACACAGAGAGAGAAAATGGGTGCATCAGAGCCTTCAGCCACTGCAAATGAACTCCAGACACATGTGCCACATTTGGCTTACATGGGTACTGGAGAATCAAGCCTTGAACTGGGGTCCTTAGGTTTCACAGGCAAGTGCTTAGCCACTAAGCCATCTCTCCAGCCCTCATCAAATATTTTTGAGTTTGAGTTTTGAGGAGCTATGAGATTTCACTAAAGAAGATGAGTAAGCAAAGAGAGAGAGAAGAACAGATATTCTGAGCCAAAAGAACACAAGGTTGACACATTGTTGACAGCATCAGAGTGTACTAAAGTCAAAGAATGACGACATGGAAAGGACCTATGGACCATGTCTGCCACTTACAGGTGACCTTAGGGCTGGTTGTGGAGGGGTGGCAGCAAAGAAATGAGTTTTCCCCAGGCAAACTGAGGGATGAATGGGAGCAAAGAAAAGGGGGGTAGAAAATGCCGACCACTGTTAAATAACTCCAAGATACAAAACAGCAGAGCGTTAGAAGAGCAAATATTAAGAAAAAGCATATGATATAAAGTTTAACAAAATATCTTTTGATTCAGGATGTCACAATATGGTCCTTGACAAAAAATATCCTCTAAACCTTTAAAAGAAAAATCCTTTGAATATCTGACCTTCAGGAGTTCAGTTATCAAAAGACAAAAAGCAATTATGCCATTTTTAACAATGTCTTAAAAAGATTATCCAAAGATTTGGCCCTGTAGAATTCTTACCTGACAAAAGTGTAAATTATATGTTGCAAACAAGTGATCAGATAATTTCCTGTGCCTAAGGGACAGAAAAAGTACCATGTGCTCACAGCTTCCAGGAGAGCGCAAAACAGCCCATTGTCTCAAGAAAAGGCAAATGACCTCTTGTACAGGGAAAAGGATGGGGTCTGGTCTTTAGCTGTCCAGGGGAACCTCTTGGCTTCTGAGCTGGGGCTGGCAGAGGAACTAGATGCTGTGACAGTGTAGATAGTTGAGCTTTAATACCAGAGGTCAAGCAGACGGAGACAGCAACCGATGAAGGGGTAGAATCCATGTGATGGTGGCTCTAAAGACGCCCATGGTTGGAGGGCACCCAGTGCATTCTGTGCATTGGATGTGCCACATGACTTGAGGACTCGTGAATCTTTGTACCTGCGTACTTTTCAGTATTTAAACAGACATATGGCATATAAAAAAACCTCACATTCTTACAAAAGAAGTCAGCTTCTTTCTTCCAAACTTAAGGTAACCAGTACAAACAATGCATGCTTTGAAGTGTGCCGAGAGAGCAAGACTATACCTCCTTCCCCTGTTTAGAAACAGTCTTACCAGCTCCGAAACACAATGTGTTAAGGATAGTACATATGAAATATTTCTTATGACAAATGAGAACCACACGTCTTCGGAAAGATCAAATCTTATAAGCAAGACGAAGAGACATTCTGTCCATTTTCTGGCAGTGAGATGCCAGGGTACAGGCAGATGAGTATTCCAGAAACTATTACACCAGTGACCATCTGAAGATTCAGCTCGTTGCTAGAGCAGGCAAATCCCATTGACACATTCTCACAGTCTGCTTTTACTGCTGAGGGCATGTTTGGTTGCTCTTATGTATTCTCTACTCATCTGTGTGCAGAGTAAGCACTCTGTGTCAGCCTCTTAATGGCAGCTCAATTTTGTATTGTTTCTATTATGCTGTTTTCTCTAGCAGGAATACTACTTAAGTCTTTGAAATAAATACTTCATTTATTCTCTAAACAATTCTAGATTTAGGGTCTTTTGTTTCTCATTATGGAATTGTATACAGAGGATCATAGAATTGTCTTAAAATTGAGGCACACTGTTTTTTAAGAAAAAAAATATTTGAATGATATGAAGAAAATGTTAATTAACTCATTCATTCATTCTCTGAATGGCCATAGTATTAGGCTAAATGCAAGGGAAAATTCAAGGATCTTGAATCATCTCTGTCCTCTAGATGTTCATAACACGGAAGTGTCAGAACACTATTGTTGCCTTCAAGACAGGGATAAGCATAGTGGCATAAGAATCTTAGAGGAATGAGAAATCACTGTATTCCCGCATTTCACAAATATTTTATGGCTAGCTATTTGACCCCAGGCACTGTTCTAAGGTCTGGGTTTATAGAAACGAATAACAGAGTCCAGGTTTCTGGGCTCTTGGACCTGTGTCACCTCTTGGGAAGGTGGAAAATGATAAAGATACAGTACAACTTCCCATGGCTACATGTGCCATAGAGGAGAAAAGGAGGGCGATGATAATGACAGCTGCTGAGAGGACGCAGTGCCGTCCCAAAGGCCTCTGTGGCGGGGGTGGGGGGCTGGGGGAGCGGGGGAGGTGGGGGCACCTGTGAGAAGACTTGATAACATGTGAAGATCTGAAGGGCAAACACGGCAAGCCTCCCAAGGCAAAAATAAGCCTCATTATTTCTAGAACAAACAGATTTTCCAGATTAGAATGTAGTAGGAAAGAGAGAGAGATGTGGGCAAAGAAGTGGGAAGGGACCAGATCCTTCTAGCTTTTGTGGGACGAGGTTAGGACCTTCTAAGAGAGAAGGGAGTATACTGGTGATTTTCAGCAGGTATGATGTGATCTGACTTACATATGAGCAGGGTTGATGGTGACACTGTGTGGAATTCCGTCTGCCACGGTTAAGAGGGTGTGTGGACAGAGGACAGATATATGTGGCTAATTCAGGGCAGAGATGACCAGTAAAAAGTCAGTTCAGGTAGTTGTCTAACCAAGATGACAGGTCAGAAACTTGGTTGGCAGACCTTCTAGACGAGTGGGGTTGGACTAGATCCCTAAGTGCCAAGGTGAGGAGAAGTGGTCCCATTTTAGGCAATGCTTCACCAAAGGTGTGCTATGAGACTGTCTGAAGTGAACTTTAAATAATAGCAGCAAGGTGGGTCAGCATTGATTTGTGGAGTGCTGAGTTGCTCTATGGACTGAGAACTGTGCTAGGTGTCAGAGATATATAATTACAGTGATGGGGGAAACTTGATAAGTTTAAATAAAGATACAAAGGTGGAGAGGTGAACAACATGCCCATAGGAATTACTTTGAGAATTAAGAGTGTCTTATTCTTTCCTTTTTATGATAAAAAAATTGTCTGACTAAGCCCATCTGTATGCTTGACTCTCCTTAAATGTGTGAATGTGTTAAGTTTCTATTAGCAGAAACTCAGTTCACTGTCAGTTGGAAAATTTTATCTGATAACTTACTTACAAATATTAGTTAATATTTATCTTTCCCATTCTGAGGAGAACATATAGTCTCCTTATAGAGGAAAAGAGAAACAGAGTAAAGGACATAGGATTTGCTCATGTATCTAGGTTCATCTATCACCTATTGCCTTCCCTAACCATTTCTCAATTGGATGACCTGATTTCAACTTTCCCTCCTTCTAATTCCCTTTGTAAACTTGCTGCAGAATTAGCTTGCATAAAGTAGTCCAGTCATATCTACTCCCCAGTGCCTACAAAACAACTTCAAATTCCTTTGCCCAACACAAGCTGTCCCAACCTCCTTTTTTTGTTTTTGCTTTATTTTGGACGATAGGCTATTATTTCCAATTGCTTTGATCACACTGAATTTTCCTTGTTTTTGATTATTTAAAAAAATATGGGGCTGGAGAGATGGCTTAGAAGTTAGGGCGTTTGCCTGCAAAGCCAAAGGACCTTGATTTGATTCCCCAGGACCCATATAAGCCAGATACTCAAGGGGGTGCATGCATCTGTAGTTTGTTTGCAGTGTCTGGAGGCCCTGGCATGCCAATTCTGTCTCTCTCTCTCTTTCTTTCTCTGTCTGCCTCTTTCCCTCTCTCACTCTCTCAAATAAATAAGTAAGTAAGTAAGTAAATAAATAAATAAATAAAATTTTGCCTGGGTGTGGTGGTACACGCCTTTAATTCCAGCACTCGGGAAGCAGAGGTAGGAGGATTGCTGTGAGTTTGAGGCCACCCTGAGACAACATAGTGAATTCCTCAAAAAAAAAAAAAAAGAAAGAAAGAAAGAAAGAAATTGTGACAAAACACACACAATGTAAGACTTACCACTTTAAACCTTTTAACTGTACAGTTAGAGGCATTATAGGCATTCATACTGTTGTGTTGATCTCACCAGATTTTAAGTGGCTAATTATTTTTCAAATGCTTCCAGCAATTTATTGCCTGGGCTACACCTGCAATTATATGGTTCCTTCTGGCCTCCTGAAGTGCCTTTACTTTTCTGTCCCAATTAAAATCTTACTATATGGAAAGGCTGGCACAAATATTTTACCTCTTCCTTTTGGCTCTTTTAGAACCTTATCTGGAAACATAAGGTCAACCTTGTTGCTAGGTAACCCACATTTTATAGTAAAATTGATACCTGTTTGACAAATTGCATTTGGACTAGAGGACCTGTCTGCCAACTGTAAGTACATGAAGGGGATGATGTACTTTGGACTTCTCTGCGTGGTGAATCTTGTAATTAGTCAGGGCTCTTGTAGGGAACCTGGAGGTTAAGTCTTAGAGGTGACACAAAAATCTCATGTGGCATGATATTTTTATTTTTTTTTAATATTCTGATCCGTGCATATTCATTATACACAGTGTTTGATTCATATAGACCATCTATTTCAAGCATATCCTGCACTCTGACCATGGCTACCCACTATTTATTCTTTCACTTCTCCTCTTTACCTCTCTCCCTAGGTTCTTCTCTTCCTCTAGTATCTCTTTTTTGCTTTTATGTCTTCTATTCACATGTATAAATATTTTTGTGTCTATAAAGAATTCTAAGTCCTTAAGATAAGAGAAAACTTGTCTTCCTGTGTTTGATGTATTTATTTTAAAATGATCTTTAGCTATACCCATTTTCAAGCCAATGATATAACTTCATTCTTCTTTGTGGGAGAACAAAACTCCATTGCATATATATATATATATATGCAATATATATCACATTTTCTTTATCTTTTCTTATTCCATAGTTTGACTATTGTGAATAGTGCACAATACACAGGTACATGCTGACTTAGAGTCCTTTGGGTACATACCAAGAGATGGTATAGCTGTCATATAGAAGCTCTAATTTTAGTTTGTTCAGGAAACTCCATACTGGATTCCATACTGTCTGCTCTATTTCCACCAGCCGAATGTGAGTATCCTTTTTCCCCACATTCTCACCAGTATTTGTTGTTGTTTGTTTTCTTAAGAAGATGATAACCCTTCTGAGTAGGATGGGTAGAATCTTTATGTAGCTTTAATTTTCATTTCCTTGATTTTCAGGGTATGAATCATTTTAGCATGTTTATTGGTCCTCTATACTTCATATTTTGATAATTGTCTGTTCATTTTTTTTGCCCACTGAGTTCTTATGTTTAGTTTTTTGAGTGCTTTATGTATTCTAGATATTAATTCTGTGTCTGACATTTAACTAGCAAAGACTGTCTCCCATCCATTACTGTACTCACTCAATATAAACCTGTGAAGTCACTGTACCCGTGTTAGGGCTCTGGAGAGAAATTCTGAAGCTGTCCTGCTGGCCAGAAGTATGCACTTTATTGCTTCCTCATACCTAAATGCTAATTCATCTCGTGTGCTTTGATCTAAAGCCACTGGGAATCAAACCTAAGGCTGTGATAAAGAATTGCATACCTTTGGAAGGAGCTGGATTGCCTGTAGAATTCTCTGTCTGTGTCCAGAATTAAGGATTCCAATTTCCAACAAATCCTGATCTTCCATAACATTGCTTCCCTGAAAAAAAAAAAAAACCCAGAAATGTTACATGATGATTAATCAAGCAGTTATGCTGTGTGAAATAACAAAGACTTATTTATCACAGAATAAAACAATAACAACAAAGGATCTGAATTTTATAAACAAGAAAGGTGTCATTCTACTATGAGTGTAATGGCAGAGCCGGTCACCTGTGGAACTGCTTTGAAGTGTGCAGGAATTTACCTCACCTCACCAATATCCCTCGTGGGAATAAATGATGTGTTAGCATATCTGCAGTGGAGAGCCATTTCTAGGACTTAGAATTCTATTCCTGTAAAAATATAAGCACTTCTAGCAAGAGTTGTCATTTAGGATTTTCAGCGACTTATGTATTGATGTGAACAAATCAATTAGCTTTTAAAGAACGAATCTGAAAATAGATTTTGTGAGGAAGACTGGTGGAAAAATTGACATGTAGTAGGCAGGCTGAAAGTGAAAATAATTCTTTTTAAAATATTGAGTTCCAGACTCTTAATTAAGATATGGGCATGGAACAATGAACAAGAGGCAAGATCCTGTTGCTCTCTTTATTCCTCCCATTCTAGTGATAAAAGTTGGTCAGTCAAAGGCAGTTAGAATGCTGCCAGTGGCTATGATGGTGACAGGTGCTTGGAATTTCTGAAGGCACCTGGAACATATATTTGGAGAGAATGATGTCTCTAAAGATACCTGAAGTACAGTTAGTATCCAAAAGAGGAAGGACAATAGTCAGGCATAACAGCCTGTAAGAAAAACATAGTGTACTTGGAAGCATTCAGTTATGGGATAATTTAAAGAGAGAAGTGGGTGGAGGGGAGGTAAATAGAGCTTAGATTCAACAGACACTATAGGCCATACTGAGAGGTTCAGGCTTTGTTCTGACCAGCATAGAAAGCCAGGCACAGACTTTAAGAAAGGTGACATGATAGGATTATAAATTTAGCCAGATTGGGCTGGAGAGATGGCTTAGCGGTTAAGCGCTTGCCTGTGAAACCTAAGGACCCCGGTTTGAGGCTTGGTTCCCCAGGTCCCACATTAGCCAGATGCACAAGGGGGCGCACGCGTCTGGAGTTTGTTTGCAGAGGCTGGAAGCCCTGGCGCGCCCATTCTCTCTCTCCCTCTATCTGTCTTTCCCTCTGTGTCTGTCGCTGTCAAATAAATAAATAAAAAATAAAAAAAATCAAATGTAAATTTAGCCAGATCATTTAGGTTTCTTTCCCTACAAGATGAAAACTTTGAGCTACACAATTTCCAAGAGAGTCTAGTCCTAAAACCTCAGATGCTAATTTTCCTCACTTCCATATTTTACACATACATCTCATGATGATATTGTGCCCCATAACTACATACAAATATTATATAACATTTAAAATTAGCCATTTAAAAGTTGAGAAACCTTAAGATTTTTTAGTGCTGTGTTTTTCCTGTATAAATCAAACTCTGTCTTCTTAAAGTGTTACACAAAGCACTTTTCCTGAACACAAATGACAGAATGCTTGCTTATGGAGAGGAACAGGTATTAACAGGTGGTCAAAGAAATGAATGAGAAAGGGTATTCCTGGGGCCACAGAGACCATTAGGAGGGTGTTTCATGTAGTTATTGTAGAGATTATATGGGTTTTGACTAAGTTACTCGTCATGGACAACTGAAAGAAGCAGGTAGATTCGAAAGTATCAAGAAATTTGACATAGATTTGAACATGTGGAAAGATAGAAAGGTGTGGGTTATCTCCTGGGTTCAGGATGGGGCAGGAGATGCACCTGGCTGCCCTTCCTGGGATAAGAGAGGAGGAGAGGCAGATATAGTATGGCACAAAGAGATTAATGTCTTTCCCTGATGGGGATAGAATAGATGGATGTAAACAGTTTAATATCAGGCCATGTTATAAATGGATAATTGACTGTTCTTAGAAGGATTAAAGCCATTAGAATGCCTCCATAGTTATGGATTTAAGTTGGGCATTCACTGAACAAAAGCATTTCACCTACTCATAGCATTATTCCTATGCTACACCAACCATCTCGAAGAAAGCAGCATGATCCAGGTATATAGCAGCATGATAATGAAAAGCCTAATGAAAAACCAGTAAAGACAGTCTTGGCAATATGCCACAGGAAACATTGCTCTCAAGAAATTACTCAGTGCACACAATAGAGCATGGCTGAGAATATAAATGAGTTCATTTTGAGGAAGTGTTATTATTTCAAGAAATGGACTATGGTGATATATATGAATGGGATATGTGATACTTGGTTTGACTTTTGGGAATTTTCCATGGCAGATACAGAATCTACAAACAACAACAAGACAACAGCAGCAGCAAATAACAACAACCATCGGTGTGCTAGGGTGCGATTGCCAGGTTTTCCATGCATGGATTACCAGCCCACACCTTCAGCTCCTGCTCCACGTGGGGCCTGGGTTCTAAATGCAAAGTGTACCAGTGAACCCTCATTTGCAGGACCAACTGTTTATTGGTAATCTCAAAACTTGGACATCTGTGTTTGAATACTGAGATGGTTTCAGTAAGTAGGCCCTTTAAGACTACTGCTCTTTCTCTATACCAAACAATCTATACACTACCTTTTCTATTTTCAGTGAAGGAGGAGACTTTGGGAAGAATTGTGGGAATGTAAGGCATTTTTAAAGAACTTGTAAAGTACATCACAACTTCTACTGTTTGCATCAAATTTCCTACCATTTAGGATAATATTGAAACAATTTTGAAAAGTGAGCAAAAGTATGGGACAAATTATACAAGTTGTGAGAATGTGCATCACACACTGGGAAATACAAGGATCCATTGTTACTAGTGTGGCATACTTTTATAATTTTTTATTTCATTTTACAATGTGTACATGTATAAATTCATCAAACTGTATACTCTAAATATGTACAATTTTATAAAAAAATTAATAAGTAAATGCTCTATTTTCTTTGTTTATATAATATATAGGATGACCCAAAATGTCCTACCAGCTTTTAATCTAGACCTCTTGGGAATCACTCATCAAGTCACATTAACCAGCAATGCATTCAGCTAAGATGCTATGATGTGTCGTGTTTCACTTCTGATTTGCATCATTACATATGAATATAAAACACATACATTGATTTACATTTTCATGTTTTAGAACTTACAACCTAGAGTCAGCTTTAAGAAATTATTATAGAGAAATTCAAGAATATGTCTTTTTTGATAAATCAATCTTAGTACTGTGAATTTATAAAATTTGTTAAAGGGAATAATAGTGGACTTTATAGCATTTTGGATTCTTATAGCTCTTCAGAAAAAAACTCAAATATTTCATGTCTTGCAAGTTTCTTTTGCATTGGGTCACAGTTACACCATCAAGGACCATAAACAGCCCCATTCTTTATTTTTATTTACTTATTTATTAGAGAGAGAGAGAGAGAGAGAGAGAGAGAGAGAGAGAGAGAGAGAGTAGAGAATGGGCATGCCAGGCCCTGTGACCACTGTAAATGAACTCCAGACGCATGCACTACCATGTGCATCTTGTTTGTGGATTCTGAGGAATCGAACCTGGGTCCTTAGGTTTTGAAAGTAAGCTCCTCAACCACTAAGCCATCTCTCCAGCCTCATTATTTCTAGGGAGAATCACTCACTTGATCACTTGCCTTTGTTAAATGTTAGAGATTTTCAGGTTAACGTCTTGTTTTCCTAATTGAAGTTGGTTATAAGACCTAGCTTTCTCCCTACATTCATTTTCACAGAAATGCAAGATTACTGATATTTGGAGCAGAGATCCATGCCTGTTTTCTCCTTAATCACCTACTCTAGCACACACCAACTCCTCATCTCCAAGTGCCCCTGCTGTCCACTTCTTTATCTTCCACTTACCAGTCTACCCTCCATCATAAGCCTTCATCATCCAGGAACTTCACAGAATTCTCTGTCACATGTTAAGAATGAGGATTATCAAATCTGGTTGACTGGTTTAATCCAAATTTCAAGTGTTAATTGCTAAATGTGTCTGGTGGCCACCACCATATCAGACAACACAGCTTTAGAATGTTTCCACCGCTGGAGGAAGTTCCATGAGATAGTGCTGCTCCACATTCAGGGACAGCGAGACCTCACTCAAGTCGCATTATAGGACGACAGGAGGCAAGGAATATAAAATACTCATAAATCAATCTTGAGATACAGCGATGTGCCTTTTTTCCTTTTTTTTGGGGGGGGGGGAAAGAGAGAGAGAGAAAGAAAGAATGGGTGTGCCATGGTCTTCAGCCACTGCAAATGAACTCCAGACGTGTGCGCCTCCTCAGGCACCTGTGTGACATTGTGCGCTTGTGTCACTGTGCATCTGGCTTAGGTGGGACCTGGAGATTTGAACATAAGTTCTTAGGCTTTGCAGGCAAGCGCCTTAACCCCCAAGCCATCTCCCCAGTCCAATTATGTACTTTTTGGTCAAAGTTCATGCACATTAAATTAGGATCTCTAGCAATTTCTTTTCTAATTTTTCAGCCATCAAAATAAATGAGATTCTTGTGCTATTTTCACTTTTATTTATTATTGGGCTAGAAATTCATGCTATGCAATTGATAAATTTTTCTTTGCACTGTATTTTGCACATAGTTCAAGTGTTTAGGGAAGAGTAACCACAGATAAAGTTGCTGTTTCGGTCATTAACTAAACAACTTACAAGGCCTGAAGTCATGTTTTTATAACAGCTGTTTTTTTTTTTTTCAATGACAAAAATTGTCAGACACAGGGAGTTTTAATTACTTTCTTAAATTACAGAATGAAGAAAATGCACCCAATATTATATGCACTGAGTGCTAAGGCTGAAATTTTTGTGTGTGGAGAATATCTATGTGTGGGATGTTTACATCCATGATAACCAATTAAGAGGACCAAATGTCATGAAAAAGTTACTTTTGTTTACATGTTTTTGTGTGTGATGTGCAGGCATGTATGTATGTGTGTTTACTGAGATAGATCTGTCACTAGAACCCAGAGCTCACCAGTTTGCTAGTGTAGCAAGCCAGTTTGCCCTAGAGATTCCTTGTCTCTGCCACCCAAGTGCTGGGGTTACAGGTGGGTCACTATGTCCATCAAGCACTTGTCCAGGTGCTGGCACTCTGAAGTGCTGTCCTCATGCTTGTACGGCAAATGTGTCATCCACTGTGTCATCTCTCCTGCCCCTGAATCTATTATCTATTAAGCTCATGACTCAAGAAGCCTTGCACTGATGGCTCTGCCTTCAGAAACATACCTAGAAAAGTTCTCCCCATTTTATAACTTTGATAATGCTTTACAGTTATTTAGAAACTTTTTCATATTATGTAGTGCATAAAATACTAAAGGAACATATTTAAGTACCTCAGGGAGCTGGTTTCTTCTTAAGATAAGCTTGAGTTGGATTCATTCAGTCTAAAAATGAAAACCTCAAGAAGATGCTATTCATTGGTGATAATGGTTTTGCCCTACAATTAACTAAATTAGATTCTTCTCCACAATTTGTGTGGCCTTAGCTTTTTTTTTCAAACAGGATAATTATGTAATAGAATGATACCAAGGACTCAGAAACTTGTACATGGAAAAGCCCTTCTTTATTTATTTTTCTATCAGTTATCTATTTTGTGTGCGTATATGTGTGATGTTTATGTGTTTGTGGCTGCATGTTGGCCTGTGAGCATTTATGGAGGACAAAGGACAACCTCAGCTATTGTCCCTCAGAAATCATTGTTCACTCTTCCCTTTATTTTATGAGCGGAGAGGTCTTTTATTGGCCTGGAGCTTGCACTGAGTAGGTCAAAGTGGCTAATTGCCTGGCCAGCAAGTCCTAAAAATACACCTGTCTACATCTCCCCAGTGTTTTATTTTTAATCGTATAATTTTTCTATAATAAAATGCCATGTTTTAAGTTCATATATTAAAGTTTTGGGTCAATTTGCTATCACTGTATACCTTTTCTGCAGGATGATAACAGTTATTATAGTAAACACCAGATTTATAAATTTTTGTCAGTGTTGCCATAAGGCTTTCTTTAGTTCATCATGCAAAAACATGGTTACTATAAAGAGTCATATAATGGTTGTGTTTCAGGTTTAATTCCCTATCAAACACAAATGAAATGGCAGTGCAAGGAAATTTTATAGTCCATGTTCTTTATTTTGCCTCTACCTTAATCCTCCATTTAATCATATTCTCTCTACTGCAAAAAATTTCTTGTATATACTTAACTAAATTTCCATATTTTAGCTTATAGTTTTTTAGAACTTAAGATCACATGAATTATCAATACAAACAAAGATTACACCATTGTTCAATAAGTTAGAGAGGTCTTACACCTCCTAGTTATATATCTTATTAAATTTATTATTCATATTTTTAAGATTAACATTTAACAGCCAACATGATAACAATGAGTTTTGTGTAATCTTTTTACCCTCTTGTTTTTTAAGGCATCTTTCACCCTGGAAACAGATGTTCTCAAGTTACAGAGGAAGAGGAAATTTAAATAACCAGGTATTTATTTAAGTGTTGAACAGGATTTAGTAAAATCACATGTCTAATTTGAGACATATGTTTATATATCTTATAAGTATACACATTTATAAAATATTGCAAAGTCACTTATACAGTGATTAACACTGGTTTGGTAAAAAAAATTAAATTATAGGTACTACAATGGAACCTATTCTTCATTTCTAAGGATGTCAATTCATTGTTCTTGAGGTCAGAAGACAAGATGATGTGGACAAAACTTGTATTCCTTGCTTTTCTGTACATACATATCACAGGGAGAGGTAGAAGAGTAAGACTGGGCTCTCTCCTTATCCCATCCTCACTCATCCTCACCATGCTCCCACTCACCTTCAGGAAAAGATAGTTTAAATTATTCAAGATTCTCCCTGTCAGTTTGGCAATGATGTAAGCCCAGCTACAAAACATTTCAAAAGATGTTTTCAAAAGATATACCCACTGTCTTTCTTCAACTTTCAAATCAATGGCAGTTGTTAGATACTAGCATAAACTGCAGACTTGAGTGAATTCTTACTCCATGCTAGGCACAGTTTTAAATGCCTCACATGTATTGTCATACTTAATTCTCAAAACTCCATGGTGTAGGCACTTTACATTGCTCCTATGGCTGACAGGAGCAGTTCTTATAATCTATCCCATACCATTTGCAGTGTAACTGACACAGGTGAGTGATGGTAAAGCAAAACAAAGTACAAAACACCATGGTTAGATTCTAAACCATTTATATTTTGTTCTTAAGAGGCAAGTGAAATTTGCATTTGAAAGCGGGTGTTCCAATGTATTTTGTTTGCTTTCAAGGCACTTAAGCATCAATGAGTCCCTCTTTGCGGAACAGAATTTAGAAAGATGTCTGACCTGTTCTCTTCTTTCTGCTCCAGTCCTTTCTGTCCAGTGAATCATGAAATCAAGTTTGGCAAGGACTTAGGGGTTGGGAGTTAGTCTAAACATTCCCTACTTTCACTCCCTTTCAGAAGTATGGTATCTGGTTGGTTTAACATCATCCTCCCATGGGGTAGGGCAGATATTCAAAGAACCTTTAAATGGTCTTTTCCCAGCAGATGGGTTTGGGCATGGGGTAGAGCTTGGGCTGGGGATGCCTCAGTTCTACTTTTCTGTTCCCACTGCCACACAAACTGGGTGGTACTCGAGAGCTGAGAACACGCTGAAAGCAGAGAGGAAAGGAAAACAGTTAGCAGCTGTCCTCTGTCCTTTTCCAATCACAAGCTGTGAAGTTAATTTTTTTTGTGTGTGAGTAGGCTGTACATAATCTTGGCTGGTACTTAAGTTTATTCTTCTTTCCAATATAATAAACATTTATTTCCCAATGCCTCCCAAGAGAAAAATGAGCAGTGACTTGATTGGCTTGGACTCTCTGCTCCTTATTGAAGAGGAACATTACGTTTTGTTATTTTCAGGAGGTTCCTTTTACACATGTCTGTCATGAGTGGTATCACTGCAACATAAAGTACACCTCTGTGAGAGAAACTCCTGGGTGGGGTCAACACAGCCACGCACACTGAGACAAAAAAGGTGGCTAAAAAGATGAGTGCCAACCACCAACTGCTGAGTGTTCCCTGAGTACCAGGTAGATTGCCAACTTAATTTGTAAGTCTCACAAGGATCTTGAAAGATAGGAGACATTTTCTTCTTTTGTAGATGGGGTTCAAACAGTCAGTATATGATGGGTCTGGAATCAATGTTTTACTCTATCAGACTCCATGATGATGCTTCACTCACTTCAGAATCAAATGTTTAATAGGAAGCATTTTCTGAAATGTGATTCTAGTCAACAGGTAGGCAACACTGCCAATAAATCCCATGTCACTATCCCCCCAATATATATATATATGAATGAATCTGTGTGACCATTAAGAGTGGCTCTCATCTGACACATTTTATTTCAAATAAATTTATTCATGCTGAAAGGTTAAATGGTGAATTCTTCCAAACTAGTGTAATGCAAAGTCAAGCCTGTTAATCGGTATGCTTCAGGGAGATACCACAGGACTTGTGGCCTTCTGAGCTGGGTCCACGCTGGGAGGTGGGGAAGAAGACCCAGGGCAGCAGGTGGGTGTGAGGGATGCGGCTCTTGTGCAGAACCTTGTTAGACTGGCCATCTCAGAAGTGCTCAGGGTCATGCCCATGTTTGGGTAACTCCTTCAGGTCCCTTTCCAACACAGAGAAAGGATGTTTAGAAGTGAATTAGGTGAAGAATGTCTGGGAACAAGTAAAGGGCACTGTGTCCCTCACTAATGTGCTCAGGATCGAGAGAGAAGAGAGTGAGTTGGGGGTTTCCCAAAAGGGTAACTGAGGATGAGGGGCCTGTGAGGGTGGAGGTGGGTAATGTTGTTCTCTGGGAACTGGGAAACCAGTCCTAAGAGAGTGCCTCATCAATCTACAAAGTGATGGTTGTTCTTAGAGAGCAGATACCTCCAGACTTAAAAATGAAGGGGACTTTTGCCACTGAGAAGCATGTTCAGACAAGGCTTAGCCAAAGAAACTCAAGAGGAAATGAGAAAAGAGAAAGAGAAAGGGAGGGAAAGAGGAAAGGATTAAAAGGAAGTATTTATTTTTAGATTAAAGATGATATTGAGAAGACTAACGTTGCTGGCAAACTATAGAAATTCCAATTTAACTGGCATCATGCTGTCATTTGCTTATCTGGCAGCCATAGAGATGAGGTCACAGAAAGCTGGAAATGAGCTGATGGAGCCCAGTCAGAGCTGTCACTGAGGCAGGAGTGGATGCTCATTCATTTATCAACGTTTATTTATTCAAGTCATAGTTGTGGAGCACTTCCCTGGTCTCAGGAATGGGACTTACTTCTAGGACACACTGCCCTGAGACAGACAAAGATCCACTCACTTTTAGAATTTAAAATCTAGTTGAGAAAACAGAAAAATAACTAGACAAAAATGCAAATAATTATTAGTGGTGTTTACCATATACTATTAAGAACTTTGTTTTTTTATTGCCTACAACAACTCCTGGAATTTGGTACAATTAACATTATTTAAAAATTTGAACCAGCTAAGGCATTTGCCTGCAAAGCCAAAGGACCCAGGTTTGATTCCTCAGGATCCACGTTAGCCAGATGCACAAAGGGTGCACACATCTGGAGTTTGCAGTGGCTGGAGGCCCTGGCTTGCCCATTCTCTCTATTTCTATGTCAATTAATAAAAATAAAATATAAAAAAAAATTAGAACCAGTAGGCACAGAGAAGCTGAAAATCTGTGCAAGCTCACATAGTGATTAAAACTGCTAAACTGCTAGAAAGGAACTTAATATTGTGCTGAGGTAAAATAAGGAAGACCTGCTAGAGAGATTGGCCAGGGTGGCCATTGCAACACATCAATTCATTCCTAAGGGATTAGAAGGACCGACTGAAGGATGAGAAAAGGCACGAGAGGAGCAGTATAGGCAAAAGTAACAGCAGGTACAAAGACACCAAGTAAAAGTGTTAGGTATCTTCTAAGGACAAGGCAGAAGCAGAATGCATTAACGAGGGGAGAAGCAGAACTTGGAGGAAAAAGCCAGGCATGGATAATGCAGAGGCTTGTAGACCCTGGAAATAATAGGAAGCATGGGAGGTATCAGCTAATTTGCAATTTTTTAAAATATGTTCCAGCTATAGTGTGAAAAAGGATAGGCAAGCTGGATGATATGGAGTTAAACTCAACGACCCAAACTGAAACAGCCTAGAGGCATCAAAAATCTGGAGGAAATGTGGTGAAATCTGACCTTTTCTAAGACCATGTGGATTGGTCTCACTGGGAAATCAGATCCCAAACCAGATGTAAATTTTCATGTGGACCAATGAAGAAGGCAAGATGGCACAGATCAAAATCAGAACAGTCTTTGATAATGATTCTAAACTGATAGACAAAGATAGCTGGACAAAGAGTCTCCACTGCCTCTTATGCTAAAAACGTTCACACTCCATGGTCCCAGACCTTTGATGTATAGGTCATGGCAAACTGGCATACATTGGTAGGCCGAATCTTTTCTCCCTTGGTGCCTTCTACTTTAAAGGCTGGTTCTGTAACTGTTCTCAGCCTCCCTGGAAGCTGTGGTTGTGCTTATGACAGCCTGTCCATTGGGAAACTTCTAGAAAAGTCAGTGTCTCTGATGAAAAGGGAGAAATTCATTTGCTACCTCCCTGGGCCCCTATGAAAATACTATGAACCTCCCTCAGGATGAGTGGGTAGACTATTCAGAGAGATGACAGAGATGGGAAGTTTGTCCTTTGACTACCACTTATGGTTAGCTCCACTGGATACCTAAAAGCAGCAAGCATGGGTGCTGGAAGAGGTATCCCTGAATAAAACCCTTCTCTTTCCATTTAATTACATGTAAATTGCTCTAGGCAATGCCCATTTGCCAGTAAAAAATTATGATAGGGGTGAGTCCTGTGGCATGTAATAGTTCATGAGGGAAATAATGGGAAATGTACTATCTCCCTTATTTTATCTTATCTGTAAAATTGGGGTACAATAGCACAAAGACTAGGAGAGGGGTGGAAAGAGTGTTAGAAGGAACAAGAGTTAACAGAACCAAGTAGTTCATAAATGTGAACTTTTATCTTTGCTTTCCAATTTTGACTTGAAATTTGAAATCTCATAAGATGATGGAAGAATAAATTTCTTTCCTTTGGTTTTCAGTTTCTGTTAACAATCACTGGATATGAAGTTATCATAGTCTCCATGAGGTTGACAGATTTTGGGGGGGGGTTCAAGGTAGGGTCTGACTGTAGCCCATGCTGACGTGGAATTCAGTCTTTAGTCTCAGGGTGGCCTTGAACTCATGGCATTCCTCCTATCTCTGCCTCCTGAGTGCTGGGATTAAAGATGTGCCACCATGCCTGGTTGGTTGACAGATTTTTAAACCTAGGACTGGCTTTCAGCTTGAAATTAAAGCCAACAGGCATTTAAGAATTGTATAAAGTTACAGGTCAAAGGAGGTGCATGTTCCCATAGCCTGGTATTCTATAAGCACAAAACATGAATCATAGATTCAAAAACTCATTCTTGCACATAAATGCATTATAATTATGCCAAGCAAAAACAGCAAGACTATGTAGTGGGTAGGTTAGGCTGGCCTTGGCATATGATTCTGCTTTGGTAAGCAGTGACTGGTGATCAGGTTATTGAAACAGTTGACTGGCAGAATATTTCTGACTTTGACCTACACTTTTCTTGTTTTGGTAGTTAAGATATTTTCCCAAGGATAATCAACATTTTTTTCCAATTAAAACTTTTTCTTGACTGTTTTATTTTAAAAATGAAATGGTGATAAATTGCTTGTACTACAGCCCTGGATTGAGGTGAGAGGAGATGATCCCACTCATCCAAGTGAAGGATTCAGGCTGACCCAACTGAGTGGTAAGTCTAAAATTTGAAGCCGACCATGGCCAACACAGAAGAGAAATTCACTGAAGGTACACAGCCATGCCCCTTGTTTGGCTTCTATGCCATGCAGGATACCTCTTTTCTTTTAACACTATTTTCTTCTTAAGATATCTATAATATCACTCAACCTTACTAGAGAAGGAGAAAGGAAGATATTCTCATGATTAATGTTATTAAAGTTTCCCTTGTCTAATTTTCCAACCTAACAAACATTTATATAATGTCCAATTGTCACTAAACACTTTCATCATAAACTCCTTCATATTTACTTAGTATGTGCTTGACTAAAAATTGGCACACTTCATTCAAGGTAAGGAGGTGGGAAGTAGTTGTGGAATCGCTTGTTCCCCCACCCCCCCTTGGTACTACATATCTTGTAACCTTTATTGGATAGCAAAATTCTTGGGGGAAAGAAACACCTGAAACATCTTTGGACTTCCCTGAACTTTATCATCACTGAGTAAAATAAAAGCTTCAAAGAATAAGTATTCATTGACATACATGATGCGTAGATTCATCGCAGTAGGCATTCTAAAGATCACTGATGTAAGTTCATACGAAAAGGATTAAAAAGTTGAAGCAAGATTCTAATATGCAGGGTGCCTGAAGAGTTTTCCCCCTCTAACTGAAGGCGAGATAAAGATGGAATTACCGGCACACCACAACACCAAAATGTTCTTAATTTTTCTTTCAGTTTTGCAAATTCACATGGTTTGATTTCCATCCAGGACTGTCAGTTGAGACATCTGATAATCTAAAAGCATTCAGAGAATTAGGATCCCATATGGCTCAAAAATAGTTCTTATCCGGCAGGAAAACGAGAACACACTGTGAAAATAATACCGGTATAGCCTTCAGCATACCCGTACAAGGAGCGCAAATGAATTTAAATCACTTTCTGCGGAATAATGATTATAATCATTAGGATAAATTAAAATGAACAAAATACAAAGAATATGCCATTCTTCATAATCATTCTATGTTATGAAAAAAATTAGGATTTCAAGAATGACATTAATAAGGTTATGTTTTATCTAACAGAGACAATATTCATCAGAAATGAGCACCAAATTAAGAGTTCTGACTTATTAAGAAATTAATTGTAGAAACATGGAAAAATCATTTCACTTCTTTGGGCCTTAATTTTTCCCAACCAAACAATGAAAGGGCTAGACTAGCTGTTCTCTTCTAAAACACATCTGGAGGTTCTAAAAAAGAGTAAAAGTTCTCATATATTTATTTTATCTGAAGGAGAGCTAATTCTTCTTGTTGGAGGGGGGCTCATTTTCTTCAAATGAGTTCTTCAATATTGAGAGGCACATAGAATGGTGACAGAGGAAAGGGAAGTGGGATCAGCCAGCTTTTGTACCAACTGAGATAAGTACAAGGACAGTGGCTGTTATTCACTGAGGGTAACTGTGGGCAACACACTGTGCTTTCATCCTCAGAAAAATGCTACAAAGTCGGTATACTATTTTCACCTCTGTTTTAGAATTGAGAACATGGAAACAGAAAGATCAATGATGGCTTGACTGAAGACTGAAGCCACACAGTATGTGACAGAGCTAGATGCTGTGGCAACCAAGGTTGCATGGAAGGGGATAGGGGACCCAGATAACCACTACCCCAAATACACACAAACATCTCACTACCACCTATAGCATCTAGACAAGTGCCATTCACAGGGAGCTGCCTCATGGAGGTCTGATGGTGGGGCTTTCCCTTCTCTTTCAGTGGTCTCCATTATCCTCTTTTCCATAATTTCTATCATAGGACTGGGGGCTGATTAGTCAAAAGGGTCAAGAATTGGGAGCCCATGTCCAGCTCTCCTACTGATTAGCACTGTGAGTCTGGGCCAGTGAATGTCTTTCCCCATCTGTAAAATGGGGATAACCATACACTACCATTTAAAGAGATGGTGACATAATGCATATGAAGCTGGCTTTTAAGGAGCTGATGTCATAATGTATATGAAGCTGGCTTTATAAACCATAAAGTAAAATTGCTAAATATAAAGTTTGCCTTCAGGAACTTTTTTTTTTTTTTTTTAAGAACATAGCACTGTAAATCGTCTAGTTTCATGTTGTTTTTGCCAGAAATAGTCTATTCTGAAAGAGGCAGCATGTGTGCTGGGGGAAAAAAAGTAAGTCTTATTCCTAGCTTTGCCATTTACTTAGTTTTGTGGCCTGGGGTGAGTCATTTAATTGGGTGTCCCACAGGACTTCAGGTTCAAAGAGTCTTACATTTGGAGTCTATGCCCTGTGCTTGCTGTCTTGAAATTCTCCATGGTCTTTTCTTTAAGTTTGTGTTTTGACAAGTCATGTCTGATGGGACAATAGAGCATGAGCTGGGGGCTTGACACCTCGACCTCCAAGAAGCCTTGCTTCCTGCTGCTCCTTCAGGGTGGCTCCTGCTGAGCCACTCTGACTGGTTTCTGTACCCTAGTCCCTGACTTCCCTCCCACCTTCTACTTGGTCTTGAAATTGCTACAACCCTTCACTTCAACAGGGGTTTGGGCACTAGTACAGAAAGGATACCACCGGCAGCACCATGATCTACCTGGTAGCAGGGACTACACAGATCTAAGAACCTAGCATGCCCTAGTACAGAGATTAAATTTTTTTTTTTTTTGGTGGGGGGAGGGTTCCATATCTGCTGTGTGTTGGTATGATGGACCCCTAGGGAAGGGAGATGCCTAGTGAGAGTTTTCTAGATCCCACCTCCACCAGGTAACACTGCATTGGCCACAGAGATAGTAGAGGCCATGCCAGGATGACAGCCACACCCTGGAGCAGCTGATAGGGCCCAACATGCTGCAGAGATCTGCGCCTCCCACAAGTATGCCAGGCTTGCACACACTCCCCAGAAGTCTCCGTGTCCGGGCCTTCAACCTCCTCATCTTCCTGGGTTTGGCTTGCATTTGTCTGTTTTGGCCAAGTTAAGGCATCTTTTGACTAAAAGCTGTAACTATAAAAATTGTGTGATTTTGGTGATTCTGCACAGGAGCGAGATGCTTATTTATATATTTGCATTTTAAAGTACATTGCACAATGTAAAAACAAATGGCAGAATTCATGCTAAAGTATAAAATTTTGATTTTTCTTTACTTAGACTGAATAGCAAACAAAACAAAATACATGACAATCCAGATAATGACCCCAGAGAAAGCTTATCATGTACTTTGTTGGCACTCTTCCCTTGTGCTTTAAGTAAGAGGGCTTCACATTTTAATTTTGCACCAAGCCCCACAAATCATATCGCTGGCTCTGCTCCCAGAGTGTAAGCTTTTCATAATCTCTGGTCTCTAGCCTACGTGGAGTAGTTCAGGAGCCCTGCGTGAACTCAGACAGGCAGCATGGCTGGGTAGACTGAAGAACAGCTCATTACCTGACGATCTGTACCTTTCTCTCTATAGTTCAAAGTGGGTAAAAAAAAAAGAGAGAGAAATAGAAGCCATTGCCTTGGAAAGTATGGAAGTTATTTAACTCTAACAAGGATAACACTTCACTAGTTATTAGCTAGACATAATGTCCACTTTTGTTCCTAGTGCTGACTAAAACTTATGAGGACACTGAGAAACATTGTAGCATTGTAGATTTATGGAATTTTGCTTTTTAAACTTATTTATTTATTCTTTCACTAACTTATATTTTCATGGTCACAACATTTATTGAGTACTTACCATGCTGTATACACATTGTTAAGCTTGATAATCAGAAATGATTAAAATTAGCTAAGCATGGTGCCTCATATCTCTAATTCCAGTACTCATGAGGTTGAGGCAGGAGGATTAGCTGTAAGTTGGAGGCAAGCCTAGGCTACATAGTGAGTTCTACATGAGTAGTCTAGACTATAGTGACATCTCGTCTCAAGAAAAAGAAAAAAAAGGAAGGAAAGGAAAGGAAAAATAAGAAAAATAAATTGTAAGATACTCTCTCATAAAGGAGTTTGAAGTCAGTAGTATAGGACAAGGTTAAAGTGGGGACAGAAGACAGTCACATTAATAGTTTTTTTTTTTTTTTTTTTTCTGTAGCAAGAACAATGATTATGGCTATAAGAGGAAGGATTCCTGAAGTACACAGGTATAGATCGGAAAGATGCTGTTTTGGGGGCAGTGACAACTCTTGTTACATGCTAAGTACAATTTAACCAGTATTCAGAACATGGAGACACACTGTACAGATAAATGACAATATGGACAAAGGTACTGAAAAAGAAACAATGTAGTGAGATGTAGTGAAAACCACCAAACCATTTACTGTTAATCAAACTGGAGAACTAGGGAGGGAGAGTCTAAGCATCAAGTCTTGTAATAATGAAATGAAGCATGCCGCGTCCTGCAGCTCTGGGCAGTTGGCATATGATTTTGTGCCTGGAAAGGGGATGGATGGATTTGGTTTACAGAGCACACTCCCGTGGCTGTGGGAAGTACACTTTGAAGGGTTAACAATGGAGGCTATTTAGGAAGCTCTTGAAGCAATAATATAAGGAACAATGAAGTCTGGTCTAGGGTAGTTTCAGCAGGAATGATGATGCAAGGAAGTGAAAAGTGGCTAGATCTGACTACTCAGTAGGTTAAGAGTGGAAGGCTGGAGTCAAGGATGACCACCAAGCCTCTTGTCTGAGAAATGCTGGTGATGGGTGAGGTGAGAAGTTGAGTGCAAAGGGAGGTAGAGATTTTAGAGGTACAGTGGGTAAAGAATGGTGTGCTGGCTTTGGAATAGGGCCAGGCTTATAGACCTGGCCAGAGGAGATGACAGCAGGAAGTTAGAGGAGGCTGAAGTTTGGGGGAAAGTTCCAAGGGGAGTTGTAGATGAGGGGTAATGATCTGCATCTAGATGGTGGCTATGCCTGTCAAATAGAATAACGCACTGTTGGAGAAGGACTGGGGAACACTCTGACAGAAGGAAGGAAATAAGAGAATGATGCAAAAAAGGGTATGCTATCTTAGGAGCCAAGAGGAAAATATTTTCATGCAAGAGGAGCATGAACCAGCAGATAAATGTGGCAGAAAGTCTTCTTTAGATTAAAAAAAGAAAGTGTGTGTGTGTGTGTGTGTGTGTGTGTGTGTGTGTGTGTGTGTACACCTACGCATGCAGAAGCAAAGGATTGACTTCACGTGACTTCCTCCATTGTTTTTTTTATCTTATTTTTTGAGATAAAATCTTGCACTGGTCCTGGAGCTACACTTGCTGGTCTGCAAAAGTCCCAAGGATCCTCCTGATTTTGCCTCCTTTGTACTGGGACTATGAGTGGGCACCTCAACACCTGGCTTTGCCATGGGTGCTGGAGATCCAAACTTAGGTTCTTATGCTTGTGTGCCAGCCATCTCCCAAAACCAGAAGAAAGAAAGAAAGAAAAGCTTAAAAGAAGTGGAAAGGGTCCTTTGATTTGGTAATATAGAGCAGCTTGTAAGGAGACACCAGAGAGGAGTCTTCGCAAGAGAACTGTGGAAACAAGAGCCAGAAAAAGAACACTGGGAAGTAGAAGAGCGGAGGCAGGGGAGGCAGAATACTGTTGTGAGCACCCGTGAGAGAAGAGAGGAGAAAATGTAAAGACGATCAGAACTGAAGGAGAATCTCTCTCTCCCTCCCTCCTTCCCTCTCTCCCTCCCCTTTACTCTTCAGAACAGGAGATTGTCAAGCAAGTATACAGGCAGAAGGGGAAGTATTCATGGAGTAGGATTTTGAAGGTTCAAGAGTGGCAAGGCCTAACTAGTGGAGGGAGAGAGAAAGGGAGGGAAGAGGCTGATCTTGAGGATAAGGGCTTAGAGGAAGGAAGTGAAAGGTAGGTATGGAGTTGTGGACTCCAAAGGTACTTGGCAGCAACCTGGAGATGCATGTCTTCCTCCAGCTGTGGTCAATGCGACTGTCTCCATTACTGAAAAGGAGTTGCCAAAAATAACTGCTGTGAGAGTGCTTTACAGATTCATGTTATTTAACTCTTGATAGAATGTACTTTGCATGACAATTCTCTTTAGGAGTTCCTAATTAAAAAAAAAAAAAAAATCCCTGGTAACAATTCCCCAAGTCTCTAATCTTGTCTTTACATCCTTCAATCTCACAAGATTCCTTGCTATTTTGAGTAGTTTGAGTTTACCTGCCATGAACTCCCTCAAAATTCCTTTCTATCTCAATTTCTTTTGTCCTTGCCTTGATCTCAATTCTTTTTCCTTGATATATTCAACATCATTTGACCTTTTAAGGTTTAACTGAAGTGATATCCCCCATCTATACTTAGCTTTCCTTTTACAAATACATTTTAAATTATTTATTTAATGGCTTGTATGTTATATTTTAAGTTACTTTAAGTGGTTTTTTTTTTTTGAACAAGGAAGGATTCTCTCAACAAATTAGTTGCACAGTGTGATGTCTCTTCTTGTCATCTTTTTAAAAAATCCTTTTGACAAATTCTTATATCTTCCTCCACTGAACTATTCAGTCTCAAGGGCTAGCAAATGTTTTAGGCCCCTGTTCTACAGCATTACCAAGGCATAATGTATAATATTTGCCTACTGTGATGAGTGGTTTGAAGTTTTTGGAGGGTAAGAAACTTAAGTGGGTAGATAGAAATGCATACATATACTTGTAAATCTCTAAAGTATACTAATTCAATCCAATACTTGTTATATACCTACTTGTTAGCAATTGCAGGCATGTAAATATGAGCAAATAAAATATGACATCTGTCTTCCAATGGTACAAATGCCACTGGGACATTGTAAGATGCTGGTATGTAACACCAGGACTTACGTGTTAGTAACTATAGGAATGGACTTTGAGTGCAGGTAGGATTTTACCCGTCAAAAGGCGCATCATGAGCAAAACCACAGATCTGTGAAACATCATGGCTAGAAGGAAGGGAAGAATGGTTCAAGGATGAGACTGGAAGTGGGGTCTGGAGAGCAGAGACATGCTGATGAAATCAGACAGTACTAGATAGGAAATATGGGCCTCGTCAAACTTCAAAGGCAGAGGACATTAGGAGATACATGTTTTACAAGGGTAATCTTGACACAGGATGCCTCCCGGGTGAAGTTGAAAAGAATGAGACTAGCAGTAGGCAGATATATTAAGAGGTATTTGGAATAGTGTAGGTGAGATGGTAAAGGTCAAATGAGGGCAAGCTGGTTAGGTTAAATGTTGAGTGTGCATGTATGAATGGACAAGATGGAGGGTCGGGTAGGCAAAGTTATGTGCCCAGAAGTACTTGCTAGTTCTACTTCCTCAAAGACGGTAGTGGTAAATAGTAATATAACTACCCACTATCTTTTAAATTTAATTTTATTTTCATGTGTGTGTGTTATGCATACATATGTGTATGCATGGTTGTATATGGGTGTACAAGAGTGTGGGCATGTCTGTGGAGGCCAGAATTTGATCTTGGGTGTCTCACTGCCTACCTTATTTTTTGAGTCAGGATTTCTAATTGAACCTGGAGCTCATCAATTCAGCTAGCCAGCAAGTCCTAGGAATCTTCTCGGCTCTACTGTCCCATGATGGGATAACAAGTATACATCAACACACCTGCCATTGTAACATGGTGTTGAACAGCAGATTCAACTGAATTGAAATATTCCCTCTTGAAGGGAGGAGGGAGTGAAGAGGTCAAGAAATCTGGGAGAACTGAAACTTAAAAGGTCACATGAACCTCCTAAGGTTATAGGAGCAGTACACCACTCTTTAGGGGCAGGCTCTGACCACCCAAGTTGTATAGCAAATTCCTCTGAATTAAAATATTTCCTCTGGAGGGAGGAGGGGTCAAGAGATCAACAAGCCTGGGGAAAATGTTGTTAAGACCCTTTCCTAAGGTCAAATAAATCATCAATAATTGCTTTGGGAAAGACTCTCCGACAAGTGGAGCTGCCTTCAAGTGGGGAAGCATGCTGGAGACCCTTCAGCCCCCCACCCAGCCAAACTGGAGGCTGTGCAGTGAACTCTGGAGATGCAGCTTCACCAATCATCTCATGGTGTGGTTTTTGGTGATGGAGCTCCATTGAGTCATCCATTCTCCTATAAGCAACCCTTCATGCAGCTCTGTAAATAACCACAATAAACTCATTGGCTCACCAGATCTGGTTTTGGTGCAATCATGCTTTGGCCTGTCACCTGTTCCCTACCTGGGGTGAAGACATGTATGTCACATCTCCCCAGGGAAAAAGTTTCACATGACACCTGTCTTCCAGGGATCTGGATTCAGGTCTGTATGCTTGTGCCAAAGTCCTTTACCAACTAAGCCATCTCCTCAATCCCCAATTTTCTACACTTCTGTAGAACAATTCCCTAGCAAGTCCCAGGCAATATTGATATCTTCTCTTCTCTACCACGTATTTTCCTCATGGCCTCATTTTGGCCTTTGCAATGCTGTCTTTATAATTGAATCTGCTTTTTTCTCTACCTTCCCTCTACTATCCTAACTTAACTTGAACACTTTGAGGACTGGAGAGATGGCTTAGCAGTTAAGACATTTGTCTTCAAAACCAAAGGACCCAGGTTCGATTCCCCAGGACCCATGTAAATCAGATGCACAAGGTGGCACATGCGTCTGAAGTTTGTTTGCAGTGCCTGGAGTCCTAGTGTGCCCATTCTCTCTATCCCTCTCTTTCTCCCTTTTTCTCTCTGTCAAATAAATAAATAAAAATCAAATATTAAAAGGAAAAACTTGAACACATTGAAACCCAAATCTTCAAATAGCTGGACATAAATCTCTAAATACATTCAATGTGGAAAAAGTAATGGGAGACAATCTAGAAAAGTACTTCTTTTGCTATGCTCTTTGCATAAAAAATTGTTAGTTTTATGTTTTTGAGGATTTTCATGCAATAAAAACTGAATAAAAACACGAGGATAGTTTAAACTTCTTTCCACTCTGTTCCTCAAAGCATATGAAATATCTGCTTGTTTTCTCACATCAGCAAAACATTTTCAGCTTATAAGTTCTTGTGGGGCAGGAACAGTGAGCATCTCAGAAAACAAATGTGATAGCAAACATACACACACAATTTCAGAAAGCCAGGATCTATTTTAAAAAGTCTTGGGGTCAGGGCAAACTGTAGTGTTGTGCAGCCAACCCAAGGTCACAGGCAATACTAATTCTCTTGATCTGGGACACTCATTCTCATCATACAGGAATATTTAGGATTAGTGAGATGGCTCAGTGGATAAAGTGTTTGTCATGAAAACATGAGTACTTGACTTCAGACCCCCACCCCCAACAGAACCCATATAAAAAAGGCAGATGCTGTAGTGTGAACAACTGTAATCCCAGCAAGTATGGCAAGAACTGAGGCAGAGAGAAAAGCCCAGAAACTTGCTGGCCAGGTAGTTTGGCAAACACAATACTGACCAGTGAGATACCCTGCCTCAAATGAGGTGAAAGTGAGAATCAACACAACACGAAGTTGTCTTTTGACTTCCATATACATGCTGTGGCATGCACCTGCTTGGAATCACATATGTGAACTTGCACACATATGCACATACAACCCATCACACATGCACATAAAGAAAAACTACTTATGACTGTCTGTCATCATATTAGACACCACAGGCAAAGTGTTACAAGAAAATCAAGCATCGTCTCTGTTCCAATGTAGGAGTGGAAGAACTGGTGGTACTTTGATTTCTGAAGGGGTTGATTCACATCATGACTCAATTATGAAATTGGCCAGTCCCACGAAAATGAGTGGTTTCCTGGGATATAGTTTTGCATAAGCGAGCACACGTCTTAGACACAGGATGTGGTGTGGAGTGGTGGTTTCTCTCAGCAGATCCCTTGCCAGAGCTCTATGCAAGAACACATTAACTTCACTTCTCTGCAAATGCTCATTGTTTCCCCATGGGGGATGATTTTCTCCACGGGACAGAAGAAGGGAAATCAATTACTCCAGGCAGCCTAAGTTCCCAGATCAGGAGATTTCCTACAACCCCAGTGTCTCCACAATCAAGGTGTCCTGCGTCTTTAGCGTCATCTTCCACTATTGTGGTATAATAGAAGAAAAACCCTGGAAGAGTGGAAAAGATCTTGATTCGAAACGCTCATGGTTGTTGGCATATGACTCAAACACAACTCAGGGAGTGCCAAGAGTGACAAAATCCTTGTTAAAATCTAGGCTCAGAAGATTCTTGTCTTCCTGTACTGGTGTGGCCCAAAGCCATGCATTCTTTTGGATTTAAACTTAACATGTAACATTTTAATGTTATCATAATACAAATATGAAATGTGTAGCAAAGTTGGGTAAGGAGTGAGTTTGGTTTTTTTTTTTTTTTTGGAGGTAGGGTTTCACTCTAGTCCAGGCTGACGTGGAATTCACTATGTAGTCTCAGGGTGGTCTTGAACTTACTGGTGATCCTCCTACCTCTGCCTCCCAAGGGTTAGGATTAAAGATGTGTACCACCATGCCAGCTCAAGGAGTGCCTTTGAAATGGTCACCAGTTTCCAAAGGTAACCCTTGATTATGAACATTCAATTCTAAGTTAATAGAAATAGGATCATAATCTATATTTGGTAGAACATTATTTTTTTCATTTAGCTTTTTGTTTATATAATCTCACAGGGTAGTAAAGGCTGGATGGATTAATTAACTTGGCTCTGACTATCTTGAAAGTCCTTGTTAAGGAAAGAAAAAAAGACGCTTCTTATTGGGGTGTTTCCCTTCCCCTACAACATCATAATGAGGGATGCTGCAGAGGAAATAAGTACAATAAACTTGCAACGTGAATATAGTGGAAATAGATGAATTCAATGAAAGCAGATGAGTGACACAAATAAAATTCATATTGAAAAGCAAGAACACAGCTAGTAAACTAGTATAGAAATTTAATTATCATGTACTGGACAGTTTTCCCTTACTCTGTTCATGCCCCCAGGCCTCAGGGCCATTTTTTAGTTTTGAAAGGCAGCATCTGCAGTCTCACTGTCTGGGTAACAGTGCCCTTGTGGAAGTGGTGAGAATGGGAGACAAACTTCTGCACAGAGAAGCCAGTCGTGACATCAGATGATCACTCAAGAGCCTCCACCACTGATAAAGGAAGTGCAAATTAAAATGTTCACTAGTGGACTTGACATCTCATAACTTTACAAGAATTGTCCTTGGGGATTTTTATTTCTATTGAAAGAACACCTGGCATTATCTTTGGCAATAGTAAACCAACTTATGGAAAAACTAAAACAGAAATCCCTTTGCAATGTTAACTCTTTCTACTCACAGGGTTCAGTGGAAGGAAGTAACTAGCAAGACTAGCCTTGCATTGGGCCTGAGCCTGCCAGCAGCTGGTTTGGCATGCAGGCAAGAATGAGCTGCAGCACCAGCTCACTTGCAGGTTAGCCACCGTCTTTACTCAGTCCACTGTTTTGTGAGACTGGAATAAAGAGAGGAATTTCTATGAGAGAGTACCCTCAGAAACACACAGAGAAGTCTGAGCAGATAAATGACATGGATAGCTAGAGAATATAAGTCCTCAACAAAGAGATATGAAAGCACGTATATTTTCTTTTCTTTCCTTTTTTTTTTTTTTTTTTGAGGTAGGGTCATGGCTGACCTGGAATACACTATGTAGTCTCAGGTTGTCCTTAAACTCATGGCAATCCTCCTACTTCTGCTTCCCAAGTGCTGGGATTAAAGGCATGTGTTACCATGCTCCACTGTTTTTTCTTTTTAAAATTTAATTAATTAAGAGAGAAGGAGAGGGGAGCAGAGGGGGAAGGGGACAGTGGGTACACCAGGACCTCCAGCCACTGCAAAGGAACTCCAGATGCATGTGCCACCTTGTGCATCTGGGGAATTGAACTTGGGTCCTTTAGCTTTGCAGGCAGGCACTTTAACCATTAAGCAATCTCTCCAGCTCTATGCTTTCTCTTTTTAAATATTTGTTTTAAAACTTTTAACTCAGCTTTTGAGATCTAGGGTATCGATGTCTATATCCATATTGCTCATTGAAACTTTCTCTGGGCCTACCAAGAAGTAAAGAAAGATTAAAGAAATGGCTTATTACCTGGAGAAGAAAATATAAGGCTCAAGTGACCTTATATTGATAGAATAGCTAATAATTGCAAGAACATCGTCTACAATCTCTATGTCTTCTCAAATATTGCTTTCCTACTGAACAATCAAGGTAGATGATTGTGAAATAGCCATGGTAGTTTAGCTGGTGAGAAGATGGCAGGATGACAAAAGTTGCATTCCGCGCATCGCAGTGACATTAATACATTTTAGCCAGTGATCTGGTTTGCTAGATCTCCAATTAGACTGTATGCCCCGAGGAGGGAGACTGCCTTAGCTCATCTAGCATCACCAGTGGTCAGCACAGTAATGAACAGATAGTGGTCAGTAAGTAAACAGTGGGAGAATGAATAAATGAATTAATTCATAAACCAATCTAAAAAGGCTGCCCTTGGGCATTGGAACTCTGGTGTGTGTGTGTATGATAAGTGAGGTTCCCATGGCAAAAAAGCTTATCACGGTTGTTGGCAGGTAGTAATATTAGGGAAAAGCAAATAGACCAGCAATAGCAAGATAGATGACAAATGGAAACAGAAGGTAGGGTTTGGCTTCTCTGTTAATTTTTGTTTTCAAGGTTGACAATTTTATTTATAAGCACAGATTTAAGCTGAAAAGATCAAATCATGAGGGAAGTGACTGGACAAATGGCCAATGAGAACAAAAGAGAAAGAGTATTCAGCACACAGAAGAGGGCAAGGAAGGAATTGTAAAGAAGTCTGGCTGGAAAAGAGGAAAAAGAAAGAAAGAAACTTTTAATGAGGCATCCCATGTACTCCTAGTTCTTGTCTAAAGGGTTTCAGAGGTGAGAGACTTGACAGATTGGATAGTCAAAGGATGTATTAGCCACTCACAGGCAAAGAAGGAGGTGAGAAAATGGATTCAGAAAGGTCATTTCCCTCAGTAACCAGGAAATACCTCTTGAGGCAGGAGAAATTAAGGTGAAAGCATGAACTGGGGACCTGTCTGGCTTCCTCCTCTCATTTGTCCTCAGGATTTCTTCTTTGTAGACCAGAGAACCTTCACTGGGCTGCAGAATTTTCCCAAGCTCTTCTGAACCTTTATTTAGTGTTTTCTAGCCATCATATCATGTCTGGTCTCTTATTCTCTCAGAACATCTGTTTCTATGAAGTGATGAAGGGGCTAATTGATTTATTGGATAAAATAATTCTCATTGCAGGGTTATGCTGGTTGCATATAGCAGTAGTGCAATGAGCCCAGAGTGAATGAGTGTGTGAGCTTTCAGGGTGCCCAGGCCCTAAGCCAGATGTAGCAGAGTCTGGTGGAGCAGCACATGGAGTTTGGAAACAGACATACTGAAGATACGGTGTGATCTAGTTTCCTAGCCACATACTTGGGTGGGGAGATTGTTTCCTCTGGACCTTAGACTCTTCATCTGTAAGAATTAAGAATGATTTTTCACTCCTAGTTTCTTCCTGTATCAAAGATAATGTTTCCTACTTTGCAGGGTTGATTTGGAATTCAAATATGTATAAATGATAATAACCATCCATTCACTTATGTATTCTTTTATCCTCACTTTCAGAAGGAAGAGCTGAGACACAGAGAGGTATGGTGGCATGATGTCGTCATACAGCTGGGAAGCTGGGAAGCTCTGAAGCCAGCATTCACATCTGGGCAATTTTGTTCCCTTATTAACCCAAAAGTTCAAATTCTTCCTCTATAGTTCCCTGACAGAGGGAAGACACTTTGAGATCTATATCTATATCTATATCTATATCTATATCTATATCTATATCTATCTATATCTATATCTATATCTATATCTATATCTATATCTATATCTATATCTATATCTATATCTATATCATCTATATCTATCTATCTATATATATCTATAGATATATATAGATATATATATCTCAAACAATATATATTATCTCATTCAACCTTCACAGTATTTCTGTGCAATACATATCCCCTCATGATGTAAAAGGAGAAAAGTGTCAGACCACACACTGTGACAATGGCCAAAACACAAACAGCTAATTAGTGACAGAACATGAAATCAAAGGCAGGACTTCAAAACAAAATTTAACTATAAGAAAGACCAGGAGCTTGGTGTGGTGGCAAACACCTATAATCCTAGCACTCAGGAGGTAGAGGTAGGAGGATTGCTATAAATTCAAGGCCAGCCTGGAACTACAGAGTGAACTCCAAGTCAGCCTGGGCTAGAGTGAGCACCTACCCACCCCCTGACACACGGGGCCAGCCTTGGGTATAGGTTAGGCGCCCACGGCTTTCTTGCTTATCTAGGTGTGTGTTGGGGGGAGGGCTTTTGCATTGTTTTTGCTCATATTGCTAAAACCTGGCCAGATGTTATTAGATAGACCAGAAACTGGAAGTGAAGGCATAGGTTCAAGCACAGTTTTGCACCCCTTGCCATAGGGCTAGTGATCAGTTATCTCTACCAAATGCTGCTATCAGCCCAGGGGCAAGCAAATTAGATTGTTAAGAAGGTGTAAAATTGCCAGCACAAAATCAGACAAGCCTAATGCAGGTTGGGAATAAATTCCATCATAGAAATACATCCTTCCTGGTATCAACTGGAGCCAAGAAACCATGCCAAATCTTTCTTGGATGAAAACTGACATTTTCTGCTGTGGAGACAGAAGTGGAGGCACTGATTGGAGAATTATAATATGAAGAGTTCTAAAATATTTATCATCATTCTAGGTCATTTATTCATTTACCCTTTTAATGTTCATTTATTTTGTGACCTTGGGTTGAGCTTAAAAGCAAAGAAAGATAATTCACTTTATTTTTATATGTTGATATGAAGCAGGAAGCTTCTCTGTCCCTTAGTTTGAAACATAAAAGCATTTCTGAGAAATATTAGAACACTAAAATGTTCTTTCAGAAATACGGCTTTTGTCATTAATAAGAATATTAAGTTTATGTTAGTAGGTGCTGAACTTTTACTTTTTTGCGGGAGGGGTATCTTCCTGCAGCTTGAATATTTCAACAGGGGGAAAATTGATAAGAACCATTAACATTGCCACTGTTTCACTGTACAGATAATATCTTGGGCCTCTTGCTGAACTTGACTCAGGCACCTTCATGCCATGGTGGCTGTTTTTGCTCTCCAGTCCAATGAAGACACTCTTCTTCATGTTCCAGGAGCACTTGGCACAACCGTCATCTATTGCTGTCCTTCGCACACCGCATTGAAGCTATCTACGCCGGGGAAGACACGCAAGGCAATGCTCATGTCTTACATTCACCTGGTGTCTTCAACAACTGGAATGTAGCTAGTACTCAGAAAATGTTCATTGAGTAGCACTGAATCTTAAAATAACCATCCACCTGTTGCTTCTGCCCTCACAAAATTCAGTTTTAAATTGATCGATTATATTAAAAACACCACTTTCTAATGGTACCAAAGTCATGCAGAGTTAGGGAAAAAGTAAGTCTTATGCAGAACTTATTTCCAAGGTCCTCACTATTTAACTTATATAATAGTAAAATGTATATTTTTAAAGTATCATTTCTACTTCTCAGGCTTGATGGGTCCCTTTGTTAGTGTCCTCATACCTTTCTATTTTGGCTCTGAATCCAGAGACATGAAAGAGGTTTGACTCAGCTATCGCTTAATACTGTACAAGCCCGAGAGAGAAGACTATTACATAAGATAACGTGTATTTTAAGTATTTTTCCCCATGGCCAATACCTAGATGTTACTTTCCAACCTTACAAAAGTGCTGGAAGCCAGTGTGTGGGGAAGAGAGGTCCCCTACTTGTTCTGCATTCCTTGTAAGTAGAAAAAAAAAAATAAAAGCAGTTGATTAAGGGTTAGGAATTTTCTTTTCTTTCTTTACATGTATTTGTAATTCATTTAATGCAGGAAGTGGGCTGAGTTTTCTTGTTCTTTCCAATTCAACTGTCAGGGAGCTTTCTTGCCAGCCCGCTATAGTTACCATGGCAACAGGATGATGGCGGCAGTTATATGATCTCAATGTGCCTTGTGTCAATAACATCAGATCATCGTGCTGGAGGATAATTTTCGCAATAAGTTTCAGTCATACATTCAGGATCTATTCCCACCTGACTGATTTACTGTAGACACTAAGCATTATAGCCCCAGATTGCTAATAAAAGTGTGCTTGTGAAGGTTAGCATTTACCCCTACATGACATCATCTGAAGTGACATGGAGCTCAAGAATTTGTGAAGTGCTTCAGTGCAAGGTGCCTCCTTCAACTACATTAGTTAAGACAAGAACTGTTTTCCCCACACTGCAGAAGAGGAAACGGAAGCTTACGCACTGTACTTGTATAGGCCAACTCTGCCCACACCATGAAACTTCAGCTTGGGGCTTCTGGCATCATTGTTTCTTATTGCCATGCCGAGAATTGGTGGATATTGAAAAAAATGTTCTTAGGTGCCTAAGGTTTAGATGTTGAAATGTCAAAAATTTTTAAAAAAGTTAAAATGTGTCTGTGCTCAATAGTACTTTCTGGTTTGAAAACACCAGCCTTTCCTTCTTAGAAGCTTCTTATTACATCTCCCACTGTAGCCCTCCCCTGAGATGCCCCTGACAGCACATGCACATGCAGACACTCTTTTGCCTCGACATTGATCATAGCTTGTGCCTTATTTATTGCTAGCTGCATGCATTTTCCCCATTGTGAACTCCTTGAAGGTAGGAATCATGTTGTTTTTATTCTTAGTAAGTCTAAGTCCTGGTTCCTGGCACAGTACCTGGCACCATGAATTCCTGTTGCTTGTTAAATTGACACCCACACATCCCCATGAGGCTCAGAAGCATTTTAAGAAATAATAAATGAAGTCACATAATTATAGGAAATTTTTTCTTCCTAACATCAGCCATGTGTTCTTTTCATATCACACTGCTTGATTTTCTCTTCATTGATTCTTCCATTTGGTCTTTCACTAATTCATCAAACATTTAATTGGTTTCTTCCTACACATCAAGCACTGTTATAGATGCTGGGATACAAAGATAAATAAGACACAGTCCTCATTGCCAATGGACTCACAGATTCTGTAGACAGTTCATTGCTTAGACAAGCAGATAACATAAAATCTTACATGGAAAGTCAAGTGTGTACTAGATTTAGTCCTGACTTCATAGCTTTTTTCAAAGTAAATTTTGGGAACTTTGAGCCATCATCAGTATAGGTTCTAAAATGGAAAAATCTTTGTCTTGAGCATGAAATTAGTACCCCCAAATTCTCACAGGATTCCCAAGCTTAGCACACTTAAGAGTGGGTGGTATCAGGCCGAAGCAAAAGGGGTATTTATAAGCAGAGGCAGATGATGAAGGTTGGGCTCTTGACTCTGCCTTTTGATATATCCCCTTAGTCCTGACCTTGTTTTCACCTTCAATAATATCTAGATTTAAAAAAAATTATTTGTACTTGGCCCAAAACACAGTGCTCAGAAAGAAATTATTTTGAGTGAATTAAATGATGAATAGGTTGTTGAAGATGGTGACAGTAATGATACCTGAAATAATTTTAGTATTAGAAGACATTGAGTAAATACATTTAAATGAATGAGTGGGCCACACAAATATGATTGGATTCATTTCTCCAAAACATCCTAAATCAAAACAAAATTTCTGAATTATCTTTGCTTTTCTCTCCAGTCTCCTTATCATACAATTTGGCTGATTTGATCCTTACAATGTCTTGGGCTATGCCTTTCTCTTCATACAACCCCATGATTTGGTTCTCTCACAGGAAGCCTTGCCTAAACTTTCTCTTCCATGCTATTATACAAACTACTAGGTTTTTAAAATTTAACTAAGCTTGTATAGCTCTTGTAGCCAGACATTTGCATTTATTTTAATACTGTAATAGAAAACATTTTAGAATTATAATCAAGATGTTTTAAAAGGAACTTCAATTACACTTACAGCTATCTTCTTCCACACACTAAGTTTTAGCTTTCAAATTCCCTGAGCACATATTTTTGCCTTTATTCTTAGTTAGTAGAATATTAATAGTTAAACACACTGTGTGGTATATAAAGAAGTGTGTGTGTGTTACTACTAGTAGTAATAGTTTTAATATGAAATGCCCCTCATAGGCGCATGTGTTTTATATACATAGTCTCCAGCTGGTGGCAGTTTCTGAGAGTTGTGGAGTCACTGGGAAGTAAAGGCTTGCTGAAAAGCATGTGTTGCTGGGGGGCAGACTTTGAGGTTTATTCATCCAGCTTTACTGGGTGATAGCTCACCCTCTCACTCTTGTTGCTAGGTCTCAGTTGGTGTAGCAAGATGTGATGCCCAGCCTCCAGTCTACCATGCTTTTCCTGGACGGGATAAGCTCTGCCTCAAAACTATAAGCTGAAATAAACCCTTTCCTCCTGCCTTCTGTTTCAGGTTGGGCATTTTGCCCCCACAGTGAAAAGGAAACTGCTGGAGTGTACACACACACACACACACACACACACACACACACACACACACACACGGGCTAGTGCGTGTGCACACATATGGATAGTTCACATTATCTTAATAGAAGACAGATGTGATATCATCCTTCCCATTTTACTGATTAGAAAATTGAAAATCCAAGAGGTCAAACAATGCTGCTTATCATAATCTTTGCAGGGATTCTGTTGGGAAATAATTCTCTCTGTGGTGACGGCTGAACAATGGAGGACTTAAACCAAAATAACAACAGAGACTTCCGAGTGCTGACTGATAGTTCATTAGCTCTACAACACGGAGGCTAATAATGATGGATAACCTGCCTGGGAGAGAGGCTTGACCTTACAGGTGGGTTTCCCACTTTATTGCTTTGGATAAGTTATTTCACCTCTTTTCTCTGCAACTTCTTCATTAAAATACCAACAGCCTTGAGACACAGGACTGCTAGAGGTTTAAAGTGCTGGAATAACAGCAGTTATTCACCTGTTATGAGACACACAGTGCTTCTATGTGTTGTCACCCTCAAAGACAGAAGACCAGAGCTTGGAAATATCCTGTAACCCTGGGAAGCAAAATTAATCACCCCCTCACTGATACTTCAGTAGTACCCGGTTTGCATCACCTTGCCGTCTGTTTTAGGGTGATGGTTCAGGGTCGACTCTGAATATATGAATTTATTCCTCATTAGGGCCAGCTAGTCAGTTTCTCTAAGCATTAGCTTACCTTCTAAAAACAAATTCATATTAATAGTATAGGTTATTGAATTGTGTGGTGATGACTTTATTAGCTAGTATACATAAACACTTGGAGTCCAACGAGTAGTCAATAAATTTAGCAATTATTACCATTGCATAAATATTTTATTCAGAGGTTGGAAAGATGGCTTAGTGGTTAAGGCACTTGACTGCAAAGCCAAAGAACCCAGATTTGATTCCCCAAGACATATGTAATCCAGATGTACAAGGTAGCACATGCATCTGGAATTTGTTTTCAGTGGGTTAAGGCTCTGGTGTGTCCATTTTCTCTCTCTCTCTGCCTCTTTCTCTCAAATAAATAAATAAATAAATAAATAAATAAATAATAAAGCCTCAGTTTCTAAAAAAGTTTATACCCATTTTAGTTGACTTTCTTAGGTTAGAATTTGTGTTTTTATAATTATCACTCATTATATCATCATTATATCATTTTATTATAATTATTCCAACCTTTATTCTTTTTTTTTAAATTTTTTTTATTTATTTTTATTTATTTATTTGAGAGTGACAGACACAGAGAGAAAGACAGATAGAGGGAGAGAGAGAGAGAGACAGAGAGAGAATGGGCACGCCAGGGCTTCCAGCCTCTGCAAACGAACTCCAGACACGTGCACCCCCTTGTGCATCTGGCTAACGTGGGACCTGGGGAACCGAGCCTCGAACCGGGGTCCTTAGGCTTCACAGGCAAGCGCTTAACCGCTAAGCCATCTCTCCAGCCCCCAACCTTTATTCTTTCTACCCAGTTTATTTAAGAAACAAAATATTTGGACTGTATTTGCTGTTGAGATGCTGGAAATCCTTGGCATTGACCATAGGGCCTTCCATATTAAGCAGTGCTATGCATTCTCAGCCTTCAAAATAACCATCTAATGCAAAGACTTAGGATTGTAAAATCAAAATTTAGGTTAAAAGTTATAACTTAATTATTATAGAGAAATAGGCCAAATTCTAATTTGGTACTAAAAAACAAAACAAAACAAAACACCACACACCACCACAGGGGCTGAAGAGATCGCTCAGTGGTTAAGGCACTAGCCTGCAAAGCCTAATGCCCCAGGTTAAATTCCCCAGTACCCACATAAAGCCAGAAGCACAAAGTGGTGCATGCACCTAGAGTGCATTTTTAGCAGCTAGAGGCCCTGGAACCCATTCTCTCTTTTTCGCTCCCTGCCAAAACTAAATAAATAAATTTGTTAAATAGCAAGTTTTAGAAAAATCTATCCTTAAAAGATAATTATTACATAAGTTTGAACCTGTGGTTATCAGAACAAATATATAGATGATTTAGATGATATCAATACTACTGTCTTTCCCCCAAACAAAGCAAGAGTGTAGATGACTTTGTAACACTGAAAACCTTGAAAACTCTCTTCTATATGCTGGTATATCCCCTGAAGAAGAAGAGTTGGTTCTCTGCATATGAGAACATTTTAATGCAGTAATTTTTAGCATGTGATCCATATATAGTACTTTTCCTGGAAAAGTGACTCTATAGTACCTACTGCCAAACCCAGTGGCTAATGGAAATCTATTCACTTTTGTTAAAGGGCTTCATAAATGAAGATAATATTCTGTTTACCACATTAAAATATGGTATTATATGCTTCAATACTGTGAACCCAGCACCCACCAGACTGCAGATGAACTGTTCTTCATATGCTTGAATCAAAATACCTCACATATACTCACAAAGAAAAGATAGAAGGAAATGAATGAATCATCAAAAATGATGACAGACAACTTTTCTTAACAATTCAAGACCAGACATTTTCAATATATATATATGTTGGGACTCAGTAATCTACTCAGGGGCTATCAGGAGTCAACAGTATCCCAGCATGCTCTTTTGTTTATACAGCAGTGTTAGATCATAGCTTTTGGTCTATGGGTAACAATAACAGCAACAAGACAATAGTAATGACCAACATTTCCTGATTATGCTAATACTTGCTGCCAAGTAATGCTTTCACTGGAATCAGGATCTGGTTGTTGGAATTAATCCATCGTACCTTATTTGGAAAATAATGATTTTTTTGCAAGCATGTTTAACTTGAGGATTTTGAGATGGGGTGCAATTACCCTGGGTTCTCTATATGATCCCTACATGCAGATGCATGAATCGGATAAAACAGAGACCAAGGAAGATTAGATAGACAGTAGAGAAGGAAGCAGTGTGACAGGAGGCAGAAATTAGAGCCAAGAGGTCACCAAAGTATGCTGATAAACTACCATGCATTAGCAGAAATCAGGGATATATTTTCTCCTAACAGTCTCCTAAGGGAGTAAGGATCTGAAAACACATTCACTGTTGGCCTGCTGCTACTTATTTTAAATTCCTGGCTTCCAGAGCTTTGAGAGAAGACCAGGATGGGGATACAGAAAGCAATGCTGGATGTCAGTCCCAGGGCCTCATGCATGCACGGCAAGCTCTCTGTGTTACCACCGAGCTACACCCTCAAATCACTGTTTGAACCTAGTCAGTTGGTGGTAATTTATTACAGCTGCCATAAGAAACTAAATTAAGCATCAAACCACTGAATTAAAATACTAACATACTGTTGAACTTTGATTTATTCCCTTCTCCTCCTCTCAAATTCTTGATTTCTCTGTTCTGTGGGGGCTGCTGCTGGTAAAAGCAGAGCTATTAAAGCATCTTTCCAGTGAAAAGCCTCACCTGATGACACTCTGAAAAAAAATCACTTCCATTGTCAGTCCTACATACTTCCAAATTGGCACTGGCACACAGAATTCAGCAAGCCAAGGTCGGTCTTGAATAGCTTGTTTTCCCCTCAGTGGATTTTATTAAATATAGAACTACAAATGTCAGTATGTCTCTATTCTCATATAATTTCATTCATTTAGACAGTTCGAATCCACTAATAGTTTTTTTATGTTTATTTATTTGACAGAGAAAGAGGGAGAGAGAGAGAGAATGAGTGGACACACCAGGGCCTCCAGCCACTGTAAACAAACTCCAGATGTGTGCAAACCCTTGTGCATCTGGCTAACGTGGGTCCTGGGGAATTGAACTTGTGTCCTTTGGTTTTGCAGGCAAATGCACTAACTGCTAAACCATCCCCACAGCCCCACTGATAATTTCCTAAATCTGTGGATGTAATCATTAAATAAGTAATGAGATTTTTGCCAGAAAACGTTAATAATTTGTTATATGAAAGGCATTGGTTTAAAAATCCATAGATTCAATGATAAACATGGCACATTCCCTGTCTTCACTTAAATTTTTGTTGAGATGAAAAGAAATACTACGAAGACACAAACAGTACAAAGTAGGCTATGGAAATGCCATGAGGAGAGGATGAAGACAAAGGTGACATTCAAATTTCTGGCTCACAGAACTGAAAAACTAGCAGTGCCATTCCCTGACATGGGGATTCCAGGAAAAGGGCAGATTTGAGAAGGATGATGAGGTTAGTGTCAGTGGTACATTCATATGAAAAATGGGCCTGGTGTTAAGGAGAGAGATCTAGGGTGAAATTATAGGTTTAACAATTGTCTAGATATTGGTGGAAATGAAAGGAATGAAATATAACAGCAATAGATATTGTGTAAGGGGGCAAGAAAAAGACTTATAAAAGTACAGAGCTAATAAAGCATGTAGCAAATAAGAAATAACAATGACATCAATTTGGGACTTAATAGGAGTCTTATAGGAGCAATATGAAAGTTGACAGGGGTCTATTGACTGATGACGGTCTTGAATACAACTCAATAGTTTAAACTTCATGTTTTATGCATATTAAGTAATAGAGATTTCAATTAGGGGAGTGATAATTTTCCTTCACAAAGTGAATCCAAGAAAATATATAGAACAGATGTTGGAGCAAAAAGATGGAGTGTGAAGAGATGAGTGGGCAACTTAAAGTTACAATTGAGGAGAAGAGGTAGGGAAGGCCTGAAGAAGTCTTTCAACATTATGTGCACATGGGTACCAAAGGTACTTATGAGAGATTATTTCTGCATTAATTCTGTTGCATTTTGTTTGTAAAGTGCAGAGGACATTACCATATACCACTGGTCTATTACATGACCCGAGTTATTTACTGAGAACTCTGTGGAAGTAGGTTCAGTACCATGTGCCCCTTCCCCACCCCCACACACAGGCAGTTGGAAGTTAAGAACAGCCATCTCCACAGGATGAACAGTGACTGCTTGCTGAGTGGGTTGCTAAGGGCTGTCAAGAAGTGAATGAAAAGAATTACCCTCCCGTTCCCTTTATGGAGATGCTGACAAATGAAGTGAGCTTATCTCCGTGAACAACAAAGCCCAAGGGCAACAGTCTTACTTTATGAGTTGCTGCTTGGAAGTTACTGCCGAGCTGATGTGGGTGGTGGAGATGGCTCCTTTGACCTTGGCGTTCTTGATACCTTAAGATTTTTCAAGGTTTCCGGAATAGCCTAGCTGAGGAACTGTAGGTTCTATAGTTAATAAGGATAATATTTGAAATATATTTTTTTAGATTTCTTTATTTGCAAGCATAAAGAGACAGAGAGAAGAGAGACAGATTCAGAAAGGGAAAGAAAGAAAGAGAGAGAGAATGGGCGCACCAGGGCCTCTAGCTGCCACAAATAAACTCCAGATGCATGCACCAGTTTGTGCATCTGGCTTACATGGGTACTGGGGAATTGAACCTGGGCTGTTAGATTTTTCAGACAAGCACCTTAACCACTGAACAATCTCTCTAGCTCCTGAAATATTATTTTAAAAATATATGAAACAGTAAAAATATACTCTTTGGAGTCAACAGGCCAGGATTGAGTCTCATTTCTATTACTCTGTGACTTTGGTGGAAAAATGTGTAGACTCCTAAACCCCTACACAAAATGGGAATAAGAATAGATTTTATCAACATTTAACAAAATAATATATAGCAGATCAGTGCCCAGTGAGTATAGTTATAATAAACTCTTTTTCATAATTGAGGCTTCCACAAAATATTCAGTGTATTGACTAGAAGACTATGCAAAAGAAAATCAACACAGGGACAATGGGAAAAAGTTCCTTCCTGGTAAATTGTTGGTCAGGAAGGCTACGAAGGTCCTTAAAACAATATACACTATTTCTATTACTCTTAGTTGCTGATTAAACCTAGGTGCTAAATCTCTATTGCCAAAGACACCACATGTGTTGGTAGCAGGACAGAGAGAAACTGAGATGAGGACTGAGCTGGACTTCTCCCGCTGAACACTGCTGGCTAGCATTCTTAGTGCCAGAAGGTGCTATGTGAGCTGCTGGGGGGAAAAAAAATAAAAATCAATCAACAGTCTTACCGAGCTGTGGATGCTGTATATTCCATAACTGACCTGGCAGGCAAGATATGACTACTGTTGCAATAGTGGCATGAATGTTATGGAGTTACCAACGCCTTTCTTATTAGATTTGATGCCCTTTCCAAAGGAGGGATTTCATGCTGGTACAAAGTCCCTGACCAAAAACATATGGGGAGGGCATAGGCCCTGAAGGGGAACCTACTACTGTGGCTACATGCTGAATGGATAACATGTCAAACTGCCTCCCAAGTACCTACATCTGTTCCCATAGATTAATACTTCTTGAAGTCTCAATCACAGAATTTGTTTCTACAGTGGGCAGTGGTTAATGCAGAGATGCATAACAGAAAAATTGCTGAGAATTAAGTTACCACTGGGTGCGCAGGCTCCAATAGGATGTCTAAGCCACCCTTTTCCAGACTCTGGGAAGCTAACCTTGTAGAAGAGAGGACAGAAAGAATGTTACAGCAGGTGGAGGGGAGGCCTGTGAAATGCTGTCTTCTGGATAAGACATAGCCCTTATACTCATGAGGCCATAGAGGCTGTGGTTTCCTGTAGAACATAGAGCCTATCAATACAACACCATCAATGGGGAGGAGTCCATGAGACCCCTCACCTTTCAGAGCCTCTAATGGAAGAAAATGAATGCTAAAAGAGAGGAAAGTCAGGCCCACCAGTGGGGTAGTCACTGGTAAATTGTCTCCTCCATGGCAAATAGCCTTCCTTCCACCTATGGTCATGTAAGCAGCCTTTTTAACTTAGTACGTTTCAAAAAGGTGTGAAAGACGGTGATTAACGGGGAAGAAGAAAGGTGGTGATAGGAGGGTACAAGAGAGGGTAGTTTGGGGAATAAGGTCAAATTACATGATATATACACTTTTGAAATAAATTTGAAAGTGGAAAAAAGTAAAGGTCATGAAGGGGAAAGTGGGGGAGGGGAGGGAAATACCATGGATTGTTGTCTGTAAGTATAGAAGTTTGTCAATAAAATGCATATATATTAAATACATATATACATACACAAAATACTTTTATTTTAGTCACTCAATTTGCTGAGTTGCTACAACTCTATCTGGAAGCACTTTCTTGTTTTCACATGAAATAGTCAAGTATTTCTAATTAATAGTTTTTTTTCTCCAGTTCCCAATCAAATTTTATCTAAGTAATGCAGATATGTAGGTATTTGACATAACGAATCTAGTCCTTCCCTAAGGTACACTTCAGAGTGCCTCATCTTACTGTGTGTGCATGGTAACTCCTAATATGAGACAACAGACAAAATGCATGTGTAATCAATCTAGAGAAGTGTTCAGGAGGTCCCATAAACATGTTTTTGTAAGTGCACGTTGCCTGCCAACTTGCCGGAGTTGTAGGGTTGCTATAGCAACCAGTGGTCCTCTCAGCAGCCCTGGCACTCTGCAATCTAGGATCTTTCACTAAAGATTATTATTATCTTGTCTGAGCCTGCTAGCTCAATTGTTTGAAGCATAGTACTAATAAAGCCATGGCAGAAGACTCAAAAGTATACATTAGCAACAAAATTCTCTCTGTGAGTCCTCTCTTCCAAGGCAACTCATCCATTCATTCAAGAATATTTACTGAATGCCTACCATTAGCAAGGAACTATTGTACATGGGAGAAATAAAGCTGATAATCCCAAAGCCAAAGTAAACAAAACATCAAAGCACCCAAACCAAAACCACAACCAGATCAAAGACAATAGAGCTGAAAGTGCCTGTTTTAGTGATGCCTTCAGCGAGGGTGGTGGTGAGTCAACCACTAAAAAAGCAACCATAAAAGATAAGTGTAGGTATCAAGGTAGGGGGAATGGTTCAAAGAACAGAAGGAGGACAGGTAAAGAGGAGAAATGCTGATTCAAGACGATGGGAAAATGTTTCTCTATGTGGTGACACCTGAGTGGAGATTCGGATAAATTAAGAAAAGCTGTGAAAGAATGTTTCAGTCAGTTCAGCAGGTGTCCTGAGAGAGTTCATCCCATGCAGAAGTGAGGATGCCTATGTGATTGGAGCAGGGCATTCAAGGGAAGAATGCTAGGTGATGAAATGACAGGGGAAGAAAGACAAACCCTGGCCAGGCTGAGTGGATGCTGCCATTGCACACATTTTACAGTTTATTCTGAGTGAGACTGGAAACCACTGTGGGGTTCTGAGAAGAACAGAAATATGATTTCACCTACAATTTAGAAAAAATAACTTTGCCTTTAGTGATCTTAGGAGGTCAAGAGGGAGAAGAACACAGCCAGGAGGCTATTGCAATAATTCAGGGGAGAGGTGATGATGGCTTAGAGCAGGTAGAAAGTATTGAGAGATTATAAAACTCTGAACATTTTTGGGGAGAAGAGTCAGTGGGATTTTTTGATGAAATAAATGTCCAGGATGAGGGAGAATTTAAAGGTGACTGAGGTTTTTCCCTTGAGCACTAGGAAAATGAAGACAACATTTCCCCTTCAGGGGATGATTGAGAGAGAAAAGCACATGCCATCGTGTGTGTGTGTGTGTGTGTGTGTGTGTGTGTGTGTGTGTGTGTGTGTGTGATGTAGAATCTAGAATAGAATTCTAGACATGTCACTTTTGAGTTTTCTATGATAAACCTAACTGGGCATATCAATAAGGCAATTTGACACAGATAATAAAATACTTTCATAGATTTCAGAGTTAAGTAAAAGGTCTGTATTAAAGATATAATCATGGGATTTGTCAGTGTACAGTTGGAATGTAGGGCCATGAAAATGAATGAAATCACCTGGAGATTGAAGGAAGCCAAGGAGTAAGGCTTAGGTCAGCCCATCAGAGCATTGGGAAAGATGGAGGCATATCCATACTGGTGGAGGAGTACTCAATAGACCAGGATGAGGAACTGGCCAGCAAGGTAGGAGAATACAAAAAGCAGGTTATTGGAAGAAAATGAATTCAAGATGAAGCAATTCATCAGCCATGTCAAATATTGCTGGCAGGCCAAATGAAATGAAGGCCAGGCAACTATTGGCAAAAAAAAAAAAAAAAAAAAAAATGTCATTGATGACTGTGTTTGGGGCAGTTTTGGTAGAGTAGTAAGACAAAACATCTGTCAAAGAAAAGAACATTGCTGAAGAATTTCTAGTGGTTTTGTTATAAAGTCAAGTGTAAAAAATAAAGTACTAATTTGGGACAAGGTGGAATAAGTGGTTTTTAAACTTCAATTTAGTACTTACTGTGATGTGTGTAATATGCTTTCTTGCTTATTGATGGGCATAATCAGTAGAGAAGGGGAAACTTATAGAGAGAGGGGGACAAAGGAAGGCAATAGGAGGAGATTATGTAAATTTTAAACAATGCTTTTTGTTTTAATGTATAAAAACATTAACACACCAGCAGAAATTATATATAAGCCCCAAGAAATACATGTTTTACTGGTCATGCTCCATTTTATCAACCAGCATGAACTAGTAATCATTAAGGAAAAAAATTTAGAAGAAAATTACCAGATAGTTATAGAGAAACACTGTGAATACTCTCCAAGCAAACAGTGTCCACCTAAGGAGACCCCATTCAGATTGTGTAAAAAGGTGGACAGGTCAATTAAAGAAAAGAAAGAGAGAGATTGAAAGATAGATAGATAGATAGATAGATAGATAGAGAATTGTGAAGGCTGTGGGTTGGCAATATCATAATTCATTCTTCTACTACACGAAGAAACAAGCATTCATCTTGTTCCTCATAAACTGTTGAGTACTGGGGACAAAGGAATAAATAAAATATAATTACTCTTATGGAAAAAGTTCTTTTCTTGAGGGGAATAAGTCTTTTCATTGAGATTCAGATATGTAGTTGATGAATGAGTGCAAAAACCCCATCAAAATAGAACCAGAATAGTTGGAAAGATAAGGGGTTCAGTGGAGTGGGAATGGGGTAGGAGGACAGAAGAAGGTGTGGTGGGAGAAAATTACATAATTTGTTTAGTCAAGTTTTTCTTTAAGAGAGAGATACTTAAAAAGATCAAGTTCATGTTCAATATATGTAATTGCTTCAGAGAAAGGTTCTTTTCTTTACAGCATGTGGATTCTTGGGCTACTGTGTGAGTAGAAGCTAAGATTTTCATTCCCATAGTGCCTTGAAAGCTTTGAACTGCTGAGTGGACTAACTCAAGCAAGAGCTCTAAGGATGAATTAATACTCTGGCTTACACAAATACTGCCAAGGTAGGAGATATGAGAAAGGTTTGTAAGGTAAAATCAATCAATACTCATGACTGGTCAGGTAAAGAAGAGGAGGGTCACACCACTCCATTCTCAGGTGCTCCCCTCATTTTCCAGATTTTCTTTTAAAACCTGCCCCTGTCATGATGATGCTTCCAGATTCTGAGAGGCATCAGTGGTCTGAAGAGGCTGGAAACACTTGTCAGCATTCACAGAGAGAAGACAGTTGGCTGAGTTTCTGGTGTGGAAAAATCTTAGAAGCAGAAGAGCAGACGATGTGATGCTTTATCCAGTGGAAACACATTAACAATGGGGCCTTTCCTTTAAACCTCATCCGGGAAGGGGTGTCTTCAGTCAGACGTCACTTCCTTCTACGCAGGAGGTCATTGGCAGTACCACATCAGTGAATGTGTTGGAAAACCAGCCTCACAAAGAAGCATGAGATACTAAAGACAGTCTTTTCGATTTCGAGGCCTTGTGGTCATGACCACCCCTCAGGCTAATGGTACCTTGTAGCTCTCCTCACCTATGCTGCACTTCTATCGACAGATGGTGGGTGGGACTTTACTCTTTGACTGTCTCCTATCTTCCTCCACTGGTCATGTTTCCTTTATTTGCCAGAATCCTCTTTTGCTAAGATAATGATGAACAGAATTTTTTCAGAGACACTATAAAACAGGTCCTTAAGGATCCCATGTGTGGGCCACATGTTGAAAACTGAAAATGAGCATCAGCCTAGACTTCTCAGTCCTTCCACCTGGCTAGAAGATCTTAGGAAAATCACTCCACTGCTCTGGCTCAATTTCCTTGTCTCTCAAACGTGCACAACACTTTCTTAACTTGTGGGAATAATTAGTTTAAAACTACATAGGAACTACCTATTGCAATGGATTCTGAAAATGCCCACTTCATATTCTAACGTCCTATAAATAGCACTGTGTTACACATTGGAGGAGACAGAGTCATTAGTGTCCTGCCCCAGCTTCATGGTTGGTGAAATTAGGACACAGACCATGAATGGGTTGCCTAAGTCTCTGAGTCAGACTGTCAGGCAGTACAGAAGCCTTTTTCTAAGCACTCATTATCTCCTGTTGGAATGCTGTTATGCACACTGAGAATTGAGCCATACCGACAGCTGATAGAACCTGCTTCAATGGAATTCCAGTCAATAAACAGGAACTGGCCTGTTCATCTGTACGTTCCTCTCAAATTGGTTGAAATAAATCCTCAGCACTTGATTTTCTGACCTGGTTCTCAGCCATTCAGTACCAGCCTGTGGTCTGGCATGATGAGAAATTTTCCAGTCTGCTGGGTGGAAGTAATCCACTCTCACCACCGTGGTGGAAAAGAAAGTGCAGAAACAGGGTTCAAGGAAACTAGAAAGGTTCTGAGGGATAGAAGTGTAATTGGGTAGTCGCAAGTCTGGAGAGATGGAGGGAGAAGTGACTGGGACACCAAAGGTAGGCATCTCAGAGAACGGGGCCACCATTTGGCTAGAGGTGTGGGGATGCCTGAACAGCAGAATACTCCAGTCCAGTTCTTCTGGGCATGATCAACTAAGCAGCAGGATGAGACAGATGGAGCCATTTCAGGGCCAGGCAAAGGAGTCTCCCTCCTACTGGGATGGAACAAGAGCCAAAGAACTGATGGAATACAGTAATGGCAAAAGGAGGTCTACTCAGAGGGTAAGTCATGGCATCCAAGTGGCATCCAGCATTACAGAGCTTCAATAAGCCGCATGTACTCCAAGACAAAGACGTGCTCCGGGGTGCAGGTGGAGGTGGTGTTCTCTGTCTCCCGTGGCATGGAGGGTTCTGAGTCAGTTCGTGCTCACAGTTCCAGACAAAAGGTCCCAAGTCTGTCTGTCAATGGGTGGCAGGCCTCATTCATTTATCCTAAAGCAAATGATTGGTTAAAACCTTTGCCAAAAAAGTATACAAATAGAAAGGAAGGAAGGAAGGAAGGAAGGAAGAAAGAAAGAAAGAAAGAAAGAGGGAGGTGTTATGTGGAGTGTGGGACAAGAGTGAGGCTCAGGAAGGAGGTGGGGCTTGCCAGAGTTGTCAGAAGAGGGGCAGTGCAAGGGAGCTGGGTGGACAGAAGGAAGTATTTGATGAGTAGCCACAGAGGTCTGGGCTTGATACGAAGAGTGGGCAAGTCTCAGTCCAGAGGTAGAGAGGCTTTGACTCTAGCTGTGGAGAGTTGGAAGTACGCTCAAATTCAGAACCAAAACAGGGGTGGAGACGCTCAAAGACCAACCCTGTCTTCCATCTTTCTATCAGTCTGCAAAGACTGGAAAACTGGTTTACAACTTGTCAATGACTCTTCATCACTGGATGTGGCGATACACAGCCTGGTTCAACACTGCCAAACTGGCTTTGATCTTCCACTTCCCCCACACTGAAAATCTCTTCAGCAGTCCACTGGGATTTTAAATGATGACATCAGAAGTGGGAAAATGTGAAGACTTTTAAACTCACCAGTGCTTGTCAACAACAGGATGAAGGCTCACCCACTATTTACTTTTATATTTGCCATGAGAGTAAACTACAAGTAGTGGACTTGTTCCTTATTCAATTCTGAAAACTTTAGGGTTAGTTTTAGAGGGACCACCATCATCCCATTTTCCTTTCTGGACAATTGCATTAATGTTGGCAGTTCACTGTCTAGTTATATACGGGTTTGTAGAATCTGCCCTTTGCCACCATGAGGTGCATTGCTTAATAATTTAAAAAATAACCCTTAACAACTAGCTTTGTTTTTATCTCAACATATGATTTTGCTTTATGAAACATGAAAGATAAATCTTATATTTAGGAACCATTTGGTGGGGAAGCTGGTAGAGTGCAATTTAATTGATTTTTTTCCCCCCTCTGTAGCTCTTGAAGAAATAGCATGTGAATCCAGATTAGGTGGCATCAAGTATATTTTTGTACAGAGGAATTTTTACTTGCTTAGACTGAATTTATCCTTTAAATCTCATCTGTCCTTGATTTCTCCCTTGATCTTACTCTCAAAATCAAATTTTACCATGTTTTATCCATTTTTTTTTTTTGTTCCAACACATCTGTCACTCTTTTCCTTCTGTCCACTACTACAGCAAGCAATGTTCTCACATTACATAACAGGCTCATAGACTTTCCCTGGACACTCCATCTCTACAGCACCACCGAAATCATGACTAATGAACGAATCTTATCGTGACTCTGCTATGCCCAGCGTGTGGAAGCCTGGTATACTCATCACTATGCCACCAATGTGCCACCCTCCTCACACTTTGTACAGAATTGCTCAAACCTTGCATGAGGCACTGGGGGGGGGGGGTCATGTTGATCCACCTGTCTTACTTTCTTGTCCTTCTGTCTCCTCTTGCTGACATAAAAACACTGTCCTCCAGCAACACACCCCTGGATTTTCTGAATGCACTTTGCACAATTGTTGTTTTCATGTCAGCTGGAACACGTGGTTTTCTCTGCCTAGAAGTTCTTTTTGAGTTTCTGGATCAGGGGGCTCTTGACCCATATGTTAAGGACTGTTTCAGAGACCACTTCTGTGTCACCTTCCCTGACTCTCAGAGTTGGAGTTAAACAAGACCATCAGAAGGTGAACACAGGCATTTGGAGCACATTTGTATTACTTGTATTATTTGTGGTGATTTGTCTGAGAGCTAGGAGCTGTGACATGCTTCTCGTTACCTGTTCTTTCAAACTCCGGAGTCTAGTACAATCCCTAAAACACAACAAATACTCAATCAACACTTGCTACTTTAGGGGATCAGCGATTGGTTACACTGATTGGGATTTCATGACTCTCTTAAGTTTTCCATGCTTACCAGGTTGAAATTTCAACTTGAAAATTTACTGACAATTTTTACATGCGTATAATATATTTTGATCACAATCCCCTCCCATTACCTTTGCTTGATCCCTTTCCCTATCCCATTTTTGCTGAACTCCATTTTCCCAACTAGTATCTCTTCTATTTTTATGTCTCTCTTTTTTTTCTCATATGTGGGTGTGACTGACTGAGTTTAATTTAGAGCTTTCTGAATGGGCTCAGGTAGGTGATTATTTACCACAGCACGGGGTGCTGCCAGTGGCTGAGCCACTTCAGAAAATGCCTTCCTTTCCCTCCGCCACCATTAAGTACCTATACTTTCTCTGGGAAGGATGGAGGCTTCCATCATCCAGGATGAATTTTGATGGGCACAGTACTGTGTGGTTCTTGTACAGGTTACGGCAGTCACTGTGAGGTCATTTTCTTCAATGGCCATGTGCTGTCTGGGGGACAGTTTTCTACAACCCTCTTCCTCATCCTCTGGCTCTAATGCTCTTTCTGCCCTTTCTTTTACATTTTTGTATGATCCTTGAAAGGAATGATATACAGATGACTCATTTAATGTTGACCACTCCTAGAGTCACTTATTCTCAGCACCTTGACAAGTTTTCAGTCTTCTTTTGGTGCCAGTTCATAGCAATCGCTTCCCTTTGGCCCTAAAATGATTGCACAATATATAGTAAAAGTCTTTCTCTTCTTGTTAAATGACAAAGTCTAAGGGTGCCAGATCTTTTGCTGAGCACAAACACATTTCCACACGGAGTGGACTACAGTTTCTGCTGGCGAAAATGCTCCCGTGTTCTTTGTCTCAGTTGCTCCTGTACAGCGACCATCCGTGTAAAGCTTTTCTCATAGTTTTCAGCTTAAACTTTTAATTAGATATAGGCCATTTCTCCCTGTCTCTTCGTCTTCTGAGACTGTGAATTATCCTGTTACTTCGTTTGTAATGGGAACATATTTATTTTCTGTGATGATGGCTCCCCTGAGCCTTCCTTTTTCTTAGCTACATAAAGTTAACTTCCTCGGTGGCAAATTAAGGACAGATTACAAGCAGCCTGGGAACCAGGCTCCAGCACCACAGGGGCCGCCTACTCAGCCTCCTTCTGTTCAGCCATCCGAGACTTGCAGCTGCGAAGCCAGCCCAACTTGGGGCTGATCTCCCCCAGCCTCTCCTGAGCTTATAAGGGGAGTTGAGAAGGCCCTTTCTCCAGCAGCATTGGTTGGTGTCTGATCCTGAGTTTTCTAGACTCTGCTCCTCCTCTCCCCCTGCCCCAGCTGCCTGCCATCTCCTCCCACACCTGGGCCAGCAGCGACTGCACTCCAAGTCCCCCTTCCTCCAGCACTGCCGCTCAGTTTCCATAGCAACAGAAAATGTTGGTGGGAAGCAAAGATGCTGAACTGCAACTAGTGTTGGGGCTGGGAGGAGGAGGTGAGACGTGGGCCTTTCTGGAGGCTGCAGAAGGGGGGTTAGGGGAACACCCGTGGGGGTGGGGAGACAGGGAGTTGGGAAGTAGCTCTCAAAAGAGGAAAGAGCTGGGTCAAAGTGCTTTAGAAAGAGGAAATCACTTTGTTCAGAAAACTGAGCTAGGAAGAAGAAACAGATTTATAAAATGTGCTGGAAAATTCTATATATAGTGGTTGATTGAGAGGTTATGTTAGGTATAAAACTGGCAACAGCAGGTGGGGATATGTCTTAGTTTGGGAAGTACTTGCTGTGCAAGAAGAGGACCTGAGTTCAGATGCCCAGCACCCACATAAAAGCTGAGACATTCAGGGGTGCACACCTACAATCTCAGTGCTAGGGAAGTAGACACAGGAGGATCCTTTGGGTTTGCTGGCTAGCTGGCCTAGCTGACATGGTCAGCTCCAGGTTAAGTGAGAGACCCTATCTCAATCAATGAGGTAGAAAGTGACTGAATAATATTCCAGGTGTCAACCTTTTGTTTCTATGTGTACACACATGCACCTACAACATGTGTGTACACACACACATACAAACACATACATGCATACACCCCCACAGTGTATATACACACACCAAACAACCTTGGAAACCGATTATTTCATTGTGAAGGGTGAGTCGTGTGATGCAAGAAGAGTCATGGCATAAGGAATTTAGAGCTTAATGATAATGTATTTACATAGAAAACAAAATGATGATAGTGGACTTGGGCTTGTGAATTGGCAACCTTCCTTCCTGGCCATGTGTTGCCGATCTTCTCTGAGATCACAGAATTATTAATACCTACCTCCAAGTGTTGCTGTGAAGATCAAGTAAAATAAAGACATGAAGTAGCTTCCAGTAGTTTGTAAGGTTGGTCTTTTTTTTTTTTTCCCACTGAAATTGAGAAGTGGTATTTATTCCAAATGGGACTTAGAGCTCGAAATTTAACTTAAAATGCACCAAAAACTATGTATGCACTGCTGAGTGTTTCATTTTGAATTAATGTCAGTTTTGCATATGTCTAACTATATAATGTCACGATAGCATGTATCAAAGCCCACAGCACCATAGCTGTATTCAGTGTCACTCCTAAAAGAAGGGTGCCAGACCGCCATACACGATCTCCTCAGGCCTTTACGGAAGTGGCAATAACTCAGGCTAATTTCACTGTTCCAGTGCCTGGTGGGAATGGACTCCTGTAAACCTCAAAGTCTAATAGGATGAGTATGCAGTGTCTTTATTTTTATTTTTTAATCATGCCTGCTGCTAACACATGTGTAAACTGAAGCCCAGGGGTATCAACTAATAGACTCGGGATAACATAGCTCATAAGTGTTGGGCTGGGATTTGAATCTAGATGGAATCTTCCTTGTAATCAGTGTTCTATGTTACTGTTCTATGAAAGAAATATTTGGGCTCCTTTAGGAATGGGGGCTTGAGGATATTACTACTGGTATTTTTTAGACCAGAGTGTTTTCCTCACTTGGTATCACTTAATGAATAAAGAAGCAATGTGTGACTGCCACTTTGGCTTTGTGCTACGTGTGCCTGAGACCATTAGATTGATCTTTTTTACCTCTTACTGGAAAGTGAATGACATGATCTCACAACAATGAAAACAATAGGAGAAAGGCAATAAGGGTATGTGAGCATTTAATCTATTTTCAGTCAGTCAGCAAGAATGGACAAGTGCTGACTGGTGCAGAGGGTAAGAGGTGTGTTTAACAAGGGCTCTTGGTCAACAGAAGGGGCACAATTTATTCATCAGAACCTCGGGGTTTCAGCCTGAGAAAATGAAGATGGGAAGGCAGAAGAGGCTGAAAAGTAGAGCAGAAGCTAAGAATGAATTTGCAGGTCTGTGGTTGTAACAAGTGTCTACTGCCAATCTGACCATCTTGAATCTCTCTGTATCTCTCTCAATCTCTTTCCCCTTCCCTCTCTCTGGCTAGAGATTTGCTTTCCATTTTCAGGACAGAAAAGAAATGGAGGGCTGTAGAGATGGTTCTGTTGTTCAAGCTCACAAGCACACAAATGCAGATTCCCAGAACCACCATGAAAGCCAGATGATGTGTCTGCGATTCCAACACACCCACTGTGAGAAGAAGGTGGAGGCAGGAGACTTTCCCTGAAGCTCATGGGCCAGGTAGCTTGGTGAACTCAGTGGTGAACAAAAGACCTTGAGTCAAACCAGGTGGAAGATGATTTACCTTAACAGTTGTCCTCTGACCTGCGCCACATGCATCATGCCATGTGTACACACACAACACCCTCCCCCCAGGAACTGAAGTCTTATTTTCGCAGACCAAAAATGAACCCAACATGGCTCAGGGAAATCTTGCGGAAGAGGGGGCGGAAAGAATGTCAGAGTCACATGTTGGCTCATGATTTGTAGAGACATTTATCATACCAATAACTGGGGGCTAACTCCACAATGCACGACCCATTTTCATTAACAAGGAGGGTCTAATGAAAGGGAGTAGATCACAGATGAGCCTAAATAATGGTACCAAACTGCCTGTATTTACTGAAAAGAAAACTAATAAATTAAATTTAAAAAAAAAAAGATGAAGTTGAAAGCAAAGGATAACTGAAAACCCAACTGCAGAGACTATTCAAAGAACTTCTCAGTCAGCACAGAAATCGGTACACATGGCACCTTCAAAACAATACTTCATTTCAGGAAAACAAGAGGGGAGCTGGGAGAATGGACTACAGAAAAAAAAAAAAGATTTGTGAGATTGGAAATGTCATAAACGTTTTTAAACATCAAAAAAGCGAAAAATGAAATGAGTTGCAAATGCAAGCTACAGGCTAAGAACCACAGAGGAGTGACTGAAGAAGTTCAACATTGAGCCAGTTCCTACAAAAAGAAGAGGTAGACATGATCAGAGGAATAACCAAAGAGAACTTCTCAAAATAGAACTTTGATGTTTGAAGTACCTAACAAGTGCAAAACACCTACTTATCACATCTTAGTGACTTATCAGGACATGAGGATGAAGGGTAGATCTTGAAACTTCTGGAGAGAGAAAATGTTCCTTGATAAAGGAAACATTATCAAAACATCAGATTTCCTGCCCACAACATCAAGGACTATAACACCAAGTTACAATGCCTTCTAAGCTTTGAGGAGAATTAAGTTCAACCTGGAATCACATGCTAAACCACAGGATTAATCAGTTATGGGGAAGAACTTTAGATATCTTCAGATTCTCAAGGACTTTGACATTCATCTCTCATATATTTCTCAGCTAATTCTTTCCATTAAAAAATTGTTAGGAGCGCCGGGCGTGGTGGCGCACGCCTTTAATCCTAGCACTCGGGAGGCAGAGGTAGGAGGATTGCTGTGAGTTCAAGGCCACCCTGAGACTACAGAGTTAATTCCAGGTCAGCCTGGACCAGAGTGAGACCCTACCTCGAAAAACCAAAAAAAAAAAAAAAAAAAATGTTAGGAGCTGGGGAAATGGCTAAGCAGTTAAGGCATTTGCCTGCAAAGCCTAAGGACCCTGGTTCAATTCCCTAGGACCCATGTAAGCCAGATGCACAAGGGGGCACATGCATCTGGAGTTTGTTTGCAGTAGCTAGAGGCTCTGGCACACCCATTCTCTCTCTTCCTCTCTCTCTCTTAAATAAATAAATGTTACTTAGAACCTTTTAAAAAATTGTTAGGATATATGGTCTGATAATATCAAATACAGAAAAATAATGCAATAATCACCAGGGTCACTTTAGGTGTTCAATGAAAGTGAGACCCAGAATGACACATGTGTGACAGTCTCAGAAAAGTCTAGCCTGAGATACACTGGAGAGGGGTCTCTAGGAATGAGTGTGTCAGGAAAGAAAAGTATGATGGAGACCATGGAGACCTTAAGGATAAACTACTGGTAAATAAATTTAATGGACCAAAAAGAAATTGGAAAAACCCAACAATTATTAAAAATAGATACAAGATAAGTTCTAGGGTAACTCTCATATTTTTAACTGAACCAACTGAAGGGCCATGACTACATCATTAATTCCTGGTCTCCTCAGGAGCTTGAGTACTGGCCATGGAGGCACTGTGGGGGCATGGACAATGGGGTCTTCAGCATCACAGAGTGCAGATTTCACTTGGGTCTGTGGTATGATGATGGGACAACAGGGGAAGTTAAAACTAAAGGCAGTAGAATTTGTGAGCTCTACCTTTGAGTGAAAACCAAGTTGACAAAAAAAAAAAAAAGAAACATAAGATGTGATATTTCATAGTATCTGAGTTTGTGGGCAAATTTTCAGTCTACAACTATACTGTCGATAGAGACAGTAAGAGAGAAGCTATGGTAGCATCGGTGAGGCAACTCCTTATCCCTCCTGTCAAGACGTCAGTAAATACCACCTAGCGTGACTCCACTGAATACTCTGGCTTTGCATAGGTCACGTGGAGAAAGCCTCAAGAGGACAAGGTACAGAAATGTTTGAGGCATTTGCTCCTGGATGAGTGACTGGACATGGGGACAGAACGCAGGCAACTGTGTTCATGTTTTATTTGTACACTGTGTTGATGTTAAGATCACTATATGCATTAGTCCAAATTCGTTTTTGTAAAAGTGTGCCCCTATCTTTCATTATCACTCTGTCAATTTCCTTGCAACAGTTAGTTGTTTAAATTGCCCTTGGAATTGTCTAAATTGCCCTACTGTTCTGTGTATATGTAAACCGTCTTCTTGGAAGAGGGCAAAGTTATGAATGAAATAATTGGCCAGCTCATGGGCTCACTCCTTGCCAAGCCCCTTTTCCATGAGTGCTCTAGGGGCCCATGGAGAGAGACCTTAGCAGTGTCATTGTCTTGGTTGTGGGGTAACAGGAAGCAGAGGAACCTTAATTTTTATCATCTAGGTTTTGGCTCTGAAGGCTGCTTTTGAAATGGTATGCTCTGATTATAGCTTTTTAGAAGGCACTGTTTTCTCTGTGTTAGGGGCAGTCTTCTGAATTAGTATCAATAAAATGCTTTCTAACAGGATCTCAGACACCACAAGTCCCCACTGACGCCAGTGTAATTACCACGCCTGGACTCACAGCCTTGTCAGCTCACACAGATAATCACCTACAACTGCAGCTGCCGGTTACCCAGTCGGTCAACTGACACTGAGTGCTTGTTGGAAGGTTCTGCAGAGGTGACAAGTCAGGAGAAGACCCTGCAATATCCTTTCCCCAAGGCACTTTAAACTAAAGGAGATTGAGGAGAGTGTGCTTGGGAAGGACAGTGTGCACGAACACGCACATACCCATCGGCAGAGGGATATAAACAAGCATATCCATTCTATGTTTCACAGAGAGGCCTGTGGAGAGCTACGAGGAAATGGAATCAAAACAACTTCTTCCCTCACCTGGGCCTTTGTTTTCATGGATTGTACCTTTCGTTTTTGCTTCTGTACACTGATTAGAACCAACTACTGGATATTCATCTATACACCATTTTGTGTGTGTGTGTGTGTGTATGTGTTGTGTCTTCATGCTAAGTGTAGGGTCTTTCACTTGTCAGAAAGGCTAGACTACACCTCAAATTCAGCCTCATCAGTCAAAAATCTTTCCAAAGTAAGATGATGGTTACGTATGACAATGTCATAATGAAACCCATTATTTGGACATTAAAACCAAAGGCTTCATGTGAAACTGACTCGATCCCCTCAGTTATAGTTCCAACTAGTTATAGATCCATACAATTTGCATGTTTTCACATTTACTTCTCCAGTAGGTTATAAGGTTTATAAGAGGAGGGACTGGGCATACTACCATCCTAAAACAATGAAGACCATTAGCACACGTAGAACAACTAAGACCATTAGTACATGTAGAATACGTTTCAAGTGCTGCCTGCGGTAGAAGCATGAGAAAGCTTCGCCATCATCACCATCATAATTAGCCCGGGCATTTAGGAGATGCAGCACAATGTCTGGAGCATCACAATGGCCTTGTATATCTGGATTCGTGGAAGGATTTGGAGACACTGAATTTTATCTCTGAAGAGGTAGACAGGGGTTTGGCCAGTGGTCCCGGGTTCAAGGGTGAGGACGTGAGTGTCTGCTTTATTAGTGACGGGCAGTAGCGAGTGTCTGAAGAAGCAGAGGTTCTGGCAGGAAGCAAGTACAGGTTTTAGGGACCAGTGATATTCCTAATGGCATGAAGCTATTGAAAGCAGGTTTTCTGCTGGCTTTCAAAAAGGACAGTAGCCCTGAGGATGGTGGGCTTGTTTGGAGAAACACCTAATGTCACCCGTAACTTCATTTTCTTTAGCATTTATCTGGAAATGGATGATTGGCTTCAGACAGATGTTGCCTTGCTCATCCTCCTTGGCTGCTGTATGTGTGAAGTGCCTGCGTGTGCTTCCATCTGGGTGCCTATCTGGGCACAGTGGTGGGTCATTGAGCTGTCTTCACACTCAGTGCATGTGTAATGTCTGAGCCACGATTTTGCCAGGTAGGGGACATTTTCATTCATTACGTTATACCCAGGGCTGTTGCCTGACCAGTATCTCCTTCAGCCTTCAAATACTATCTGCATGCTGACATCTCACCTTCCTTGTTCAAGATTCTTTCCAATCACGTATCTTTCAAGCCATTTCTCATTGTGCACACAAATGCCACTCAAGCCCACTTCCTCCAGAGGACTTTCCCTGATCTCTCCAGTTCACAGACAGCTCTCTCTTCTGACATCTGAGCAGTTATAGAGTTATAACATCCCTCCTTCTTCCCATGGTTCCATTCTATGCTATACAAACATGCTGGTGACATTTATTGCTATTTAAATGTATCACTATTTAGCTGTTAGACATACTAGACTTCGCTCCCTGAGTCCACAGCAGCATGTTGAAGCAGATCCCATACTGCATCTTTCTGTAGTCCCTGTGAAGGTGATCACAGGTCGATGAATACAGTATGTACTAAGCTCATTCCACCATGAATGGATGATTAGACCCCCAGGAATACATTCAAAAAGATTTTCCCAAGAATTCTTCAAGAAAACCATTTTCTACTTTCTACTTCAGGTTGCCAACACAAGTTACAGAATGGAAGTTTGAAATACTACAACCTACTTGCTGATATGCCTTCAAGTTTGAATACAAGTTTAGATTACTTGGGCTGGAGAGATGACTTAGTGGTTAAGGCACTTGCCTTCAGAGCTAAAAGATCCAGGTTCAATTCCCCAGGACCCACGTAAACCAAATGCACAAGGGGGCGCATGCATCTGGAGTTCGTTTGCAGGGGCTGGAGGCCTGGGCACACCCATTTCCCCTCTCTCAAAAACAACAACAACAACTAAAAAAAAAAAAAACAAGTTTAGATTACTTATCCTTGAGCACAAACCACCAGATTGCTGTGTATTAAAATATTCTCCTTGGGCTGGTGAGATGGCTTAGTGGTTAAACACTTGCCTGTGAAACTGAAGGACTCCAATTCGAGGCTTGATTCCCCAGGACCCACGTTAGCCAGATGCACAAGGGGGCACACACATCTGGAGTTCGTTTGCAATGGCTGGAGGCCCTGGCATGCCCATTCTCTCTCTCTCTATCTCTCTCTGTCTGTCACTCTCAAATAAATAAGTAAAAATAAACAGAAAAATAGTTTAAAAAAAGTCTGGATTTTAAAATACTCTCCTAAAATATATCGTAAGTTGAGCAACTACAGTTAAGTGTCCCTGTGTGATAACACTAGATACTATCCAGCTTGGTAAGAGTCCCACATTAAGTACTCTGATAAAGGCATTTACTGCTGAAAATCCAGGGAGTCCAAGGTGAGCACAGAGCACAGAGTTAATAAGCACCTGTGGTGAGTCCAAGTAGAAGAAGCAGATACCTTAATGGTAGTTTGGATTCATATGTTCCCACAAACTCATGTGCTCTGAGTGCTTTGTCTTTAGCTGATGACAATTTGGGAGGTGGAGCCTTCCTGAAAGGGGTTATGTTTTTGGGGAAGGGCTTAGGGATACTATAGACAGCTTCCCCTTGCCCAAGATCAGCTCGGTCTTCTGCTGTTATTTTCCACTTGCTGTGGCAAAGGTGATGTCCACTCTTGCTCATGCTATGCTTACCCCTGCCATCATGAAGCTTCCCCTCAAGAGTATAAGCCAAAATACTACTACTGCTACTACTACTAACAACAACAATAACAATAATAACAATGATAACCCTTTCCTCCTATCAGCTGCTTTTTGTTTCGGTGCTTTATCTTACTAGTCAGAAGGCAACTACAGCAGTCTTTTAGGGTTATTTGGTATAAAGTCACCGAGATAGGTGGTTGATGATATTTTGGTGTCCTAGTCACATCTTTGTTTCCAAGTATTTCAAGAGTGAAAGCAATGAAGCTCTGTGCAGTTTCTGCATACCATTACACTCCTGTACTGTTGGTCAGTGATTCTAAGGTGATCTTTCAGCTCAACAGAGCAAGTGCCCTTGTCATCAACATGATTCATTACCTGCTAGAAGCATAAGGCTTGCCTTAATCTAATTCCTACCACCACCTTATGAACCAGGTGACCAATACTATCTTCAGTTTGCACACGGGAAGCAGATGTTCACAAAGGTTAAGTGACCTAGTCCACGATTTCTTACCAAGTAGTTGAAGAAAGCGACCGTGCACTTTAAGGTGCTACTGGCTTTCCAATGCCTGTCCTTTCTGTTCTTAACCTAATGATTACAGGTCTAAACTGAGCTCTCAACATGGTGCTGTAATGCTACACCATTATCCTGGTAAACTCTCTTTCCCACTTATTAATATCTCCTCTGTCCTTGAGTCTTCCATGCTCTTTCTCACAATTCACTGGAAAATAGAAAGAAGTAGAGGAAACATCCCTCCACATTCTCCCATACAAATCAGCGTGGTCAGCCCTCTGTCTTCCCTTCTTTTGGAAGAGAAATGTCCCTACCACTGACTAACCCTTCCATCTCTTTTTAAATCCCAGGCCTCTGGCCATCATTCTTTCAGTTAATCCACATTTCTTTTCTAATGTCCATATACTTCTTTCTTTTTTTTTTAATTTTTTATTTATTTATTTGAGAGCGACAGACACAGAGAGAAAGACAGGTAGAGGGAGAGAGAGAGAATGGGCGCGCCAGGGCTTCCAGCCTCTGCAAACGAACTCCAGACTCATGCGCCCCCTTGTGCATCTGGCTAACGTGGGACCTGGGGAACCGAGCCTCGAACCGGGGTCCTTAGGCTTCACAGGCAAGCGCTTAACCGCTAAGCCATCTCTCCAGCACCATATACTTATTTCTACCTAAACATTCCATTCAGGATCCAAACATGACTCCAGTGTCTCCTATTTCAAGAAAATGACTCTTTGACCTCAAAATGACCTTTTAGTTTCTAGCTTAGCCTTGTGCTCTCATTGTCAGGAAAATTTCCTAAGTCAATCGTCGCTACGCACCCATCTAAGAGCTACATGGTTTCTCTGGGGCTCTCTTTATGTAGTGTGCTTTCATCTAGGTCTCCAGTGTCTCCATGTTGCCAAGCCCAGCCATGATCTTTCTAGTCTCATCTGACTTGATTTCTTTCCAGCCCTTTACTCACAGATCATTTTCCATGGAACCTGTTTTAGGGAAAAGTTCATCCTGCTTTTAGACACTGAGTTTGAGGAGTCATGGGAACATATAGGAGGTAGCAAGATTTTTGTTGTTGTTGAGTAGCAGTGAAGTCACTTGGAGTGAACATGCCAAGTAAAAGGGGAAGAGGGTTGAGGACAAACTCCTGGTGTATAGGCAGAAGTAGGGAGGCTACAAAGGAGACAGAGAAAGGTGGCACTGGACTAGGAGATGTCCATGTGATACAACCCAACGGTGGTTAATACAATCAAAGGCTGTTGGTAGACCTGGGTAATAAAACCTGGAAAGCTTGCATTGGATTTGGGCAGTTTCAGCTCACTGGTCATCATTTCCACATAACTTCAGGATCAGAACAGAGCCTGATGGCACTGAGGCTTGACTGTATTAATTTGGGGGGACAACCCAGGGATTGTGGACATGTCTTTTGAGAACCTTTATGATGAGGGTAAGAAGAGTAAGTGAGTAGATTCTAAAGCAGACAGAGAATTGAGGGAGAATTTTGAAAAGAAATAGGTCATATCTGAGCTTGCTCAGAGATTGTAGAGAGGAAGGCTTACCTAATGCCAAACCATTTATGCTGCAACTAAACATAGAATCTATTTCTTCTGCCTCCCAGATTTAGATAATGTATGTGTAAGAGATTTTTAACAACTGTAAAGCACAATAAGAATTTAATATAGCCTTCTTCTTTCCACTACATTATAGTTACTTACCAGCAAGTCCACAAATTGTACTTTCTGACTATATGACATTCTTCCAAACAGAACCTCATTGTAATTCATTCAGCAGTTCTTAAATGATTGAATTGATCTGAACGATCCTTTTCTTGCTTCCTTTTGAAAGAGTGAAGGATTTCTGGAGCCCGACTATTCATGTTAATTTGTTCTGGGACAGCAGATAACTAGATAGACTATATATCACTAGGTGATCTTGATGAACGCTGGAAGTTCAGCTCCTTCTTTATGGGACTACTCCTTTCTGAGAAAAGAATGTGGAGTTTAACTCCTGATAAATAAACTTAAGATATTTTAGTGTGTAGGACTTGAATTCTAGGATCTGCTTTAAAGCTGTAGGTTGAAAAACAAACCTATTTTTTCTTGCCAGCCAACTAAACAGACATTAGCTAATAAATGCAAGATGTTCCACAATACTTTGTATAAGAATACAAATCATCTTTACTCAGTAAGAGGAAGATGAATGTGAAACAGCCTGAAATTTAATTCTGTGGACTCAAGCAGCAGAAAGCAAAGCAATCAACTGTGGTTTGGAGACCTATACTAATCATTTTCCTTTTGTATCTCGCTACATGTCTATAATCTACAAATAGAGTCACATGGCTCTACTTTCTCAGTATCATTGTAGATCATATACACGTAAGCAAATGGAAAGTTCCCAATGTACAGCTTAGGTAGCCTGAGAAGAAGGCAGATGCTTGTGATGACCTGTGAGATCATTTTTCTGACCAGAGTGTCCTTATGGATAAGACTCTGTAGATACCAACAACTCATTACGCCTTACACAGGATTGTTACCAGGGACAAACCACACCTTCCACGAACACTACTGCTGCAGATACACTGTCTCCATGGGCATGCCATGTCTCCTCTGAAACTTTCACAGTCTGAGGACAGACTTGAATTGCAATTCATCTGGAATTTATAACCCTGTATGCAGTGAGAAACATTCTTTATTTTGGATCACTATAGTTCAACTCTCGTCTTGATATTCCTCGGAATTGCTATCCCCCCAAGAACAAGCCATGCTTATGCTCCTTTTCTTTGTCCAGACCCATATGTTCTCATCCCACTGGTATGTGCTACTCCAGCAATTGTTGGAAGACTTTCCCACTGGACTCAGATTGAACTGGACATGATTCTTGGGAACTTATCTATACAACTGACTTTTGTCATGTGTAAACTGGAGTAATACCATGGACATGGACATTATAACATTTGAGGGAGAGGTAAAGATTCTATATGTAAAAATAAGAGATTGTTACATCACTAAACCAATCATATTTTATTTCCTGTCTGTAAAACATTGCTTGCTAATCATCTGTTTTTTAAGGCTCTTTTGTCAGATAGTTCTTAACTGAACTATGCCAGTTAAATGAACATTTCTTGCAAATTTGATTTATTTTGTAATTTATTTTATAATTTAATTTAATTTAACAGTGTGTGAAAAATAAAAAGTGGAGTTACAGAGGTAGGATGTCCTTGTTTTGGCTCTGCTAGTTCACATGTTAACTCATAGTATGACTGTGATTACCCATGCATGAAAAAGCTTACTTTTATCATTGTCAAAAGAATAACAGATTATTTAGACATTTAGACCTCATGTATACCTCACATAGTTACTTAAACAACTACTTATTTATTATAACTCATAATTACCAATATGGGGGGTAAAAGATTTCTAAACATATTTATTGAGGGCTGTTATGAGATCAATTAGGTCAGCCCCAAATTGATATGTTGAATTCTAAACTTTAATATATTTTTTTAAATTTTTATTTATTTATTTATTTGATGGAGAAAGAGGGAGAGAGAGAATGGGCATGCCAGGGTCCCAGCCACTGCAGATGAACTCCAAACGTGTGCGCCCCCTTGTGCATCTGGCTAATGTGGGCCCTGGGGAACCAAACCTGGGTCCTTTGGCTTTGCAGGCAAACGCCTTAACTGCTAAGCCATCCTCAGCCCTAGTCTAAACTTTAGAATGTGGCCTTTATATGGAGAGTGTTTACATACATACATGTAATTAGGACATTAGGATGTTCTTTAATCCAATGTGACTGGTGTCCTTATAAGGACAGGAAATATGAGTATAAACTTGCACAGAAGCTGAAGCCAGTGTTAGAATCCAGGGGTGAGTATGACCGTCTTCAGGAAGATAGGCCAGATCAGATCCGCCCTCAGAACCCTCAAAGGAATTCATACCACTAACATCTTCAGCTAGAACTTGTTGCTTGCAATACTGTGAGATAATTATGAATGAAAATGAAGGTGTGCATTTACTTGGTGGTAAGGGTGCTGCTTTGGATAAAGCTGAGATCTCAAGAAGCAGTGGGGACGAGGGGGAACAGTAAGACACAATAAGATCCAGACAGCCTTTAAGGGACCAGAGCATCACAAACTGGGAGGGTTTTGAGGGTTGAGTCAGCATCTTGCTCATGCCTGCATAATAACAGCAGCTCTCATGAAGCATTTGCTGAATAAATGACCTTGCTGACTTGAGCTGGGGCATTTTGGCTAAGTAGGGTTGGCTTTATAACCCTGGCTCTAATGACATTTTTTTTTCAACCAGGTTTTCTCATTCTCTTCATTTATAAGTATAGACACTAGTATTTGCTGATAGATTGATAGTGAGAATTACATTGGATAATTTTTATGAAGCTGTATAGTATTAAGAAATCTGACTCAGTCAGTAGTGAGACACTACTTTATGATAGGCACCAAGCTAGGCTTTAGGAATACACACACCAACAAGAACCTGGTCTCTGGCATTCTCTAGGGTGGAAGCAGACATCTGAATAGATAAAACAACTGCAAGGCAAGAAAATAAGAACTAGCTTAGAGCTAAGAACAGAGCACCATGGGTGCACACACAGGAGAAGCATGCCAGCCTGGTGACAGGATGGCATAAGTGACTATTTCTTGCTCCAATTGGTTTTTGACCAAGGATATACAATCAGGTGGAGAATGAAGAGCAAGGAATTCCACACAGAGGGAACAACAGACTTCCGCTGCAGCTGTGTTTTTCTAGTTCCTGTGCCTGTTCAATTCCCAAGCTGAAAATATACTCTACTCTACTTGGTTATGGCAAAAGCAGCCTACTTAGCTCTCGTCAAGCTCCTGACAGCTGAGTCTTCCCCCTAAAGTCCTCAGTTGCAGACTGTGTTAGCTTTAAAACTAACAGGGCATTAGAGAGCTGGCTTAGCAGTTAAGGCACTTGCCTGCGAAGCCTAAGGACCTAGGTTCAATTCTCCAGGTCCCACGTAAGCCAGATGCACAAGGGGAAGCACATGTCTGGAGTTCATTTGCAGTGGCTGGAGGCCCTGACACACCCATTCTCTCTCTCTAATAAATAAATAAAAATAAATCTTTTTTTAAAAATAATGTCTATTAAAACCAAGAGACCCTCAGGATCCCTTGGCATAGCCACCTGCCTTTTCTTATACCTTTCCTTTCTTCCTATCCTTTCTCTGTTTTCCTTTACACCCTCCTTTTCATTAGTCATTTCCTGTGGTTTCTGTATGCATTAGCCATGAGCTGGTCCTGAAGACTTCTAACTCTCCAGGAGTTCAAAATGTAGACCAGGGCATCATTGCCTAATCTGCTTGTTTTTGTAAACAAAACTGTAATGGAATAAGGCCACACCCATTCATTTACACATCACATACAGTTATTTCATGCTACAACAGAGGAGCTAAAAAGCTCTGCTTACACAGACCATGTGGCTTGCTAGGTCTGAATGATCCATCATGTGGACCTTTACTAAGTTTCCCAGCCTCTGTTTGTATATGGCAGAGGTACAGACAAGTACCTATGCAGTATAACCTGGTAAGACGAGTTTTAAGAAAGGAGGCCACGGAAGCAGAGCTCGTAACTCATACTTGGAAGGTCAGAACAGAACAGACAGCTGAAAGACGTGACCAGTGAATTAAGATACAGACGACATAAAGGAGCTAAGAGGTAAAACTGGTTCTTGGCAAGGAGTGGCATGCGCAAAAGCCAGGCAACAGAAGAGAAGTCTCTTGTTTTCTACTGCAAAGACAGGAAATGGGAAAAGATAAGGCTGGAGAATTAGCTGGGGCTAGGTCAGAAGGGATCCCAAATGTGAGTTACATTATTGAATTTGGAAATGTCTGACTCCTGTAGGGGAAGACCTCCAAAGGATTTAAGAACTGTGAACACAAATGTGTGTTCTAGAAGCTCACTCTGGCATTTATCCTTATGCTAGATGGGTGCTAAATGCAGTGGATACATGCATACAAGTGAAAATGTACAGTGAGACAGTGAGCAGTTAGAAAGCACTGGAAACCAGGTAGAAAGAGAGCAGATAAGATCTTGGAGAGGAAGTGGTCTCCCTAAGGAGCAAGATAGAGGGTCACAGATACATGCACAAGGACGATTAAGAGAACCCAGGTGACCTGGAAGGCCAGTGTCATGCCTTGGTAACCAAGAGGGAATAAGTGACTATAAGAAATGGATGTATTTTAAAGAGGGCAAAAAGGAGAAAGGAAGTGAAAAAGATGGGTGGGCATTCCTCAAGAAGATCACAGCTGACTTGAAAGAGGACAGTTTTAGCAGAGAGGCTGGGAAACAGGCTGGATTATAAAGAGGTTGAAGAGGTGACTGGAAATGAGAAAAATGGAGGGTATTGCCACTGAATACTTGCTTAAGAGATTTGTCCTTTTAAAGGGATAAAAAGAAATATGACTCTATCTGGATTTCTCAAAATTAGTCTGTAGTTCAGCAGTTTTGGTGAGTTTTGTGACTCACGAGGTAAATTCCTCATTCCAAATATCTGGTCATTTGAAGCAACACTGGAGATCAAATTATGCAAATATGCTGCCTGACTAAATTAAAGGCTAATTCATGTGAGCACCAGTTAGTAATGGGAGTTATATTACTGCATTATTAGAAAATAGGGCAACGTATGTTAATGCTTAAAAATTTAATCAGAGAAACCTCCAGATGGAAGAAAAGGCTCTTTTCTGTCACCAGATTGGAACTGTGGCTAATGTTTTCTCTGAAAGTCTTCCTTTCACCACGGTCATCCTCCTGTACAGGCCCTTACTTCTGACTTTCTGCTGTGCAAACAGAGCCCTTTCCCAGCCTTATGTGCTACCTAAGAACAACGCATAGCTGTGCTGGTGCCAGTATCTTTAGAGAGCTCAAAATATTAAAATAATCACCCAAAAGAACAATTTCTTCTAGATCCCTCATTAGATTGATTTTACAGATGAGTAAACAGAATCATAGTGAAGCAAGGCTATGCAAATGAAAGTCTCACTTTCGGTCTCTCTCATGTCACTGCTGGGCTGCTGTTGCCTATTATATGTGTAATTAAATTGTTGTCCACGTAAAGAGTGACTCCTCTTTGGCATTGCCTTTTAGATATCAAAAGATTTTAAATGCTAGTGTTTCAAGACTTGTTTTGCTTGCAAGAGTGAGTTTTTAACTGCTGTCCTAAATGAATTAGGATAATTATGGCTACCTCGGCAAGATGAGGCCACCCACTCAGCTCAAAGCCCAACCTGTTTCAGAAACAGGAAGGTGGAGGAAATGGGACAGGGATTATATTTTTCTTATACTTTAAATCTCAAGTACTTCACAAATTTCCTCAAGTAATATTCAAACACGAAATCATGAGGGTGATTAGTCTTACCCTCTAGGGACAATTTATTTTTCCACTTCACAAGTTTAACTTCTTACTTGGATCATGGTATGCTTCTAAGATATTTAAAAGGTCATTTTATTAGTCCAGCTGCAAATGGTGCTTTTATTACAGCAAAGTTATGTAAAGTAGGAAAGAGCTGTGAGTCCATTAGCATGTAAAATGCACTGTAAAAATGGGAGAAAAGTTTCAATTAAATATGTACTTATCAGCTCAATCTTGCTCCAATCTTTTGTTCAAACCGATCAATTCCAAAAGAGCTCTGTAGTTCTACCTCATGACTAACAGGCACTGTCCACTTTGACCTCCCCAAGTGTTTTATGAATACTATCCTCTTAAATGTACAAAAAAAGCCAATTCATTTGGGGTTGCCAATATTACTTTTATATATTTATATTACTTAATAAAGGCTGCATTCTGAACATTTCTCTAATTGTCAAATCATCACAGTTAACAGGTCAACAGATGATGTTTTAAAAGATGTGTTGGTATATAATTTCATCCTTTTCCCCTTTGGTTAGAGATTACAAATGTAACTGTCACCTAATTAACATGGTGAGGCTATGAGTCAGTGAATGTCCAAGTAACATAAACCTAGTTTGTCAAATCGACCACAGGACTGCTAGTTATTTTTTTAATTTATGTTACTGATATCTTTAATTTCCTTGACTCTATGTACAAGAGAAGTTACATCTTCCATTATATACTGTAATTTGATGCAGAAAAAAAATAGAAACTGTTCAATGAGGATGATTAGAAGGGAAATAAGTGGCAAGATCCTGGTGGCAGAGTGCATGCATATGGGCACATGCAAATCATATGAGAAGTCTGAGGACATCAGCGAACCCTGCCTAAGGGTATGAAGGTTCGCTGCTGCATCCTAGGACGTAGCACCATTCCTGGAACATGCAAAACATTTATAAACTAGTTGATGCATGAACAAGAGAGAAGGACTCATGCCCCACGTTCACACTGACTAAACAAAATTTCCAGTTTTTTAAAAGATATTTAAAATTTTTATTTACTTATTTGAAAGTGACAGAGAGAGGAGGGAGAGAGAGAGAGAGAGAGAGGGAATGAGAGAGAGAGAATGGGTGCACCAGGGCCTCCAGCCACTGCAAACAAACTCCAGATGTGTGCGCCCCCTTGTGCATCTGGCTTAATATGGGTCCTGGGGAAACGAGCCTCGAACCAGGGTCCTTAGGCTTCACAGGCAAGTGCTTAACTGCTAAGCCATCTCTCCAGCCCCCAAATTTCCAGATTTAAAAGAAAAAAAAAAAAAAGAAAAAGAGAGAATTGGCATGCCAGGGCCGCAGCCACTGCAATTGAACTCGAGATTCTTGCACCACCTAGTGCACATGTGCGACCTTGTGCTTGTGTCTCCTTTGTGTGTCTGGCTTACATGGGGTCTGGAGAGAGATCAAACATGGATCCTTGGGCTTTGCAGACAAGTGCCTTAACTGCTAAGCCAGCTCTCCAGCACAAAATTTCCAGTTTTAAAACGAGACTAGGGGTCCATCTATACAAATATGTTGTGTATTTGTTTTTTACAGGCCACTTTTTATGTCTATAGCATTATGTTGGTAGTTGTGAGGAAACCAAACACACACACACACACACACACACACACACACACACACACACACACACAGAGGGAGGAGGGGTGGAGAGCACTTCCAGTCTAGCTGGGGAGACAAGGCATACACAAATAGAAGATTAATGACATTGGAGAAGGATTGATGTCATACCCCATGTAATTTTCCAAACCAAGTGCAACTACTACATGAGTTCAGAAAAAAGACAAGCTACTACAGACTTGAGTTCTTAAGGAAAACTATGTAAACAAGGCAGGGGTTGAGTTAAATCGTTTTATTTATTTTTACTCATTTTTTTTTAAGGTACGGTCTTCCTCTAGTTCAGGCTGACCTGGAATTCACTATGTAGTCTTAGGGTGGCCTCAAACTCACAGCGATCCTACCTCTGCCTCTCTAGTGCTGGGATTAAAGGCATGCGCCACCACGCCCAGTGAGTTAAATCTTTGAAAATAAAAGACGAGAAAAGAAGGAGAGTGTGCAAAGGAGCAAAGTCCTAGAAAGAGGAATAGAGGGCTTGAGTTAAAATTTGGAAAGCAGTCATTGGACTTTGAAAAAGACAGAATGACAGAAACAAATATATATACACACATACATACATATACATATATATATGTATATGCATTCTGTAGAAGAATCAGTTTATACCTAAACTCTTTGGTGGGGGAGGAAGGAATGTTGAAACTTAGATGCAATATATACATTGCAGATACATGAGGAAATGCACAAGGTGTCAGAAGACCACAGCTGAATCCTCAGGGCTGGTGAGTGGCAGGTAGGTCATATCTAAGCAGGACTCAGAGGCTGGTGTTTGACTCCAAATGAACAGCCAGGGAGAACTGGCAGAAAGACCGGACACAACACTTGTGAAAGGGCCTTGGTCCTTCCCAAAGTTTCCACTGGCCTGAGGTAGGTTTGTGGGTATTCTTTGATTGTAATAAGTTCTACTTACATTCTTCAGGGCACAAAAGAGTTAACAACTATTCTAGTCCCCAGAATGAGGTACTTAGGGCAAAAGTCTGAAATTCTGCTTTGAAGATACAGAAAATAATTTTACCATCTATAAAAATCAATGATACATCTAAGAACCTGGAAGAGAAGCAAGAATTGGCAAACATTTACAAATCAAATGGGGTGGGATTCCTTCTTTTCTAATCATGCCCAAGAGTCACTATAAGTAGTCAGAGCCATGGAGATAAAATTGTCCATGTATTGTACTTGTGTGTAATACTATGTAGTAGAGATCTAACAAAATTTTTTTAAAGTTTTCAATCAATATTTTGCTTATATGGACCCTGAAAATGTTTTCTATATAAAGTGTGTGCATGGATGTACTATGATGTTTCAACTAGCGTTAATTATATCCTCTTGGTGTCTACTGTCTTGTTTTAAAAAAGCTAATGTGACCTGCACTACATCATAGTTAATAGGAGCATAGTGCTGTTGCTTAGGCAACAGGATGAATAAATGCAGGTCAGAATGTGCAACAAGAAAAACAATAGCTAGAATATGATACCAAGTGGAAACTGAGCAGTCGAACACATTTTTCACCCCATTAATAAAATCTGTTTTTAAATTGCACCAATCATATTAGCGTGCTTTAAGTTTATAATTAAATAAACTAGATTACGGAGATCAATAACTAATTTTATAAAGGTAAAAATCCATTCCTTATGATATTAGTAGCAAGCAAATGGTGTACAATAGCATGTAAAGCTCTGATGACACCATTTTATTCTGACTTATCCTCAATAAATTCTTCTACATAGTAAATCGAAGTTGTTTTTAAATTCTGTCTCATGAAGAAAGCATTTGACTGGCTCACCTTAATTATCAATGTATTCTTACTTTCAGGAAAATTATGCATAATACCTGGAATTCAACAAGTAAAGGCAACAAACTATGATCAAGTATGATCAGTGTTTTTGCCTTTACAATACATTTTGTAGTGCTTGTACATAATTCTCATGAATGTTTTTGACTCCCCAAATTCTTATTTAATATCTGTTTGATTAACCTTCTAGTTAGAGGCTTTCAAGAAGGGATTATATGTGTTCATAGAATTTAACATTTGGAGGAAAATTAAGCTGAATTAAAGCCTTCCAGTGTGGCCAATTAATTCAGGGAACCCAAAGACTAACTTCTCATAACCCAAACTAAATTCAGATAAGAGTTTGAGGGATGGAAAGGAGATGCCCTATTTCAAACAGAGGCAGGAAGATAAAGATGTTAAAATATAAATTAAGTAATACTGAAATGACTTTAATTCTGTTTGATAGTTTCTCTTCTGCCATCTGTTTAAGTACCCTAAGTCTGTCTGAAGTCTGCTTTGGGTCCTAAGACTCATTGCAATTGTAGAACTATGACTTTTCACTAGTTTAATACCTACAAAATCTTGTCCATGTAACTAGTAACAGTATTTGACAAATACAAGAAAAATGACTGCATATCTTATTTTTAAAAACCACACCAAAATAGGATACCCATAAAAGGTTATATGCATATAGTTGCTTAATGTTCATATGACTCACTACATGTATGTCCTTTTCTTAAGCTCACAAGTACATACATTTTTTTTTTTGAGAAGTTCAGCAGTTTTAATGATCTTCAAATCTGTAATAGTCCAGTATACCTTGGATTACAGCAATCTTGAAAATGGAAATAAAAAGATCTGACTAGCTCTAAATACTTTTCTATGATCTGTCCTGGTTTCAGTGAGCTGCATGTGTCAGCACAGCATTTAAGAATGCCTATTAATTATTTCTCCAAGCAGTTTGTGCACTACATGTTTATGATATGTAGGTGTCCCTAAATTTAGGGAGCTGTGATATTTGTGAGGGGACCTTAAATGCAAGGAAAGATTTAATAAGGGCTGTGACGTAGCTTAACGGGAGCTTAACAAGGGGAGCTGATGAGCACATGGGGAGGTCTAAAAATGATTAGAAAGCTAGATTGTCGCCTGCCCACCTCCCATACTCCTCCTCACCTATATGCCCCGCAGTGAGAAGTTTGCACACACCCGTTTAGACAGCACATAGATCAGGATTTCGAAGTCCATGAATGTATTCGGCATATCAACCCCTTTCTAAATGCTAATTGACCCAAGTGTTTGTTTTTCACCTAAAGTAAGGAACAATAGTTCATTGCTCTTCAATCAGCATGTGTAAGGAAGTGAATGTTCTCAGTAACTGACCATCTTAAACCCTTTGCTAATGAACGATTGTCCAAAGGATTTTAAAATGCTTATTGAACAATTATCAGGAAAAATGATCTTCATGCCATCAGCATAACAAATTGTCTAATTAATCACAAATGCTGATACTCAAGGGAGATAATATGCTTAGGGAATCTAGAATTAGCTGAAGAGTGATATAAGCTGACTGGATATGCTCAGATCACAGATTTAGAGAAGAAATCACATAAAGAATGGCAGGGAGAATATAAATGTTAGTCTTCCTTCAGTACCTATTAATAGTCCTCTCCCCGATTCATTCATATAACACACATGTATAATGGATGCACACAGAGCTCAATTTGCAGTGTCTATAGGTACGCAGTAAGTTCCATGCTAAGGGCATTCGATTTTCCGATGCAGTTACATATAGAAAACTGATCCGTTTCGGTGCAAACCAGGCTGCCTCTGAGCCATGTAAGACACATTAGAAGCAAAGACAGACAAAAGGCAGCTCCGAGGACACAGAGAACATCTTACCATAAACTGCACATTGTCAAATCCATTAGCCATCAGGTGGTTCTCGTACTGAGGTAGCCCAATGCTTTCCAACCATTGTCCCACTGTTTGGACCGGGCATCTGGGTCCTGTAAGAGGATGAAGAGGGAAGCGTTTAAGCAGGGAGTAGCCGTCCACAGGGTAATAGCGGTAGTCCTGGGCTGAGAGGTGGCATTGCCACATCATGCCCCTGGGAAAGTTGCTATCAAAGGAGCCCGCCAGCTTGACAGATGAATGTTCTCGGTGAGAGAGCAAAGTCAGAAGTAAAACATAGTTTGCCAGGCAGACTGTGGAGTATGACTTGATCCTAGCTCCACATTTCTTACATATTAATCTTTACTACCGACCAGCACGTCATACAGCCCCCAAAACCAGGCGGCAGAGGAAGGCATATCAAGCTGTCAGCTTAGGCTGGTCTGCGTTCTGTGTGATTGTTGGAGTACTCCACAATGAGCAAAGCACGGCCAGCAGCCAGACTTCTTTTTATCAAGTACTCCTCCACTCATCAGTATGCGGCTCCATGCTCCTTGCTCCCCCTCGCTCGCTCCCCTTCATTACCCAGCCCAGGCTACACCTCGCATTTTCAATAATAGCCATCAGATAAGGCAGATTTTTTTTTTTGTCTGCAAGCTGTAAGCCTGCTGCTGCTGCTTCCTCCTACACACCCATCCAAGCGTCAATCTTGAATGATGAGAGCAGTCAAAACAAATGCAGAAAATAGCAAGACTCAAAAGCAAACCAAAGTGCTGGGATCTGAATTGAATCTTCATACTGGTTATACATTACCCAGCTTTTTGTTATGGAATTTTACGTTTCAAACGACACCAGGAAATGCAAAGCGTGAACTATACCTTATAACAGAGCTCACTACAGGGTCCCTTTCTCCTTGTCCTTTCTTCTTGTTAAAATGCAGCACAGATATGTGTTGGGGATCGAAAGCTTTACAGTGTAGGGAGAATAATTATCCTTTTTCTTTGCCATGATGTATTAAATAAATCTCTCTGAGGGTTTTTCTTTTCTTTTCATTTAATTACTGCAACATATAGAAACTGTACCATAATCTTGAAGTCAAGATCAATCACTACTCATTTGCTAGGGTTTCTTCAAAACAAAAATATTATTAGGCACAAGAAATCCTTCTCCCTTCTGGTATTTATAACCCTATCTACCAGGGTTCTCATTCTAAAATAGCTATCAAGGTAACAGTAACTGGGTAGAATTTTCTTTAATAAAGAAGAGCCCTAACCAAAAATAATTCAAGAATAACAGATGTAAATGTGTGAGCTTTACTGAATGGTAGACAGACTGAGTAATTTATTTAATAATTGGGAGAAACCACAGATTAATAATAGAATCCACAGAACTATATCTTGAGAAACAACAGACTTAAGGCTGGGAGGAACTCCCAGAAAAGCTAGCCTAACTCCATCCCTAGTCCCAGGAAGGCTAACATAACCCCTTCCCTAGGTGGGCATCTCTTGGACCAGTGTTCCTGGAAGCCTGTCTTCTGCTTGTATGCTGCCTGTGACAGAGCTCTTCCTACTCAGCTCCAAGCCTCCGTTTATTAGAAAGATACTTTGCTTCCTATCTTCTTCCTACTCCCTGGCCCCAGCTGTGCCTTTGGAGTCACACAGACTGGGAATGTGCCTTTCGCATATTCAGTGCTGTAAAAGTTAAAGATAGCATTCTCTTTCTCTGCTCACCCCCTACAATAGTGCCTAGCACATAGTTAGTGCCCAACAAATATTTACTGAATAAAACTTTCTTCTTTCTGTCTTTACATTGCATCTTTCTATTTCCTTTTTAATAGGCTTTGCTCAATCTCCTTGGCACAAAGACATTAAACCTCAAAATAATTTGCACCCTCCTTCCAGTCCCTGAGCTCTAGTCATTCCCTCACTGCGCCATCCACTCTTTAGTCTGCTTCCTGTTTTATGTTGATGGAACTGACATATAGTTGGATTTTTCTATCTTTGTTTCACTTACTAGTCCAATGCAACAATGGCCTCTCTAATGGTCTTCCTACCTCTGATAAGTTGAAAATCTAGTTTATCCATCAGTGTCAGAAAAATGTAAAACATAGTTTTGATAACTAGACCTTGTTTCAAAAACTTGCTCTGGTTTTCCACTGGACTAAAAATAAACTCTTGGGCTGGGGAGATGGCTAAGCAGAGTTGCTTGCTTTCCAAAGCCTGCCAACCAATGTTCAATTCCCCAGTATGTATGTAAAGCTAGATGTACAAAATAGCAATACATCTGGAACTCACTTATAGTGGCAAGAGGCCATGCTGCACCCATTCTCTGTCTGTCTGTCCCTCTTTTCATCTTTCTCTCCCCATTTGCAAATAAATACCTATTAAAAAATAATAAACTCTCAATTTCTTTGATAACATTTTAGGGTCTTCATGTTGATTTCAAATCCACCAACTGTATACCCATTTTTCCTACACCCTTCTGTAGCTTTCCAGCATACAGAACTTTCTGGCTTCAGAAGGGGGCCTGTCATGTGCTCCGGTTTGTCCCCACAATTGGCTTTCAGACAAATATCATTTTCTTTATGAAAACTTTCTAGTGTTCTCCAATAGGAATAAATCTCCTCTTAGACAAATCTCATACTTAAATAGCATTTGAGACCCTCCATCACAACAAATATTTTCTACCTTACATGACCATTACTTGTGTACAAGACTCATTTTCTGAAATCAGGGGGTGTGCTTTGCTAATATACATATGAAGTACTCAGTTTGTACCTGATACGTAAGACTGAAGTCCACAATCCAAACTGAAAAATGTCCTCTTATTTTCAGGTTTAAAATTTTTATTATTTTTTGAACAATATCCTAGGTCTCTGAGTTGTTTGCTCAAAAGAAGATATATTGGGTTTGTGTATGTGTGTGGGGGGGATGTGGTATATGCACGTGTTTGTGCACATGTGCCTGCTGTGCACATGTATGAAGCAACCAGAGAACTCTGAGTACCCTTCCTTACCTTTCATCCAACTCTTTTATGAGACAGCTGATACTTTTTTGGGTCAGTGAGCCCCAGATATTCTCTTGCCTCTGCTTTCTATTCTCTGGTTTCCTCCTTGCAAATGAAGTTATATACATGCACCCATTGTGCCTGGATTTTTACATAGGTTCTGGGGAGGAATCAAACTATTGCAGTCAGTCCTGGGCCCTCTCAGGCTCTCATGTTTAAGTGGCTGGGTCTCTTAACCACTAAACAATCTCCCAAGCTCCTCACCACACCCCACCCAGATATCTTGGCTTTAAAGAAGAATTGTCAGGTCTGAAATTTTGCTCGTCAGCTTCACCCTCCTTCTAACTCCTGGGTAAGTTGCATTGTACTTGATTGTGACTTGTTCCTGACTGGTCGCACATCTTTTCAGAGGGGCAGAGCATCTCTAGAAGTGCATGATTCAATTGTAGGAGATTCTAATTGCCCAACTTCACTTGCATGAGAAGATGAAAACAAGATGCTACTTGTCCCTGGCAAGTCCCTACAGCTCTTACAATGTGAAGTTAAAAGTAAGTCTTAACTATAGCTCCTCCTAGGATTCCCCATCCATCATGTTCCTCCTAATCCTTTTATGAGTAAGTGAAAAAGCTATAAAAATTGTGCAAACATGACAAGGATGCATTTTGGCTTGGTGAGACACATGCTGATTGGCTGGTTCCTTAAATCCTACCTGATCTTTTAACACACAAACCAGAGAGAAAAATGCTTAGAACATTTTCAACATCTAGGTATTAAATTATCTTTGATAAATGATTGGATGAATGAATGATGCTTGAAATGGTTTTCTTGGGGCCTTGACTTCTTTTTGATAAAATATGTTTGGGGAGTATATATGCACATGTGTATGTGCATGTGGAGGCCAGTGGACAACTTCAAGTATCCAAATAGTGGAATGCTATCCACCATTTTTAAAATAAAAAAAATTGTTTATTTTTATGTATTTATTTGAGAGAGACAGAGAGAGAAACAGGGAGAGAGAGGGGAGAGAGGAGAGAGAGAGAGAGAGAATGGGCACGCCAGGGCCTCCAGCCACTGCAAAAGAATTCCAGACATGTGCGCCCCCTTGTACATCTGGCTAACGTGGGTCCTGGGGAATCGAGCCTTGAGCTGGGGTCCTTAGGCTTCACAGGCAAGTTCTTAACCACTAAGCCCAGCCCTAATTTTTTTTTTATTTTTAATGGTAGGATTTTGCTCTAGCCCAGGGTTTCATCTTTTTTTTTGAGACAGGGTCTCTCATTGGCTTGGAGCTCACCAATTAAACTAGGCTGGCTGGTCAGTAAGTCCCAGGGATCCTCCTATCTCTGCTTCCCCAGAACTGGGATTATAAAACTTTGCCACCATGTATGGCACTTATTTACATGGGCTCTGAGGATTCAACTCAGATCCTTAAGGTTGAAAAGTAAACATTTTACCATCTAAGCTATATTCTCCAAGGCTAGGTTTTATGATTTCTTGGTAAACTCAAAGGAGGAATTATTTCAAGGTTTAGTCTGCCACATAAAAACAGAGCTCAGAGATTATTGGTTATTAGCCACCTTAACATCTATATAGACTTCATGAATTTATCATTTTAATTATTCGGTTCTTCAGTTTCTAATCAATAATTCTCATGCATCAGCAAAATGTTATAATCAGGGGGAGGGGTGTAAACTGGGAGAAGGTGGGATAGGAAAGGGAAAGTAAGGAAGGAAAGAGAGAACCTGAGTCATGTTGTTGGTTTCTAGCTTCGTGTCAGTATTTTCCCATGAGTCAAACTTCCAAAAGAATCCTGATTTAGGCCCGGAGATCACATTTTTATAATGTTTAAATGTATTCCTCACTTTACTTAAAATACTTTCTTGGAGTCTAAATTCTTACAACACATTATTGGGCAGGCGTCTTTATTCAACTAGAACCTCCATAAATTCCCAAAGTGAGAAGCAAGATGAGAAAAGCGGGAATATACAGTTACTCAGGGCCATGGTGCTCTACATTGTGGCGTCATCATCATTGTTTATCACAAGGAAACTGAGGTTCACACTATGTGATGGGACCAAGAATTTTCCTTGGCACAATCTAAAGACAGAATTTTAGGAGTTCTAACCGGAATGGCAGTGTGAGGAGCTCCACAAACTAATCCCAGTAACAAGCCAAACTGCTAAAAGGAGGGGCAGGGGGCGCAGCACAAACTAAAATAAAAATTCCCTAAAGTTCCAGTATCTCCAAACCATCGAAAGTCTCTGAAAAGTGTTCTCAGACACTGAGATGAAGGTATTGTTATTCCAAACATCTACTAAAAAACAGGGTGAGAGCAGAAGGATTCTGTGGTGGTTGGACCATGGCTGGCTATTGCTTTTCCTTACTCTAGAGTATTCTGCACACTCACTAGGTACGAGCACACTGATCGGGATGGGCTCCCTAACTCCTTAACTCCAGCCCAAGGACATAGAGTACCATCAGGAGAGGCATACCAGCCATCCCCATCTCCTTTAAGTTGTAAAGGTTAAATTCCCAGTGCGTACAGCTGACAGACCAGGGAGCTCCCTTCATTTTCCCAGCTGTTGTTCATGGGATGGGGTTTAATCCCAATTTTGATAGGTGACAGTGGGACAATCTGAGTTTACAGAGTACAGAAAGTTAAACTGAGAAGACCCGAAGCCGTTGTCTCTGTTAAGTGCAAAAAATGGTGGTCCAAATTCTTGTCTAAGAGGATAGTCATTCCCAAAAATCAAAAAAGTCCTTAAGCTCTCTTTTAAGGGATTGATTTTTATCTGCAATAGAGGAAAGGGAATTCAAACCTAAATGTGTCAACAAGAAACAATAGTGGGGGATGGGGAAATAGCTTGGCAGTTAAAGTGCTTGCTTGCAAAGCCTTACAGTCCAGATTTAGTTCCCCAGTACCCATGTAAAGCCAGATATTCTTCACAGAGCATGTCTGGAGTTCCTTTGCATCAGCAAGAAGCCTTGGTGCACCTATATACACACATCTTCTCTTCTCTCTGTCACTCAAATCAATAAATAAAAATATTTTAAGAAAAGAAACAATAGCAGGCTGGGTATATGGATCAGTGGTTAAAGGTGCTTACTCCCAAAGCCTGCTGACTTGGGTTCAATTTCCAAGTACCCACATGAAGCCAGATACACAAAAGGGCACAAGCATCTGAAGATCATTTGCAGTGGCAGCGGCAAGAGGCCCTGGTGTGCCCATTTTCTCTATTTCTGTCTCTCTCTCCTGTTCTGTTTGCAAATAAACAAATAAAATCTTTTAAAAATAGCAATAGCAAGGCCAGCATAATGGTATGTACTTGTAAACCACATTCTGGAGGCTGAAACAGGAGGATCATAAATTCCAGTCTAGCCTAGACTGCTTAGGGAGAGCCTGTCTTTAAAAAAGTAGTGATTAACAAGTAAAAGAAGGCAATACACTCTATCCAGGTTAAATGGTACCCCAGGTAATTTTAGAGAACCATGGAAAGAGAATTAATAAGAGTCTTACTGTCGTCAGAACACACTTCAAAGCCTGCCTTCAAAAACTTCTCTTACCTGATTTAATTTGACCAGACTGTGGAGCAATTTATACCTCAAGAAATTGGCCAAAACAATATAGCATCCAGCTGGTAATTATTGGAGCCTAATGTCTATGTGTGATGTCAAATGAGGTAGATGGGTTAACAGGAAGATTTGGGAAAGAGATAAAAAGAGGAATTGCAATACCCATAGTCACTCTGTGGTTTATTCTTACACTTTGAGAGTACTGTCCATCCCGTACCCTCAATTTTAAGTATAATGCATGAATGAAATAACAGTGTATATCCTTTGGGGATTGACTTTTATCATTCAACATATTTCCTCTGAAATCTTCATGCATTGTTCTATATATCAGTAGTATGTTCCTTACAATTGCTGGATATGATTTCAGGGTGTGAAAAATTCCATTATTTTCAGAGTGGTAGTTTGAATGTGATAGTTTGAATAGACCCATAGACTTGGGTGTTTTATAAAAAGTGAGCTTTCAACTTGAATCCCTAGCAAGCAGACCCTGCAATAGAGGGCATGTCAGTGGGGGCAGATTTTGGAGTCTAGCTTTAAGGTGTGTGGAGAGCACTTTGAGCTCTGTTGGTTGTATGGTGCTTACTGTTGGTAGTGTCTCTTTGCTTGCGTCTATGGAAGTGGGCCATCTTCTTCCACCATTGATGTGGTTCCCCTGGAATCTGTAAGCCTAAAATAAACCCTTTCCTCCTATAAGCTGCTTCTGGTTGGGTGTTTGCCTCAGCAACAAGAAGCTGACTGTAACAGTGGTGTATTTTATACTCCCTTTATTAAAATATGACACTTTTTTAGCCACTGTATGTTCCTTCAACTCTGGTGACATTATGCCTTTATAATATTTTCCTATTCCTATTCTCTCTTTCCTACAACCAAATGTGATCTCTAGATTTTCTTCATTTGCCCATCTGCCTTATCCTGAACCAGTCCTTGCAGATTGCTGGTAATCCTTAGAAAAATTTTATCCTAGCCAATACTAGAATTGCCTTACAGTATTTTCCTTTTGTTCATGCTGCATACTTCTAGTTGTTCTACCCAATTCAATTTAAATTTAATTATTTTAAAGGTATGTTAGTCATTGCTATTTCATATCCTTATAACTATCTCTATCTTGAGATTTCACTTTCTATTTGTAGTTTTGTTATACTATTTTCTCATATATTCAGAAAATATTGTTAACTGAATGAAAATAAAAACACAGTCCCTGTGAGGTATGACTAATGTGGCATTTACAGAAAAAAATATATATCACTAAATGCCTGCTTTAGAAATGAAGACAATTTCAGATCAATAATCTCTGTATCTACCTTAAGAAACATAAAAAGGGGAAAAAAGTGAATCAAATCAGAAAATAAATATCCCTGTGGCAATAAATGGAATTGAAAACCAGAAACTCAATAGAGAACAATCACAGAAATCAGAAGTTGTTCTTTGAAATGATTAGTAACAAAGAATCACTTTATGCCAATTAATTTACCAACTCAGGCAAAATAGACAAATTTGTTGAAAGAGAAACTACCAAAGCTCACCCATTAAAAAGTTCATGACAAGGGCTGGAGATATGGCTTAGTGGTTAAGTGCTTGCCTGGGAAGCCTAAGGACCCTGGTTTGAGGATCGATTCCCCAGGACTCACGTTACCTAGATGCACAAGGAGGCGCACGCATCTGGAGTTTGTTTGCAGTAGCTGGAGGCCCTGGGGCACCCAATTCTCTCTCTCTCTGCATTTGTTTTTATCTGTGTCTGTCACTCTCAAATAAATAAAAAATGAACAAAAATATTTTTTAAAAGTTCATGACAAAAGAGCTGTCTATTAAAGTTACTGTATTTGTAGTTATAATCCTTGTACCAGGAAAACTGCAGACCTTGAAGAGTTCAGTGGTGAAGGCTACCAAATACTTTCTATTCTGCAAAATCTTCAGAAAACTGAGGATAGTACTTGTCAATCCATTCTATTAGATCAGCAGCAGTATAATACCAAAATCAGACAAAGATGTTATAAGAATATAAACTCTATTTAATCAGTGTCCATTGGTCTTAGATATAGAAATTCATCATTAAATTTTGAACAAATTATCTCCAACAATACATTCAAGGTAACATACGATGATCAAACTTGTTGGAAATGCTAGCCAGTGAAACAATTCATGAAAGAGAAATAAAATGAAACATGAAAATTGTGTATGAAGAAATAAAAGCATCTCTACTCATACATGAAATGCTTTTCTATTTATAAACATTTTATGAGACTTATATGAAAATTGCCAGAATTAATGAGTTTGGAAATATTTTGGGACACAGGATCAATGTACCAAATATCAATTGTATTTCTGTATAATCATAAACAATCAAAACTTGAAATAGAAATTAACATAATATACAATGCTACCAAAAGTATGAACTGCTAGAGAATATTTCAAAAGATGTGACAGACCTTTACAAAACATTACTTGAAGACATCTAACAGGCATGGAGATATGGTTCAGTGGTTAAATGTGCTTCTTTGCAATGCCTGCTGGTCCAGGTTCAATTCCCTAGCATCCATGCAAAACTAGATGTGAAAATTGGTGCAAGTGTTTGAAGGTCACTTGCAATGTCAAGAGGCCCTGGAACATCCATACACCTTGACACACTCATACAAAATGGCACCCCACACACAAATAAAAAAAACCTTTTAAAAAAGACATTCATAAAGGACCTACATAAATGGAAACATTGATTATGCTCAGAGATTATAACCCTCAACAACACTAACATATCAGTTCTTAGTGTGTCTGTAGAGTCAAAATAATGCTAAACAAACTCCTAGTAGATGCTTTTTTTTTTTTTTTTTTTTTTTTTTTTTTGGTTAGAAACTGAATTTCATGAGAAAAAGAAAGATGTAATATAATCAAAATAACTTTGAAAATAAGAAAAAGATCAGAGTACATTATCCTAATGTTAATAAAAATTATGATAAAGTCTAGAGAAAGGGTACTGATATTAAGACAGAAACATGGTAAATAGAAGAGACTATAGAGCTGGAGAACTGACTGGCATACAGTGTCAACTGCCTTTTGACAAATGTGAAAAGCTAATCCTATAAAGAGTTCCAATGTGCATGTTAGAACAACTAGATCCATATGCCAGAGGAAGAGAGAGAAAGAAAGAAAGTTAGAGAAAATGAATTTACTTGATCCACCATTTGCATTAAATATAAAAACTAGCTTGAGAGGCTGGAGAGATGGCTCAGCAGTTAAGGTGCTTGCCTGCAAAGCCTGTTGGCCCCGGGTTCATTTCCCGAGTACTCACATAAAACCAGATGCACAAAGTGGTGCATGCATCTGGAGTTTGTTCAAGTGGTTAAGAGACCCTGGTGCATCCATTCTCTTTCTCTCTTTCCTTTCTTTGTCTCTCTCTTCTTGCAAAAAAGAAAGAAAGAAAGAAAGAAAGAAAGAAAGAAAGAAAGAAAGAAAGAAAGAAGGAAAGAAAGAAAAAACTAGCTTGTGGTGTAGAGAGTAGGTCTAAATATAAAATCTAATACTATAAAATCTCTAGAAGAAAGTGTAGAAAAAATTAGAATTTAGAAAAAAGTTCTAAAAGAAATTTTTAAAGATTCTAGAAGAAATTTAGAAAAATTTAAAATTTAGAAAAAAAATTAGGAAAAAAGAAACATTAAACTTGGGTTAGGAACCAGAAGCATAAGTTTGTAAGAAAATTTGTTAGTCAAATTTAGAATAAAATTAAAAATTTTTGTTCTTTGGAATTCACTGTTAAAAGAATAAAAAGATGGGATAGAGAGTTTGCTTAGTGGTTAACACCCTTGCTTGCAAAGCTAAAGGACCCAGGTTCAATTCCCCAGGACCCATGTGTGCCAGATGCACAAGGTGGTACATGTGTCTGGAGTTTGTTTGCAGCAGCTGGAAGCTCTGCATTCTTTCTCCCCCACTCACTCCCTCTTTCTCTGTCTCTCAAATTAATAAAAATAAAATAAAAAAGAACAAAAAGATACACTACTAACTAGAAAAAAATCCTAATAAATGTTTCATTGGATCTCTCTCTCTCTCTCTCTCTCTCTATATATATATATATATATATAGATAGATAGATAGATAGATAGATAGATAGATAGATAGATATCTTAAAGCTCACTGATAAAAAGAAACAAAATATTTTAATTGGGCAAAAGTGTTTAACAGGTACATGACTGGAGAGGATATGATAGCAAGTAAGCATGTGCAAAGATTGTCAATATCATTAGTCATTAGAGAAATTCACTTACCATAACATCTAAATTTAAAAGACTAGCCATATCAAGTGTTTGTCAAGTGACAATGATCAGGAGCCAGTGGGATTCTCAAGCACAGCAAGTGGAAGTGTGCAATGGTACAAGCCCTTGGAAAACAGTGTGATAGTTTCTAAAAGAAATGTCATGCCCTATCAACTCTACTGTTGGACATTTACCCATTGAAAGAAATGCATATACATGCAGAGACTGACTTATTCACAATAGAACTCTTTGCAATAATTAACAATTGAAAGCAGCTTAAATATCTGTTAATGGATGAACAAACAAATTATGGTATATTTGTATAATGGATATTTCTCAACAATAAGTTGTATACAGCACATCAATAAATGTCAGGATAAATTTTTAGAGTGAAAAAAACAGGACTCCTCCCCAAGTACATTCTTTGCAAGTGCATTTATATAAAGTTGTAGAGAGAGCAAACTTATCAAACAAACAGAAAAATAAAATAAAATAAAACTAATTGGTGGCTACCCAAGAATGGGAGGGAATAAAATCAGGCATGAAGAAACTTTGAGAGTAATGTACTCAGTAATTTTCTTTTTCTTTCTTTCTTTTTTTTTTTTTTTAAGATGGATTTCCTTAATAATGAACTCAGCTGTATTTCTTTAGATACACGAGTTCTGAACTCAAACAAGCTAAGATAGCACTGCCTGCAACTGATGACCAGTAACATATTGCAAAGTGAAACAGTTTGGCAAAAGAGTGTGGGAAAGAAAAGACAGGGCTGAGAGATGGAAAAGGGAAGAACATCATTCAGGTTGGTCAAGTGGAATTCTTTTTAACCTTGGGAATGATGTGGCCCTTGAAAATACAGCTTGTTTCTGCAGATTATTTTTCAAAACCTATGCCAAATGAAATGCCAGGGGAGAAGCCCCGGATTGAGAACCTGTACAGATGCCACAGGAAGCGCTTTGATCATCCAGGAGCCAGAGTTCCTGTCTGCCTTCTCCCTCCTCCGTTGCTGAAAGTCAGCCGGCTGAAAACATCTCCCCTGAGATTGTTTTCACGTCGTTTTTCTCAGCATCTGGGCATGCTGGGTTGAGCACCTCCAGGGACTCCAAGGTTCTTGCCAAATGTGGCTGAGCGCACCTGGTGTGGTCCGTAGGAGTGTGCGTCAGGTAGTGAAAGGCCCAAGAATTCAGAAGCCCAGAAATACTATCACGCTCCAAAGGGAGCTTAAGCGGGACCCTGCATACCTCAAACTCTAGGCTTTACTCTGTGTTGGAAGCAAGTAAAGAATCCCTCTTCTCATTATATCAGAGCCCGCTCCTAATATAAAACTAGGTAAAAAGGGCATGAGATAGCCCTCAAGGATGGGAAATGAGTAATGAAGTGAACCACTTATTTGGTTTCTGTAAATAGCCTGCACCATAAGCCTTAATAGCCCACACCGTAAGCCTTAGTAGCCCGCACCATAAGCTGTAGCAGCCTGCCTCAGACCACCAAGGTCATAGGAGACTGATACCACACTCTGCTACTCCCACCCAAGGACCTGCGCAAATGCTGACCACCAAGGTCATAGGAGACTGATTGGTCCACGGGGGGCTTGAACAAATTAAACTAATTGGCTTAGAAACTATGGAGTGGCACAAACTGACTGGCTCGCACCCCGCGGGCTCGTGATGTTAAAAAAATGATTGGTCTAATGCACAGGCTTTGTTAGAAACCCTATAAAAACTGTCCCGTTCCTGCATTCGGGGCTCTGCAGTCCTCTATCCCTGTGTGGTGTATGACTGTGGGCCCCAGCGTGCTTGGAATAAAATCCTCTTGCAGTTTGCATCAAGACCACTTCTCGTGAGTGATTTGGGATGTCGCCATATCCAGGCAGAGCGTGGGGTCCCCATCTTGGGGTTCCTTCAGTAGACCTTACTGTCTTCAGCCTTGGTGTTGGTGTGGGGAGGAAACAGCACAAAGGTGATGTCACCGAGTTTGATTTTCAACTCTAGAGGAGGTTCCTTGTGGCTAAAAAGTACCTAAGAGTTTGGGGAAGGGGGTGCAGGCTGTGAGGTTGACTTTTGGTCTTCTTTGAATTCTGCATGCAGAATTCCCAATGACCACATTATCCTTAATCACTGTGCCGAAGTCTATGGTGACATGGTACAGGGTCTCACCGTCCCTATAGTGGATAGTTGTCGTTCCTTGCCCTTTACTTGGAATTGAAAATATTTCTCAAAGACAGAGGCAAAAAAAAAAAAAGCTTCAACTTGCCAGCTGTGATAGTTCAGGTGTTATCAACTTGATCTGTTTAGTAATCTACAGGTTGCTTCTAGGAAGGATCAACTAAAGGAAGAAGTCTTTCCCCCAGGGTGAGCCCCTCCCCCAGAGTGGATGGCCCTGCTCAGAGGGGGACTTGATATAAGGAAGCTCTGGATAACAAGAGTTCCTTCCTTCCTTCCTCCCTTCCATTTGGCTGCCAGAGTTGCTCGCTATCTTCCAGCGTGGATTGAAGACCAGTGCGGACTGAGGACCAGAATCAACTGAAGACCCGCGTGGATAGAAACCCAGGGGCTCCTCAGGAAGCCACCAGGCTTCCCTGCACCATCTGCAGTGCCTGGTTGGGACTGCTGAGGCTTCTGGACAGGAGGACTGAGCAGCTACCAGGTTCGGTGATTCTTGGGCCTGCAACTGCTATTGGACTACTATAAGCTTATCCAATAAATACCCTTTTTAAATAATTCATTCTAGCAGTTCTGTTCCTCTAGAGAACATGACTAATACACCAGCCTAAAACACAGTCGAGTCCAGGTGGATTTTCTGTGTCACGTAGCAAAGAAACATTTCATCCTGATTCTGCATTTACCAAGAAACTCCAAGAGACTCTCTCTAATAAGTTACCAGCATTATGTGCCTGCGGTTCCTTGTAGAGTTTCAAAGAAATATTGACCACCACTTTTGTTTTGTGTGCACTAGGATTTGGAATAGACAGAAGACCCCGTCAAAATCAGAGAAGGCTGTTTCTGCTGATCCTGGTTTGTTTCCTACCGCTGTGTTCCTGAATTTGAACGTGAGCATCTCCTCCATCATGTGGTCATCCCCCTTCAGTCATTTGCTTCATTGTGGTGGTGATCTCAGAGCATATACATTTGCCAGGTATAAAAGTGTACACCAAAACAGTTCCACCTTGGGTAGGCCAATTATATCACTGTCTGTTTTTTTTTTTTAATTATTTATTTATTTGAGAGCAACAGACACAGAGAGAAAGACAGATAGAGGGAGAGAGAGAGAATGGGCGCGCCAGGGCTTCCAGCCTCTGCAAACGAACTCCAGACGCGTGCGCCCCCCTGTGCATCTGGCTAACGTGGGACCTGGGGAACCGAGCCTCGAACCGGGGTCCTTAGGCTTCACAGGCAAGCACTTAACCACTAAGCCATCTCACCAGCCCTCACTGTCTGTTTTTGCTCTATTCCAGGCTGACCTGTAATTCACTATGTCATCTTAGGCTGGCCTTGAACAGGTCATAGGTCTTCCTACCTCTGCCTCCAAAGTGCTGGGATTAAAGGCATGCACCACTATGCATGCCTGGCTTTTAATTTTTTTCCCCATTAAAGTAAAATAAAAGGAAATAAGGGTTTTAGAACTATGTCCTAAATAGTCTTCCAATTTCATCAATGTCTATTGTGACCTCTCCCTTTTCATTTCTAATTTTGTTAATTTGAGACTTCTTTTTGATTGATAAATTGGCCAAGGGTTTGTCAGTCATGTTTAGTTTTTCAAAGAACCATCTCTTTGCTTCATCAATTTTCTTAGTTTCCAGTTTATTAATTTCTGTTCTGATCTTGATTATATCTTTCTGTCTGGAGCTCTTAGAATTGGATTCTTCTCATTGTTCCAACACCTTTTAGGTTATTAATGTGAGATCTCCCCATCTTTGTTTTGAAGACATTTAGTGCTATGAATTTTGCCCTTAGTACTGCCTTCATTGTGTCCCATAAGTTTGGGTAAGTTGTATTTTCATTATCATTCAATTCTAGAAATTTTACAATTTCTCTTTTGATTTCTTCCACAACTTATTCATTGTTTAAGAGTGTGCTGTTCAGTCTCCAGGAGCAAGTGGAATTCCTGATGTGTCTCTTTTTGTTAACTTCTAGCTTTAAAGCGTTGTGATCTGATATGATGCAGCAAGTTATGTCAATTTTCCTAAAGTTATGGAGGCATGCTTTACAGCCTAATATATTATCTATTTTGAATAAAGTTCCATGAGCTGATGAGAAGAATGTGTACTCTGTAGAGATGGGGTGGATAATTCCGTAGATGTCTGTTAGGTCTAGTTGATATATGACGTTGTTGCACTCTATTATTTCCCTACTGATTTACTGTTTGGATGATCTGTCTATTGATAGTGGAGTAGAGAAGTCTCCAATTATGATGGTGCTGGTGTTTATTTCTGTTGTGTAGTCAAGTAGGTTTTGTTTTATAAACTTTGGTCCATCTGTGTTTGGTATATATAGATTTATGATTGTGATATACTCAAGGTTCTAAGTTATTCAGATTGACAAGAAGTACACACCAGTGCAATGGTGGCACACAACCTTGGTGGGTAACCAATGGCTTTCTGATTGGCTAAGAGATCCACCTATGGGAAGGGAACCCATATCTGGAATTGGGAACCAGGTCAGAATATGATGGAGACAAAGATTATGCTCTCCAATGTCAAGCACTCACTAGTCTTTGGCTAAAAGATGGGCTAGACCCATCAAAATCTCCCTAAATTAATAATGTTTATCCTATTTAACTGTGCTGATTTCACTCTCCACTGGAGAACATGTTTTTCTTTTTCAGAAGGTAGGAGACCTGAGGAAATAAACCACTCCTTTACAACCTAGCCAAGGCCCAAGTGAAACCACAGAGGAAGTGGGGAGATGAGCAAGAGTGCTGCTTCTATGGTGAGTCTGAAAATCAGTGTCAGGGTGAACAAGACAGACACTGAGGATACTCAATACATACCAAAGCAGAAATCCAGAGTCTCCTAACACATATCCCACAACCCCACTGAGGTGGGCCTCCAGCAGAATGGAGGCAAGAAGGGCAAAAAAGATGGTACCAATACATGATGGATCCATACAAAGTATATCCTTAATAATACAATAAAATAAAGTAAAACAAAGAAAAGGAAATAAAGAATGATGGTGGAAGTGATCAATTTTAGACAGCCCCATCAGGCCATCCTTTACAACTTGAACAGACTCAAGGCAAGAGGTTGCAAGCCATTCTGATGCCTAGGGAAAGAGGGCAGTGGCCGGTGTAAACAGTATCCCCCTCTATGCTGAAATGCAACCCAATACTGAGGGCGAGGATGTGGCTACTTCACTTCCAACCTGCCCTTGATATTTCTCTCAGTATCCACTGTATCACCAGCCAGAGTCTGGGATAAGATGGCTGTCTCCACACTCCAAGTCTTTATCTGGAGTTTATTAAGCGAAATCTCTGATTTTAGTAAAGTCTTGTCAAATTAGCTTTGAACTTTAAGAGTGCAAGACAACTAGCATTGTGATTATTTTCAGAAATCTCTTAATTAGGTTCTAATTAATCAGGGAGGAGGAAGATACTTCTCTTTGTACCACATGCATTTCCTTAGCATTCATGGAGTTGTTTTTTGTTTGTTTTTTTTTTTTAACAAATATTTATAAGGTACTTCTTGTTCCAAGCATTTTGGTAGGCAGTGGGGAAGGCTTTGAAAATCCCTGCACTTGTGCAATTTATAGCCTCAGGAGAAAGCAAGTTCCTCCCTTAGAAAAATGTCATTTGAGAGAACAGGAATTAAAACTTAGAAACATGGCTTCTTATTGTTACCATAAAGTGACAAGAAATAAATCAAGGAAAAACGTGTCCCACCTCAAAAGGTGTTCAGGAAAAAAAAAAAAAAAAAGAACCAACCTGAAAAAATAGCTAAGGTGGAGTAAAACTATTTATTAGTTGCAGTGGTAGCTGTATTTGTTAACTGGGAAAATTTAGGAAAAATGAAGGAGAGCCTCTAAACAAGAGATGAAAAGGAAGAAACTGGCTAGCTTCTCAAAACAAAACAAAACAACAACAACAAAAATAACACCTGCACCAAATAATGTGTTTGGTGCCAAGGCGACTGACACACAGATACCCTCTTGAAAGAACATGCCTTTCCAGTAATCTAAGCCAGATTGAAGAGAAGGGAGCACCTACTGTGTGTCAGACTCATGCATGCGCTAGCGTCTGTTTCATCTTTGGGAATCACAAAGCAAGAGCTGGGGCACAGCAGCAGTGATGGGGGGTAAGGGGTTGCTGGGCGGGGCTTAGGTCATGAGGATCTGCCCTGACAACGGTATCAGTGTGGACATGGAAGGGGGTTGTGGAAGTGGGTTTTGCCATGGGAGGAAACAGCATTTAGCCTTTTTCCTCTCTGTCTTCTACCACGTGAGGATGCAGCAAGAAGGCTCTCGCTACACACCAGCACTTTGACCTTTGGGCTTCCCAGCTTCCAGGAGTGTGAGAAAAAAGTGTCTGGTTCTCATGTGTGACGTAGAGCTTTGGTATTTGGTGGTAGCAGCACAAAACAGACTAAGATAAGATGCATCTCATCATGTAGTATAATAGCATATGTATCTTGAGTATTTACTGTGGTTAGGTTCTGCTCTAAATATCCCATTGTGTAATAATGCCGTTGCTACCGGACTCCTTTATGGGAATGATGCACAAGACAGGGTCAGTATGAACTGCTTGAAATTAGTAACTTAGACTTGTGTTCGAAGAGCCTGACTTCAGAATTCCAAGTCTTAGCCACCACTCGACACTGCTCTTCAGTTCCAGGAACTAGAACGAGAAACCTGTCCTTTGGCAGGAGTAAGGATGCTCACCCATGTACATGTTCCAGCAGGTTTGTTTCAAGATGTTTTTCTTTGTTTATTCTCCTCTCTCCCTTCACCTCCCATTCATTATTCTTGGCTTCTAAAATGTACAGAGGTCGGAATCTAAAACGTAGAGAGGTAAATCTTGTCGCTTGGGTATTTTTCATTTCGTGCTAACAAAGGGCTTTGCTGCCATCAGTGTAGCATCTGCATGGGTGCTCAGCCTGTCTGCGACACGTGACAGCCTGCACTGTGGGCCTCGGGGATGGTGGCCTCTAAGGGAGCCGGAATAGCACGGAGATTGAGAACCCAGGCTCTCTTGGCTCTTCGCCACCATTTAAAATTTTGCTGCTGCTACTTTTGATACCATAGAACCATGGGAAAAGTACTATTGTGTTTGGGAAATTTTCAGAGGGAATGCTATTCTTTGATACTGTGAGGGGGAACACTTTACCCCACCTATTTCATGGTGGTATTTGAAGTTGAAATGAAATGAGTACAGAAAGAGCTATTTCGATGAAGGGACATATCATTCTCACTTTCAGGAGAATATATTCTTGTGTGCTTCATTCAGTCCTTAGACCAAAGAGGTTGGTCTGGAACCATCAGGGCTTTGCTTTTCCCAGTTCTCTTTGTTTCCAACAGACAGAAATACATGGGGTGAGTAGTGCAGGCAAAGAACAGGGGAAAGCTAATTGTACTGTGAATTGCTCAGAACACCCAAGCCCAGGATACCACTGGGACTTTGTCTAGTCGAATATGTACCAATAGCCAGCTTGTCAGCATCAATTATTCTAGTGTTTGCCATCCACTTGAAGGGGAGACTAGAAGAAAGGGTAGCACCAGTAAAATCAAGAAGAGATAGTTCTTATATCTAGCTTCAGAATTAACAAAAAAGGATGGTTAGTTATGTATTCCAACATATGTCAGACACACACTGGCCATGTCTAAAGGTCTGATAATGGGAAACACTGGTCTTGTAAAGAAGCCATGCCTGTATACTAATGGGGAGAGAAATTGCACTTAAACTCTGATAACTTAAACTCTGTATGTGAACCTGACTTCTTGCCTCTTATCTTGTAATACAGATATGGGAACCAGAAGTGATTAGTTCTCACTCTTGTAGGATGCTGAAACAAAGTTCCTGATGAACATTTCAGTTTTTAACTAGAAAGTAGCAGTATTTTATTTTTTTCTAATTCCAAATGTCCTCCAAGCTGAGAAGTATAAACTACATAACCATGTTCCTTATGAAGAAAATGAATAATGAAAATTAGCAGGGAAAGAGATTGTCACAGGAAAGACAATGTTTTTGAAAGTGACAAAGGACAGCCCAGAGTAGGAATGCAAAGCAGAGGTGACAGACAAAAGGAAAGAGATTGGCTATTCCAGGAATTTGGAAATTCTGTGGTCAAGAGAGTTCTGGATCACAGAGCTATGTTTTAAATAGAAAAATAAACCAAGATGATACATTGATGTTTAAATGTGAAAGAAAGTTAGAAGTTGTGGTTTAGTTTTCTCTAAGGCCTTCCATTTTATTTGAACTAAAAACTTCACGGAACACTTCGGAAATACCAGCCTTTACTAAACAGATCTGACAACTTATAGACTTGGGTATGGTCTAATATAAGAAATGAAATTTAGCCTAAAATGCCTAAATCTCCTGGAATATAACAAAATTATGTGTGTGCATATATATGTGTGTATATATATATATATATATATATATATATATACACCTATATATATATATACACATATATACACACACACATATATATACACATGTGTATATATACATATATATAATATATATACACACACATATATACATATATACATATACATACATACACACACACACACACACACACACACACACACCCCACACACACATATATGTCATACCTAATTAGGAAAAAAAGAGTAATTTTGTTGATTTCTTTCTTGTTTCCCCCTCATTTAGTTTCTGGCAAATGTTTGAGTGTTTATTAGAATATGATTAGAAACTTAAGCCACTGATGCATCCTGTGTGGCCACCTTTTTGCAAGACCCAGGAGGAAAGGAAATAGTCCTAGGCTCAAGAAACTTATAGTTTAATAGGAAAAACAAATACACAGAATGGCAAATGCGACAATAGTTGAGTATACAAGGTGTATTAAGTATTGAAGAGAAAAAGAGAGGCTTAATTTGGTTCGGATGGAAAGCTTTCAGAGGCAGCAATCTGATCTGTGACTTGAAAAGTTACTAAGAGGTTTTGAGGTAAACAGATAGAGGCTAGTTATTTCAGGAAAAGAAACAGCGTGCACATAGTTATGTTTGAGTAACTAAAACCGACTCATTGGTGGATTGAAGTGTGTGTGTATGTGTGTGCGTGCAAAGGGTGAGGGAGAATTTACACATAGAAATGGGGCAGAATAGGAAATAATCAAGGGACTTAAGTATAGAGAAAAACAGTACCCATTTTAGATCCTGAAGAGCAGACATATGATTGAATTTTTCCTGCACAAGTACCACTCGGAAGATGGGCATGATCAAATAATATAGAGAAGAGTAGGGAGAAACAGGAAATCTTGTAGAAATGTATACATAAAATGACCTAACTAAATGTTGTAAGGATTAGCTTCTAAAACAGAGGAGACCCAAGATATCCATAGTCACGTGAAAGCTTCTGAAGTAGTCCTGGCTCAATGGTGATTGCTTTTCCTGTGAACAGAATTTAGTTAGCCATACTCTGACTGCAGAAGGTAGACTTGGGGTGACTCCTTGCCTAGCGTAGATTTTGCCTAGTGCTGGTTCATACCTAGGTTGACTGTCATAACAAATGAATGTTTTTTGAGGCTAGAAGGACAATATTAAAATTCCTAGTGTTCTGGGCATGAATAACAAACTGATAAAAGAGCTTAACATATGTATTTTTTTACAAAGATGATTGCTAAAAGGATCAAAAACATTGATAAAGATGGAAAGTGCTCAGAATACTACTGAGTATATATAATGTGCACTAAACATTAGTAAAAATAACAATAAATATAATATATTCTAAACATTAGCCACACTTTATTAGCTATATTATTTACCTATAGACAACATAATGCATATAATGATCACATTAATTACAATTGGTTCCTTAATCAGAAACAAATTTCAATAGCTACCTCTCTGAGATGGTCAAGTACTGGGTGGAAGTCATGGTTTTGGAAAGACACACAGGGAATTCTGGGTCAGATTAACACCCTTCGCTGTTCCTCAGAGGGACTGTGTTAGGCATGTGCATGTCCATACACAGAAGCAGTGCTGACTTCACCAGTTCATGGTAGTCTGACAACTTTTACAGCTTTGAAATCATGTGGGTAAATATCTTCTGTGGTGTGGACTTCTTTACTTTCTTGATTAAAAGCAACCGATAAATCCAAACTTTCTGTAAAGAAGAGTTCCTGAACTCTTTTTAAAATATTTTATTTTTATTAATTTATTTATTTGACAGAGAAAGAGAGTGAGAGAATGGGCACACCAGGGCTTCCAGCCACTGCAAACAAACTCCAGACATGTGTGCCCCCTTGTGCATCTGGCTAATGTGGGTCCTGGGGAATCGAACCTGGGTCCTTTGGCTTTGCAGGTAAGTACCTTAACTGCTAAGCCATCCCTACAGCTCCCTGAGCTCTTAAAAAAACTCAATATTAGTTGCTGATAGATTTTCTACTAAAACTTTGAAAAATCAAGGCTTACTGCTTATTTCTACTTCATTTTCCTAACCGTCATAAAAGGCAAGGTAGAACAAGTTTTGAGATAATTTAGATCATAAGTCTCTAAAAATTTTCACACATAAGACAATCTCCGCAACTTCACACACAGAAATATTAAGGCATTGGCTGAAAATTATAGTATAAGCCAAAGATAAAAAACAAATAGAGCTGACTTAGAAATGTTAAATTAACACACCAAAGCATCTTTATCCCATGATATAAATATATAGTTAGGTAATTTTAATATATATATATATTTATTTATTTAAATTTTTATTTATTTATTTGAGATGACAGAGAGAGAAAGAGGCAGAGAGAGAATGGGTGCACCAAGGCCTCCAGCCACCGCAAACAAACTCCAGATGCGTGTGCCCCCTTGTGCATCTGGCTAACATGGGTCCTGGGGAATCTAGCCTCGAACCAGGTCCTTAGGCTTCACAGGCAAGCACTTAACTGCTAAGCCATCTCTCCATCCCTAGTTAGGTAATTTAAAATAAGCATTGCAACCTATAGTGATTCAAAGTCACAACCGAGGCAAAGAGCTTTCTCTTCTCTTCTCTCTATATTTCAGAGCCAAGCCTAGGAATATGTCATAGACAGTTTTCATCACCACCCAGCATTCAGCTCTCTTCTGATAATGACACCAGTTTTTTGCTGAGGGAATATCCTCTTCACTCACTGTCATTTCCTGTGCTTGGGAAGAATGTTTAAATACTATGTTCAGAGATAGACATATAACTCAGACTTAGTTTAGAAGGTGGCTTATTGATACTTGCTTCCTGGTATCAATGATTTGTTCATTTCTCCATCTCTCCTTGCTTCTGATCATCAGGACATGACATTATGAAGTTACCACTTCTATGATTGGACTATAAAATTCTGACTTCCATCATCCTAGGATACCTTCCTGCTTACTGGCTTTGATAAGGAAATATGGAACAGTGAGGCCCAAGACAGGGATTGAGGAAAATTTCTGGTCAGCAGCCAGCTAGGAAACGTGTTCCCCAGATCACTAACTCAAAAGGAACTGCATCCTTCCAACAACCATATTAAGTGAGCCTGCACTTAGATTTTTCTCCAGTGGAGCCTTCAGCTAAGCCCCCAGCCTTCACCAACACATCAAGTGAAGTATTTTGTTTCAGTGAAAGAACATGAAGCAAGGACCTAGGTAAGCCATGCTTAGATTGCTGGACCAAAGAAACTGTGAGATTTAAAAAATATGTTATGTGAAACTGCCTAATTTAGGGTAAATTAATTAAATAACAATATATAATGGACAAGTGGCCATTGTTATGTCCTCCTGGCCAGAGTATTTGACTCAGAGTTGAACTCCTGACTCAATCCAGGACATCAAAAATTAGATTCCAAATAAGAGAATTTTATTAATGCACTGCCCCTTGCTGCAGATACAGGACACACTTGTGAAGACACAGGGCTGGTGGTATTGACAGTCATGTTTGAGCCACCTGGAATCTGAGGAGGGAGCCAGTGTGAAAGAGAGCAGAGAAATGGGAAGAGGAAGAAGGTGTCCTAAGAAAATTTTCCTTTGGTATCATATCTCACTTGAAAGTTATATTACTTGTGGATATTTTTTTTGGTACTCCCTTTGCAAAGATAAATATGCATTGAAGTATGCCTTTTTTTCCTGAAGCCAATTTAAGTTGTATGATCAGGAAACATGTCACTAAGTAGGTACTTCATTTCCTGGCTATGTTTTATAAGTAATATTCTAGTCTCTGCATAAAATAGTCATTACATATTGATAGAAGTGGTGGTTTGAATATAGAACGTCCCTCATAGCCTCAAGTTCTTGTGATTAAGTCTCATTTCTTAGTTGCCAGCTGCTAGAGCCTTCACAAGATGGAGGCTTGCTGGAGGAGGTGTGTCACTGGGAACTGGTCTTTATTAGTCCAGTCCAACTGGGTGTGTTCCTGTATCAGTTCACTCCCTACTACCTCCCTGCCTATAAGAGATGATGTGAGCCAGCTTCCTGATCTTGCCATGCTATTTCTGCCATGCTAGATGAAACTGTCCTTTGGAATTGTCAGCTGAAATAAACCCTTTCCTCCTATAAGTGGCTTCCAGGAAGACACCTTATCCCAGCAACGAGAAGGTAACTTCTATAATAGATCTAAGCAACCTTGTGATTAGTGAAGGAAATTTTGACTTAAGAACCACAAGACACTAAAAGAAAGGCATTAAAAAAAAACAACAAGATACTAAAAATTAGCTCAATAGTACTGGGGTTGTTAGCTGAGAGTAGAAGGATGGACATTGATAATGTTTTGAGTTCTATAGTCATTGTGTATTTTGTTTTTGAATATAATATATGGATAAATTTGACAAAAGAATACTACCAAGACAACATAGGAAAGAAGGTAACAAGAATATAACTAATTTTAGCTTGTAACATTCATAACAGAATGGTTCTCTAACTCAAATGCACATTATATATTGGCTAAATGTTATAATAGAAATGCAGTTAGGAAAGATATAAGCTCTCTATTGTGTTCATGGAACACGCTTCCTGTATTAACTTATTCTATCAGCCAAGTATCATTTTCAAGTTCTTATAGATATTTAGAGAAATTTTTCTGGATTCTCTTGTGGCTGTGTTGTTATGCAAAATTATGATCAGACTTACAATTTTATATGACTATACCTATGTTTTCAAATATATAAATTCAAAATGTATGTCTTGTTTGATGGGTTTTTGGTTGTTTTATTAATATATTATGATAGTTTTTGATTAGCTTCTATTTTATTCCCCACTGGTTTTGACACTGTTGGCCTGCTATGCAGCTGTTATTATCAAAATTAATTGCTCTTATCAAAAATTAATTGACATATAAAATGCATGGGTTATATTTTTGCTTACTAGCTGAAATATGGAGACATATTCTTATCACCAAGTGTAATTTTAGGAACTACTAACTTTGTTGTTGACATTTGTAACAACACAAGGAATGTTTCCTTAACATTTTAAATAGCATTTTCTTATTGTCACATTTATTTACTTCATTCATCATTTATTGTTTTGATCAAACATGGTTTAATTGAAAATAACTTTGCACACATAGCTCAACTAATAGTATGCAGATAATATGTTAGCACCATGCATACAAGAAAATTATAGCAATAACACTTTTTTAATATATAATTTTAGATGTGCTTTAAGTAAAATAGTAGGAAAAAAATTAAAAATTCCTACCATGTTCAAGTGTTAGGTCAACTGTTGACCTAGCACATATGTCACATCAAATCATTCCTAATCCTCTTAATTATCAAGACTGAACCTCATTCAGGTAATAAAAATCATTCCCTACCATGACAAAGGAATACTACCGAGACAACATAGGAAAGGAAGTAACAAGAATATAACTAATTTTAGCTTATAACATTCATAACAGAATGATCCTCTGACTCAAACGCACATTATATATTGCCTAAATGTTATGATAGAAATACAATTAGGAAAGATATAAGCTTAATTCCCAGTACAGTTACCTATTTTAGGAACTAATATTGAAAATGTATGTGTTGTATCATTTATCTTGACAAAGAGCCTAGAATTGCATGATACATTTGCTTTTTTCCTATCCTTGATTTTAATTCTGTTGGTAATAAGGTGGTGGCTTAGGGTTTGGGGAATTTTCTAAGAGCAAACTTCTGACAATGGATCTCTGAAGATGCACTTTTCTATAGGAGAATCACTATGAGCCTCTGCATTACAGGAGTGTGGACTAATTAAATGAAATAATTAAAACAATGCTTAGAAGATGATAATTTCCCAATAAATGTTACATGCAATTACCCATATTATATTACTTTGACTATTGTTATTTATTATTATTATTGTTTTGGTTTTTCAAGGTAGGGTTTCAGTCTAGCCCAGGTTGACCAGGGATTTACTATGTAGTCTCAGGTGGCCTCGAACTCACAATTATCCTCCTACCTCTGCCTCTCAAGTGCTGGGATTAAAGGCATGTGCCACCATGCCCAGCTTGTTATTTATTATTGTTAGAGGCAGTATCATTTGACATGAAAAGTTTTCCATTATTTGGGGAAATAATCTCCTCCAGCTGTATCTATTCATTGTCCTGCCATCCTGATTAAGAGAAGAGCTTGCAGATGTCATGATGAAATCTATTGTTTTGCATGCCAACTGAAAAAAGTAATTTAAAGAAAAAGTAAAAAAGAAAAGGGCTGGAGAGATGGCTTTGCAGTTAGTGCATTTGCCTGCAAAGCCAAAGGTTCCTGGTTTGGTTCTCCAGGCCCCACATAAGCCAGATGCACAAGGTGGGGCACATGCATCTGGAGTTCATTTGCAGTGACTGGAGACCCTGGCATGCTCTCTCTCAACAAATAAATAATATTTATTTAATAATATTTAATAAATAAATAATAAAAAAGAAAAGACACAGAGAGGGATATATGTGCATGTGTGCGTGTGTGTGTGTGTGTGTGTGTGTGTGATATTTCAATTTTCCAGCACTGGGATTACAAGCATGTGCCCACTATATGAGAGCAAGGCATCCAAATTCAGGACGTCATGCTTATGCAGCAAGCCTGTGACCAAATGAACTATCTCCCTTGCTCCTTCTTATATTTTTATTCTATTGATCCTGTAAAGTCCTTCCATGTTGTCTTCAGCATTTTCAAAGATATACTGTAATTAATAAATAGTTTCTTCTCCTTATAAACTCCAATAGTAATTTTTCTTCTTAGATGATATTTTTCACTTTGGTATTACATTGCAGTATATTTCTGTACATGTCACATATTCTTCACAAGGTTTTATATACTCAGATGATGGAAGACATGCCTTTCACATCTCTATGCCCCACAAGTTTCTGAAAGAATGTGCAGTTCCTTGAACAAAGTGGGCTAGCCAAATATTTTAAATAAGAGGATAATTATGGGAATCAGACATGCATTCCTAGCCAAATGACTTCTGCAGTGCCAAATATCCAAACTCAGGCTCATTGTTGAGGTTTGTTGCATACAGAACCAAGGCCAATCCTTAGATTCTTTTGATTTTCATAAGAAAAGGAGCTGGTGCCTAAAATTGAGGGGGTTTCCTAACAACCAGGAAAATCTTCTACCTTTTTGTCTGTCACTTTCAAAAAGTGAATACTTGGTTTGAACAGAATTGAAAATACTATGAAATTATGAAATCACCCTAAATTGCAATATAATACGATTTAATCCTAAATTGTTAAGTGTCAGGTTTCAAAACATGTCACCCCAAAGTACAGTTTAGAGGGAGGCTGAGTACTTCAAACTGAAGGATATTGGAAGGCTCTAAAGAGTAAAGGCTTCCTGAACTTCTTTCCTAAAGCAAGCCACAGAACCGAGGAAGGTCTCTGACCATGTCCATTCCCCCTGACAGTATTCATATGATGTCCATACGTCCAGAGGAATAGAAGTGTCTTAGAAGAACCTGAGCAGATCTCACTAATGTCCCGTAGTTCGTGACTATCATTTGGAAGCCATTTATTTTTGGAATCACACTACCACTAACTGTTTCTTCTTCACTGAACTTAAGCATAAAAATACAATTGTCATCATGTCTTTGTATCTTCATTTCTGAAGGCTCTTTGTTATATTAAACTTTTATTAAATAAACTTATTATGTCTTTCTCTTAGTAACCTGCATTTTCTCATAGGAGTGCCATCCATACATTTTGTAAAGAAAATTCTTACTTTTTCTCCACTCCAAAAAAAAATAAATAAAAATCGCCCACCAGCAAAAACAAAGGTTTTTGGTTCCCAGTACCTTGCTCTTGGACTAAGGCTTGACCAGTCTTCACCATAGGATGCTGGCTTTTCCAATTCCCAGCCACCCCTGAACCTAAGCTTTCTCTTTTATTTCTGCAACCTTATTGATCTAAGCAATTTCAGCTTTCATATGGACAATGACAAAAGTAACTTTTACAGACTCAAAGGGAAAGACTTTTAAACAGCAAGTTAATGAACAAAAGGATTTTCCTATGATTTTGCCTTAAGTATGTGTTTGTGTGTGTATAAGACAAAATAACATAAGAGAAAACATTATTTTTCAAATAATGTTGACTAGTTTGAATTTTGTACATTTAAATTAGTTGTTCTAGGAAAGAAAATAACTTTTTAAGAGAATGTCTTAGTTATTTATCATATTAAAACTTATAAAGGGAAAATGCTTACATTCATATCTGAAGGATGTAGACACAGGTTATGATGACCTTCACTCACTACTACTATTTTGGATTATGTTGATGTCATTGAACACATGAAATAGATATACAGAATATTCAATATTTAGATTCAGGCTAATATAGGATTTCCCAAAATTTTAAATTTCTATAGGATAATAAAAAGAATAACATAAAATAAGTCTCAATCAAAAAGGAAGTTTAGGAAATACACAGTCAGAGAAAGTTAAGAAATTTCTTTAGTAATTTTTTCTAAGACACTGAAGTACTAAATCATGAGTCTCCTGGAAGGAAGATAAAGAACTGATGTCTCTTGACTGAGTACAGGCAAGAATTACTCCTGGCTTTTTGCTGTTGTTGCTGGGATAATCTGCCTCATGTAGCTCAGGATGGCCTCAAATGCCTGCTTCCACTCATGTACTGGGGTTACAGGTGTGCACCATCGTGCCCAGATTTCACTCCTGGCTCTCCTGGAGTGTTTGTTGGTCCTTATGTTTTGCTTTCTTTGAGACATGGTCTTTCATGTTTGCTGCTCCATGTGCCAGATGGGACATTAGCTTTGAGATTTTCCTAACTCTACCATCCATTGCTGTCATAGCCATGTTGGGATTATAGACATCTGTGCTACTACTGTGCCTGGCTTTTTGTGAGTGTAGGAAGCTGAAGTGTGGTTGTTAGGTTTACAAGCACCTTAAACACTGGGGCCTCTCCACAGCCCATTCCTAGTAGTATCACAACACATTATAGAACTGAAAATCTATGGTGCATATTATAGAAAATCCATGCCTAGTATTGCTAGCAACATTCAATGAGAAATCAAAATGTAGTATCATACACATATCACACAGACACCCATTTTACTAAGAAAAATCTCAGTATTACAATCTTGAAATAAAATGGACCTTACCCTTAGATAGTCATTTTCTAAAGAATAGGGAATTGTTCTATAGTCTTTGGACATTAATATGCCTATTATTTAGAATCTGATCAATTTATTATATACATGCTCAGGTTTTGCCTTCTCTGTGGTTGAACATAGTATACAATACCAAATTTTTTTTTAAAGGCTTTAATTTGGCAGTATATTTTCCCATTTATGATGGAATTTCATATTCTTTGACAAAATCATTAAAAATGTGTCAAGAACCTCTATCAATAAGTTATTGAGCCATGAAAGATTAAAGAAATGCAAGATCAATATGAGATAAAGGAAAGGATTTCATGGGGGAAGTGAGGTTGAACTTGACCTAAAGGACTAGATAGGATGTACAATTGTGTTCTAATTGAGCCCATAGACTGTATCTAGAATAAAGAAAAGGTTCAGCATGCTAGGTTCATATTAGAAAAGTCTCTTGGACTGGGAGTTAAAGACCCAGATTCCAATGCCAGCCCTGAAAGTTCCCTGCTTTGTAACTCAATGCATAAACTTCCTAGCCAGACGACCATGGCAAATAATGTCTACCTATTTTTCTTCAAGTATACTTAACAGGGGTACCCTTGGATAGCATAATAATGGTGTTATTCTTCAGTGCCTCATGCAAGACTATGTGTACAGAACCACATACAGCGTGCTCTCAGCATACATTTTTTTTTTCCATAAAAGGATAAAGAAATGAGGGAAGATAGGCCTGAATCTCTTCTGTCACTTACTGGCTAGGTGATCATACTAGAATCACTTAACCACTCTGAGTCTCAGGCTTCTTTTATCTCTAAAGTCAAGGGGTGAAATTATCCTTATATCTCAAAACTGTTCTGTGGTTAAGTGGAAACAATTTCTGTAACATGTTTTGCTCAAAAGTCAGCACATACTTTTCATTGCATTTTATAAATCACACGGTTGAAGAGTACTCAATAAACGTAGAGTGCAGCGATCGTGTTAGTAATGAAAATCGTCACCAGGACAGAGGTAGTACAGTGATCAGTGTGCGGCTGTCATTCAAAGCTTTGGGTTCGACTGTGTTAGATAATGGGGCTAGAAAGAAATGGGCCCTAGATTACTCCACCACTTTAAAATATAGATAAGAAAAATATCCCAAAAAGTCACACGTAGAAGGCCCTCCAGTGCTTACTAAGTAAGTGTACAGAAATGAATATGATGAGCTGAAAGCTGGATAGTTTATTCCAAAGGGGCACATCTTGGTGGTGACTTCTAGAAAGAGTCCTGATAATGGGAACTCTCTGAGTCCATTTTCTACTGCTATCCCAGAATACCAAACATGGGATAATTTATAAACAATACAAGTTCATTTGGTTCATGGCTCTGAAGGCTGAGAAGCCTGAGATGATGGGTCAGACTTGGACAGGGCCTTCTTGCTGTGCCATAACATGAAAGGTGGTGCTACGAGGCAAAATAGTACATGTGAAAGAGGGAAAGGGTCCAACTCACTGTTTGTACATATGCCACTCCTGGAACAATGAGCCTTCTCCTATAATATCAGTAATCTCTTAAGGGTGTCACTTTTCAACACTGCTGCATTGGATATTAAGTATCCAACATGTGAACTTTGGAGACACATTCAAATTACATCACTTGTTTAATAAATTTGTATGTTTTTTCAAGTTCTATTGGGAGTGAATGAGTATGCTATATAACATAAGATTATAATACATGGAGATGCTGGAGGTGGTACTGTGATTCTGAGAAGTGCTCATCCACTTTGATATGAATTTTACAGTCATAGATGTTCAAATGTGGGTTCAATGTCTGGCACCACGATCTACATAAATAAATAAATGAACAAAGAGAAGATAAAATGATGCCATCATCATCGTTGGGTTTCCCTATTGTCTTTGAACTTTTTGGGGGAGGGGTCAATAAATCCATATGATACATTGATTGTCTAGTGAGAATCTGCTTCTCTAGGCCATTTAGCTATTGGTAGCACAGTAATTCAATTAGTTAGGATTTGTTCTGATTAACAAATTGGCACTGTCTGGAAGATGTATTTAGTATCATTCAGTTTAGTATTAAAGGTGTATTGTCTGTGTAAAAGCAGATTTGTGGGCATAGTTATTTCTTTCTTCAGCACTTAACAGACATAAGTAGGCTTAATTCCCATAACAAGAGACGACCATTGCACAAAAGCATTCTAGAAAGGAATGTTCATCATAGCACATTTTAAATGATTGGGAAATGCTGAAGCTCAAGTGTGACGTAGACCATCTGTGTCAAATACAGCACTTTGGCTGCCTATTATGGTTACTGGAATATTAAAAACACCCAAATTATTTTAAAGTTCTATCCTCAAAGTCACTGAAAGTTTTGCTGTACTGTGTATACAATTTTAATTTAATACTTTGAAAAATCTTATATATTTTGAGTTATATTTTCACATGATGCTATCCTACAGTCTTAGTTTTGCAAGTTAAATTTTTAAAATTTTACATAGGCCTTTACTGAAATAAAAAAGCAAAGTTGTAGCTAACATGTTGAGAGAAAATTACAGTGAGGTTTTCATAATTATTTTATAGATGATAAAAGAGGAAAATTTTTGGTGAGGCATGGTAGCACACTTTGATAATCTTAACACTAAGTAGGCAGAGACAGGAGAATCATTGTGAGCTAAAGGTCACCATGAGACTACATAGTGAATTCCAGGGCAGTCATGGCTAGACTGAGACCCTACCTTGAAAAACAAATAAATAAATAAGAGAGAATTTTCAAATGATATCTTGAGAAATTCCAGAGTGTCCTCATGACTCCACCACCCACACCATAGAATATAAAAGTAGCCGAAGGTGGCATCTAAAGCCTAAATGTAAATGCCATAACTTAAATATGTATGTATATACATATGCATGCATACATATGTGTGTATAGATATCTAAATTAATTGTGGAAGCAAACATTTGTTGTAAAATCTGAAAAAGAGATACATTTAGAAATTTTTGACTTAGCCCTTTAATCTTTCTCCTTTCAAAATCCGAAATCTTTCTTAGTTCTTTTGTGAAAAAACATTTTATTTTTATTTATTTGAGAGATAGAGAAAGAGACACAGGTTGGGGGGGGGGACAAGGGAGAGTATGCCAGGGCATTTAGCCACTGTAAACAGACTCCAGATGCATGCGCCACCTTGTGCATCTGGTTTACATAGGTCCTGGGGAATTGAACTTGGGTTCTTTGGCTTTGTAGGCAAGTACCTTAACCACTAAGCAATCTCTCCAGCCCTTTCCTAGTTCTTTAGATTTGATTCTTCCTTTAATTTTCATTGACTATTTCATATGAGGAGTGCTTTGTAGATACCTTCAATATCCTTATTTCTTATAGGTAATTGTTGTATATACTGATAGCTCAGAACAAGATACTCCACAATATAGTAGCTTACTGAGAAAAACCACAGAAGTAAGAGGCCATTCTAGCCTTCTCCAGCCTTTTTCCTCTGTAGAGTGATCATAAAGGAATTTCTCTACCTACTTTGCCTAGAAGTAGGTCATAAGATTCTCATTTCAGATAGATATTGCCCTGCAAGCCAAGGACAAAAAGAATCTGAACAAACAGGTTGGTATAGGCATAAGGTCCTCCCAATTTAGTACCACTGGAACATACTTTGTACAGTCAGACTTCTAAGTGACAACTGGCCAGTTTTATTATATTTTAAGCATAACAACACAGCATTCTGTAGGTCCTTGGGTCCTGACTTCGAAAGCTTTCCTGTCCTATAAACCGCTTGTTAAATAAGTTATGCTTTTCTCTTGTTGATTTTATCTTTTGTTATAGGAGTGTCAGCCTACAGTGGTTTATGAAAAGAAATAGCTTTTTCTTCCTTACAATCTCAATACATTTTAGAGGAGTGAATTTTACTCATTGGCTTCCTACTTTCCTTGTTTGGCCACTGAGGCTCTGGGTAACAAAGGGAAAGAGAGATTTTCTACTTCTTTCAGATGATGTGATGCATCATTTATTAAAACATATATTTAACCAGAATATATCAATTGCAATTTGAATGTGAACTGCTCCCCATAGGTATATGTGTTTGAACACTGGATCTTGAACTGGAGACACTGTCTGGGAAGTGTGTGGAGCCTTTAGGAGGTGAATCCTTGCTGGGGGAAGTAGCTCACTGGAGAGCAGACATGAGGTGGTATTTTTTTTAATTTTTTTGTGTTCACTTTTATTTATTTGAGAGTGACAGACAGAGAGAGAAAGGCAGAGAGAGAGAGAGAGAGAGAGAGAGAGAGAGAGAGAGAGAGAGAGAGAGAGAGAGAATGGGTGTGCCAGGGCCTCCAGCCACTGCAAACAAACTCCAGATGCATGCGCCCCCTTGGGCATCTGGCTAACGTGGGTCCTGGGGAATTAAGCCTTGAACTGGTGTCTTTAGGCTTCACAGGCAAGCACTTAACTGCTAAGCCATTTCTCCAGCCCAGACTTGAGGTTTTATAGCCTGGATTCACTTTCTGTTTGTCCTCTTCTTCCTGGATGAATACAATGTGATTAGCCAGCCTTCCACTTCTTGCTGTCAAGCTATCTCCACCATAAGGGAAAGTATCCCCTGGATCTGTAAGTCAAAATAAACCCTTTCTCCTTTATGCAGTTTCTTGTCAGGTCACAGCAATGAGTAACATAGCTAAGGTAATATGGTGATAATTTTCTTATTTTCAAAAGCCATTGTCTTTTAAATTTATACATAAAATATGAAAACATGAGATACTGTATTGGGAATTGTATAAAAAATAATCCAGGGTGTGTGCAGGGAGTGAATGATTGGTATAGAGGAAAATATGATTGGTATAGAGTTGGTTACGTGTTGCTAGGTTTGAGACTGGGAATGGATAGATGGGTCTTCGTGATGCTAATCTATATACATATGCATGTGTATTAATATGTGGGGGTGCATATGTATGGATGTGTGTGTGTACATATGTGTGTGTATGTGTACATGTGGGTGTCAGGTGTCTTCCTTGATTTATACTTTATTTACTGAGGCAGGGTCATCCTTTTGAACTCAGAGGTTGCCAGCTTGCCCCAGGGTTCCCTATCTCTGGTAAGCAATGGGGTTACAGGTAAGCCAATAAGACCATTTAAGGTCCCAGGGAACTGAACTCTAATCTTTGTATGGAAAGAGCTTTATTCATTTAGCCTCAATCCTGATCTCTCTACTCTTGTATATGTTTGGAGCTTTGAATATAAAATTTAAAAATAAAACTTCATGCAGGTGATAAATGAGTGGTTAAAGGTGGTTGCTTGCATAGTCTGATTGTCAGGATTTGATTCCCCAGCATGCATGTAAAGATGGGCACAAAGCAGTGCATGAATCTTGTTTCTATGGCCAGACTTTTAGGGCAAGGTTAAAAAAGAAGGAGTGGGTGGGACAGGATAGAAGCAAAGGGCACTTCAGGATCCAGGGATTAACCTAGGATAGGCTGTCACTGCTCATTGTTTCTTGAATTGCAGGGTTGATACTCCCAGCACCTGCCCAGGGTTTTAGCACCATACGTTTTGGTTTCAGGGTTTGCAACAGAGGACCAAAATGCACAGTCTTGGATTTAAGACTTTACTGTAATGAGGGACAGGGAGAAAGAGTGGGGAGAGAAAGAGAGAAAGGGGGGTGCATGTACTAGAGAGTGGGGGCAGAGAGAACAGATAGAGAGGAGGAAAAAAATGGGAATATGCACACACCTGGACCAGAAAAACCTAAAGGAGAGCAAATAGTGAGCAGGGTAAAAAAAATTATGGAGAGGAGAGAAACTGCCCTGCCCAGAAGGAGCACTGGGTAGTTTGCAGAGAGGTGGGAACCAGAGGCAGGTGGCCTTTCCTCCTCTTAACCCAGAAGTGCTTTAAATTACCATACCAGGAGGCAGGCTCCCAGATTCCTAGAGTTAGCATGGCCAGATGGCAGAGGAGAGAGTGGGATGGATAGTGAGCTCTGAGACTCTTAATATACACACACACACAAACACACACGTGCATATGCATGCATACATGCATGCTCACGCACACATAAATTAATAAAAAGACCAGGAAGAAATGAATTGCATTAATTTATAGGAAGAATTATAGAAATATTTCATGGAGAGCTCTTCCAGGGGAGAAACATGTGACCCAGCAAAAATGCTCTCATACTTCATCCCTTGAATGTGTTAACATCTGCTTCACTTTAGTAACTTGCTGGCTAAGTCAGTACAGCAGAGGGTAGAATCATGATCTATAGTTTGCCAAGAATCTTAGGTTTTAGTAACTTAATGACTGTATTCTCCTCAAGGTATAACATGCAGCCAGACAAGTTACACAAAACCCAGTAACATAATAAGCATAAGTTCCTTATATACATAAATGTCCTCCGAAAACCAACCTATTCAATGATTTTTGAACAGAGACTTGTAGCTACTGGACACTGCGGTGTCAACTGTTGATCTGGTCAGATGCCGTTTTTGACTGGATCAAGCAAAACACTTCCCATAGTGCAGCAGTAGCACAATCTGCTATATTTGCAATGAAGGAAAAAAAATTGGCTGGGGCTATAAAAGTTACTTAAGAAAGAACTTCACAGGGAGATGAAGCAAGAATGGAAATGCCATAGGAAGTGGAATGTAGGGCAAATTCCTGAGGAGATCACAAAGAAATAGCAAAGGCTTGTAGGAGTTGGGTCAGAAAAGCTCAGCAGGAAACAGGATGCCACATCTAAGAAACATGAAAGGAAACAGAAAAAAAAAAAATTCTTTTACTATTTCAGGAACAAAAAAAGCTAAATGGCATACTTTGCTCCTTTAGTAGATGGAAAGGAAAAGCTAATGGCTCCTGATAGTAAAAATGCACATGCAATTGGTAATTTTGAAAAATGCTCAAGAGAAAGATGAATTTTAAGTAGAATTAGTACAGCATTGATTGGGAGGTTAAAAAAGCTGGGCTGGAGAGATGGCTTAATGGTTAAGATGCTTGCCTGTGAAGCCTAAGGACTCATGTTTGAACCTTCAGGTTCCACATAACCGGACACAGTGACACAAGTGAGCAATGTCACACATGGGCCACAAGGGGGCAAAACAACATGTCTGGAGTTTGTTCACAGCAGCTGAAGGCCCTGGCACACCCATTCTCTCTCTCTCTCTCTCTGTCTCTCTCCTCTCAAAAATAAAAATAAATAAAAAACTAAGTAAGGCACAAGAAAATATATATACTAAGACTGTAACATAACTTACTATGATGACCTTGTCATTTTATATGCAAAGGTAGCTGTGGTAGCTTGAATGGACGATCCCAATTGATTCAGGAATTTTATTCAAGCTTGTCATATAGATCTCCTGCCACCTGGCTGGAGGTGGTCACTGTGGGAGGATCCTAGGCTCCAGCCCCAAGGTGTGTTTGGGAGTAGATCTGAATTCCAGCCTAAGATATGCAAAGTGTGTGAGCTTTGCTTGGGGTTTCTGAAGTGTGCTGGCTTGTGTGTGTGTGTGTGTGTGTGTGTGTGTGTTGGTGGTAGTTGCTTTTCTTTCTGCGTGGACCTGTGAAAGGGAGCCAGCCTCTTCTGCCATGGGACTTCCCCTCTGTCTGTAAGCTTCAATAAATCCTTTCCTCCATAACCATGCTTGGTTGAAAGTTCACCCCAGCAACGTGAAGCTGACTGTGACAGTAGCATCCACATATGATAGAATATTATGCAGCCCAATACAAACAAATTGTCAAGAATAGTTAGTGACAAAGGAAATTATTAACTATATGAAATGAAGCAGTAAATACAGAACCATATCATTGGAATAGAATAACCAAATTGTTATAGGAATGACTTTGTTTTGTAATCAAATTCAACAATGAGAATACTTAAAAGTTCAACTTCATAATCTCTAACAGTTTTATTCCTATCACCTATTTAAACAACACCTAAGGTTAATGATAATCATCACTTGGAAAACTTAAATGCATTCCTTTTTCTTTTATTTTCTGGCTCCTGACATGTTGACCCTACATGCTAAAATTTTCTGATACCTTGTCTTGAGTTTTCTAATTTAAACATGTACTAGTTATTGAGATTGTTTATGGGTGTCAGAGCCCTGAAAGTAAAAATGAGGAATGTTTTTGAGCCTGTAGGGGGAGTCTAAGCCAGCCTTCTTTCTTTTCCTGTAAAGGAATCCTTGCAGCCTCTACTTTGCTAGAGGCCAGGAACTAAGAGGAGAACTTGGTTTTCCCTTATCGCTTACGTTCCTGGAAGAGAAAAATAAAGAGATTTGATCACTGCCCTCCCTGAAAACCTAGAGGCACCTCGAGACCTGGCATCAGGTCTGACTTAACCAGTTCCATCCCCCATCCAGTAGTCTCCCTTAAGAGACACCAATCTGGATGTCTAGGTGGGCTTTCTCATTTTTTAGAAATCCCATCTTGCCTCATCTTTGGGAAAGATCTCTGCACTCCTTCTTTCTCTTCAACTTTATGACCTATATAATAAAATCTTTCTACACTTTATCCTGTGGATTTCCCTCATTGAAATTCATAAGATAAGAACCTCAGAAGGCTACTGATTCAGTGGTAGCTTTGTGTGACTGTGTGTGTCATCCTAGTTCCTGAGTCATTGCCCACCCCCCCAAAAAAAAAGCCAATAAAGGCACCAACATTCTGAAAGATAACCAAATTTCCATATCATTATCACCTGGACAATTGCTGTTACTGTTTGGGTCTAAACTGTCACCCGTAGTCTCCCGTGTTGGAACACTTGTTCCCCAACTAGTGGCTCTTGTCTTGTAGGTTGCGGAAATTCTGGGAGATATGGCCTTACTGAAGGACTGAGTGTTATAGCTCAACCTCACTTCTTGCACAGGTCTCTCTGCTTCCTAGTGGGCAATGTAACATAAGCAAGCCAGGCCTCAAGCTTGGGCTGCCGCCGCTGGGAGCCGCACCTGCTGCATGCAGTGCTTTCTCCGCTGTGGTGGGCTGTATCCCCTCAAGCCACGAGTCCAAGTAATTTCTTGCTGAAATTGCTTCGTGTCAGGTAAGCACAGCAACAAGCAAAGTGACTAGTGCAGTTACCGTGCTCGATTTCCATAGCCATGGTTGTCTTTAGAATTAGGCATTCAACATATTACCACCAGAGCAAACCTGACTATATTATTTTTCCGATTTTGCCCCATGGAAAACTTCTATTTCAAAAAACTTATTTTTATTTTTTTATTTGAGAGTCAAGAGGAAGAGAAAATAAAAAAGGCAGGCAAAGAAAGAGTGAATGGGCATGCCAGGTCCTCCAGCCACTGCAAACCAACTCCAGATGCATGCGCCACCTTGTGCATCTGCCTTAAATGGGGGCTGGGGAATGGAACCTGGGTCCTTAGTCTTCACAGGCAAATGTCTTAACCTCTAAGCCATCTCTCCAGCCCAGAAAACTTCTCATATCAAGTTGTCAGGGTTTTCAAGTACATGTAATCCACTGAAAGTAAAATGTTAGATTTGTAAGAATTTTAATCAGGTCCTCAGCTTTCTACTTCTTACCTTTTCTCATAGGTAATTGCAACTTTTATAAGCAGATGAGCATCTGCTCAGTGGCAAGATCATAGGTAATCCCAGGCTTATCTCATCCGGCTTAGCTACATCAAAGCAAGAAAGACCCTTTTAAGAGAGAAGGTGCCCACATACGCAATCCAAGGCAAAGCAATGACTGAATGATATGCCCACACCTTAGTCAAATTAGAAATCCCAAGAGGAGCTGGGCATGGTGGTGTACACTAATCCCAGCACTGGTGAGGCAGAGGTAGGAGGATTGCCATGAGTTCAAGGCCACCCTGAGACTAAATAGTGAATTCCAGGTCAGCCCGGGTTATAGCGAGACCCTACCTCCAAAAACACAAACAAAAAACCCTTTAGAAATGCCAAGAGGAAAGGCCTGGGTCACAGGTCCAATCCAGAGAGAGAGGGGTTACTTTGACTGACAGCCTGACGAGAACCAATGGCTCAAGGTTATATTCTTGAAAAGAAACACGGACACTATTTACAAAAGGGCTAAGAAATGTACATTAATTATTTTTTTTTTCATGTCTGGGACAAAATTCCAATGACAAACAACTTAGGGAAGGAAAAATTTCACTTCAGCTTCACAGTTTTAGAGGTTAGCATCCATGACATCAGGGAGAGCACGGCCAGACCAGGAAGCCTTTGTCACATCACCACATCACCAGGGAGGAAGGAGAGCTCATGGTCAGCAAGCAGGGCTGGGTTGTAATACACAAAGGTTCCACAATTATCCTGTGCCCTCAACTGGGGATTAAATATTCCGACACTTAAGTCTATGGGGGACAATTTACATTCAAATTATAAGAGAATGCTTTTCTTTTTGGCTTACATATAAGGTTGCATTCAGCCTCCTTAGCTTAACTCATTCTATCTTTGGTCCCCTGCATCCTTTTATAGCCTCAGTTTTAACCATTCACTCCCAAAAGCTCTATACTGAATGATGTATTCTTTTAAAAAATATTTTTAATGTGTTACTTATTTATTTGAGATAGAGAGGGAGAGAGAGAGAGAAAGAGAATGGGTGCACCAGGGCTCCAGCCACTGCAAACTAACTACAGATGTATGTACCCCTTTGTGCATCTGGCTTATGTGGGTCCTGGCGAATCGAACCTGGGTCCTTTAGCTTTGCAGGCAAACACCTTAACTGCTAAGCCATTTCCCCAACCTTGAATGTTGCATTTGCATTTTTTAATCGTTTCTGAAAAAAATGTGCTAGCCAGAATAGTGTTCCCTAATGATGTCCACACACTAATGCCAGGAAGAATGACTATGATACTTTAGAATATTTTTTATTTTTTGTTTTGTTTTGTTTTGTTTTTTGAGGTAGGGTCTCACTCTGGTCCAGGCTGACCTGGAATTAACTCTGTAGTCTCAGGGTGGCCTTGAACTCACAGCGATCCTCCTACCTCTGCCTCCCGAGTGCTGGGATTAGGCGTGCGCCACCACGCCCGGCTAGAATATTTTTTAAAATGTTCTTTGTAGCTGTGATTTAAGTCTTCTGAGATGGGAAGATTATTTTGGATTTTCTAGATTGGCCCACCCTAATCATGTGAGTTTGGAAAAGCAAACGACTTCTCAGTGTGAGAAAGCCTTGACATACCATTGCTGACTTTGAATATGGAAGAAGGGGTGGGGGACAGGAATGAAAGAATGTGAAACAAGTTTTACAGAGAAACCTTAAAAAAATGACAAGAGATGGAGTTCCTTAGGCTCACTGAAAACTAATACAATACTGCTGATATTTTGATTTCATTTTAGTCAAACTTGTATCTGTCTTTGGGCTAGATATAGAAAGAGCAGATAATAAAGTTGTACTGTTGAAGCCACCAAGCCTATGGTAAGTCACACAAAAGAAAAAAAAATATGACATGGGCCATGTTATTATATATTTTCTTGCTTTTGCACATGCTGGTCATTTTATGTAAGTGCATTCCTTATTGTTGTATCTGCCTCAGGCCCAGTCCACCTGCTGACCTCTGATTGTCCAGAATACAACATGGACGTCACTCCATCTCTGAAGATTCCTTTGTATCAACCCCTATAAGATGTGAGTACTTCCCACCAATAGCTTCACAACACTACATGCATTCTTCTGTTATCAGATTTTAAATATTGTAATGGAATGATCTCAGAATAGACATCTTTTCTTTCAATAAGTCTTTAAATTTATTTTATACCAAGGACTACATTTACAAGGACTACAAATTTCTCAGTGTATATCACATGAACAAGCAATGTTGGGCATATTGTCAGTTAAAATAACTGCTTTTGTATGCAAGAAAGTTCATTTCACTGGTTACTCACTTTGAGATTTACATAAGCAGCAGGAGAAAAAGTTGTGCTGGGACTTGGAAAATCATATTCCCCAGTATGCTGCTTCAGATTTCAAACTGAGAGCACCTGGGGAGCAGCCAATGCAGGGCAGAGCTTTCTCTGAAGTCCCCTTATCTACCTACAGACCAGATCTGCCAGAAAGGGACACAATAGCCTTCAAATCTTCTTACTGAAATTTCATTAACCAAGGTGGATTAAGCTCACGTCACAGAGGAAGAGACTGACAAATCAAACAGCTCACCTAGACTCCAGAGGAACTTCGTCCCAGGCTACTGTATGTTCTCTGGCCTCATCCATTTCTTCTAAAACAACTTCCCACCTCTACAGTTGCCTAAAGGCCTCCCTTAGCTCCACTTTCCTCCTCCTATGAGTAGGGTATTTGTGCTTAAATCATCTGGGTTTTCTTTGAGTTTCATACTTTTGTATGACTCCCATGCAAATGTGTGTGGTAATAAAAGCATGCCTTTTCTTCTGTTAATCTGTCTATTGCCAGTTTGTTTCAGCAGACTCAAATATGAAATCTTTTTTTCTTTTTCTTTTTTTTTTAATTTATTTTATTTATTTGAGAAAGAGGGGTGGGGGGAGGATGGGTATGCCAGGATCTTCAGCAACTGCAAAAGAATTCTAGATGCATGTGCCACATTGTGCATCTGGCTTACGTAGGTCCTGGGGAATCAAACCTGCATCCTTTGGCTTTGCAGGCAAGCACCTTAACCACTAAGCCATCCCTCCAGCCCTCAAGTTCAAAATCTGTAGAGACAAAGTTTGAACTTGCACAGTACCTGAACCTGGAAAATATCTAGCTTATTTTTGGAAAAGATAATGAAAATAACACTGTGTATCACCACAATAAAAGTGGAAACGGTAAGTAGGTCAAAATTTCAAATACCTTGAAGGCAGCAGGTGCAATTGTGGTGAGCAAATCATATTTACGTCACTTTCTATGCTCTCCTATGCTGGTGACTGAAGTAATAAATTTAGGGTTAAGAAGCTGGTTGTGAGCAATCTTTCTTGATGTGGCAGAACTTTGAATTCAATCCTATTCACAAAGAAACATGGAAAATGTGTTGTTTTTTTTTTTTTTTTACAATGGTGTTAATGATTTTTAATATCATCACCTGTATTCTGGCCAATACATTTATGAAGATCCAGCCTGGAAAGATAGCTTCTTGGTGGTTCTTGCCTCCCTTGTATTGTCCCCTCCCATCCTGAATGAGGGATGTATGACCTGTGGGACTTTGGACAAATAACAGTGGGTGGTTTCTCTGACTAAGGTCGCAAATGACATGGCTACTCTCACCTCACTCTTGAATTGCTTGAACTTGGATAAGATAGCTTCCCTGTTGTGAGGATACTGAAGGGCCTCTGTGAAGGGGTTATTTCAAGAAGACTGGAGTCTTCCAGCAATAAAGAAGAGCATACTGTGCTGTGTGTAAATGAGGTACTTTAGAAGCAGCCCTGGCCAAACTTCCAGAGGGTGACGACCCTGGTCAAGTTTTGGAGTATAGGCTCAAAACCAACCTGAACCCTGGGCTAGAAAGATGGCTTAGCGGTTAACATGCTTGCCTGTGAAGCCTAAGGACCCCGGTTGGTTAGAGGTTTGACTCCCAGGACCCACATTAGCCAGATGCACAAGGGGGCGCACGCGTCTGGAGTTTGTTTGCAGTGGCTGGAGGCTCAGGTGTGCCCATTCTCTCTCTCTCTCTCTCTCTCTCTCTCTCTCTCTCTCTCTCTCTCTCTCGCTTTCTGCCTCTTTCTCTCTCTGTTGCTCTCAAATAAATAAGTAAAAATGAACAAAAGAAACCTGAACCAGCACATATTCACCAGAACCACGATCAAATTCCTGAACCATAGACTTTGAGCAATAAATAAAAGTCCATTAGTATTTGTAGTCATTAAACTTTGAGGTAATTTTCATGCAGTCAGTGGGTAAGCAGTATACCTTCAGTAGAATACAGTAAGTAGAAGAAGTCACCATTTACCACTAATGTGGACTTTCTTTAAGGTTGTCACCCTTTCCCATCAGCCCTAGACTTTTGGACCACTAAAACGGGTAAGATTCGAAGGAAGATTTCTTAAAAGCATCTTGGTTCCTTTTAGATTTTATTCTAAAATCAACATACCGTGCTGGTGTCATGACTCCCTTGCCAGTTCCCAGTGTCACTTTCCCTTTCCTTGCCTCTATATTCTCTTTACTGTTGTGTCATCTGAAGTAAGATGTTGACATTCCTAATATGACCCCAGGAAATGAAAGAGAGAGAAGGGGGGAGGGGCACGAGATACTATGGTTTCTCCTGATAAAAGGCTCAAGGGATGGATAAATGTTTTGGGCTTCTTCTATTTCTGAGAGCCCAAGAAGAGAGAGGCCCTGCCTGTCATCTTCCACGCTAATACCTCTGGTAGCTCATCATATTCTCTTGTTTTAGGGTCTGGATGGAATGTATTCTGTGCCATCCTAAAGTAGTTAATATCCATGGTCAGTTTCATTGGATCACTTAGGAGAAAGGTCACTGGGCATATCAGGGTGTTTCTAGACTAGGTAAGTTGGGGTGGACACACCTGTTATAACTGTAGGCAATACCATTCAATGAGCTGGAGTCCTGGATTGAATAAGAAGGAGACAGTGAGCTGAGCACCAACATTCTTTCCGTCTGTGTTTTTGGCTTGACTGTGACCAGCAGATTCCTGCTCCTGCTGTCGCACTTTCCCTGCCATGGTGGGCTGCCTTGCCTTGAATTGCAAGCTGAAGTCCACAACTCTCTTAAGTGTCCTTTGTCAGGTATCTTATCACAGCAACAAGGGTAGAGATACACTTTCCATGAATAGCATCAGTGGGGATCTTTTGGGCAGAGAGAAAAGAAGTAGGAGAAAGAGGAGAAGGAGGAAAGGCAAGAGACAAGAGCACAGGCTTAGTTGTATGGAGACAAGAAAACACTGGGCTGGTTGTCAGGAAGAGAAAGGAAATGAAATACCCCAGTTATAAGCCAAGTGGCCTCTGTGAAAGGGAAAGTGAAGGTACAAAGAAGAGAAGCTGTCATTCTGGCTGAACTCAGTCTGACAAGGTACCATGTTACGGGAGGCTTCCCACTCATAAGGTAACTTGCAATCCCTTAAAATATGCATGCTTCCGACAAGCGTTTTCTCAAGACTCTACTGCCAACATTGTTCACAACTCAATTAGAATTTTTTGCAGGCTTTATATACACTTGCGTCAATTTCTTATGTTTTTCCAGGTAAAACTTTACACACACATACACACACACACACACACACACGCATGCTTTGGTGTTTTTGCATTGTAGAATATCTAATAAAGGTATTTAACACATGAATTATTTTACATACTTATATTTATGAATTACTTTACATATTTAGAGTTTTGGCAAGAACACTCAAAGTCTACTCCCCTAGCGATTTTAAAGTATGCAATGTATTGTTACAAACTATAGTCATCATGATGTAAAATGTCTCCTTTGAACTTATTTCTCCTATCTAAAACTGTTTGTGTCCTTTGGTTTACATGTCTCAATTCTCCCACTCCATGGCCTCTGGTAACCATTTTATTCTTTATTAGTTAGGCTTTTTTACATATATATACAATGTGTGTGTGTGTGTGTGTGTGCATGGAGAGAGAGAGAGAGAGAAAGAGAGAGAGAGAGAGAGAGAGAGAAAGAGAGAGAGAGAGAGAACATGCAGTATTTGGGTTTCTGGGCCTAGCATATTTCACTTAACATAATGTCCTCCAGGTTCATCTATGTCATTGCAAATGCTATAGAGACTAGTGTTTCAATGAATATGTGAGTGCAAAGGTCTCTTCAACATACTGATTCTATACCCTTGGATTTGTGTGTGTTCATATATATGCTATAGAAATCTCACTATATGTAGAATTACACATACAGATAGATAGATGATTGATAGAGCACTTTAGATCATTTGAAAGCTCTATTCTTGATTTCTTGAAGACCTTCTATACTGCTTCCCACAATGGCTCTACTAATTTACATTTATTTTAACACTGTGCAAGAGTACCTTCTAGCCAGTACTTATCTTTTTATCTCTTAGACATTCTAATAGGTTTGAGATAATACTTTCTTGGGCTCTTATTCATTTCCCTGACAAGTAGTGATGTTGAGTATTTTTTGTCTACCATTTGCATCTCTTCTTTTGGAAATACTTCTTGAATTCTTTGTCCATTAAAAAAATAGGTTCTCTTGCCTTCAGTTCTCTGAATTTATTATACATTTTAGATATTTACACCTAATAAGATTTGTGATTTGCAAAATCTCCATTTTTTCTTTGAGGCAGGGTCTAAGGTAGCTCAGGATGTCCTCAAACTCACTTGAACTGCTGATTCTTCTCCCTTTGCCTGGGGCAGGCTTGCACCACAACACCCACCTTATACGGATCCTTGTCTCCCGTGTGTAGGTGTTGTCATGCTCCTCTTTCCTTTGCTATGCCTTTTAGTTTGATGTAATCTCACCTGTCTACTTTTACATTCATTCTCTGTAGTCTGCTTTTATTTAGACAGAAGAGCTAGAGAGTCAACTCCCACATCCTGAAATTTAACAGTAGAGTCATGTGGCAGATACCAATCTTTCCAAGCCAGGACGGTAGGATGATGGTTTCATGTTATTACTGGCTTTTGCCATCCTATAAGTAGTAGTATTCCATTAGTACTTAAATTTTTTTACATATTTATGAGGCTGCAGGGACAATTTCATGCTCTGCATATTAGGTGGGGAAGCTAGTGATGTCTGCAATGGTGGTAGCAGGAGCTAATATAGTCTAGACCCCAGCTTCTTAAACAGTGGGGTGTGCTCTCATATGGGGTCCCTTAGGTGAATTTGGGGGTTTACAAAAAATACTGGTAACAATAATTAAGTTTTTATTTTTATTTTTTGGATGCAAAGAAAGCTAAGTAGTAAACATTCTTTCTTAGCAAAAATTTCCACAAAAGAAAACACTTATTTACAATAGCTAAATAGCATTTTGAGACCTGTGTCTTCAGTTCAGGGCAATTTTGTCTGCATTTAGAACTGAAACTAGGGTCTTGTACATCCAAGGCAAATTTTACCATTTGGCTATACTCCCAGCCTTATGCCCTGTTTTTTTTGTTTTTTTTTTTTTTTAACCTGAAGGAAATAACTGGGCTGCTTATCCAGTTACTCAATAAGCAGGTACTTATTAAGAGCTATTATATAAAATAAAAACTGCCCACTGGCATTGTGCTGATCACCATGAGTTTGAGGCCAGCCTGAGACTACATAGTTAATTCCAGGTCAGCCTGGACCAGAGTGAGACCCTACCTCGAAAAAAAAAAAAAAATTGCCAAGAGATATAGGAAAGTTGTAACATTCAAACTTCATCCTTCCATCCATCCATTCATATCAGCTATTTTCAATCAAATATGCACCATGTATCAGGACTATGAGAAGAGACAAAAGTGGAAGACAAAAATCCTACTGATTTCTCAGTAATTCACAGTAAGGCAAGAATGCAACATAGTAACAGAAGATTCTTCTAATTCTAAATAAAAAGGTCAGCAACAACCTCTAGCCTGTTAGATTTATTCCCTTTGTTCTCTTGCACTTTCTTATTGACAACAAGGTTGCTGGCATAAATGGACAAATCAGCTAATCATCCAAATGTACAGATGGCTAATTCTCACAGCCAATCCAGATTATCTACAGTGCTCCTTGGGAGGTGCTACAGCGCTCACACCAAAGGACATCCACCCAACTACAGCCATGCTGTGGCCCTTTGGATTCGCAACACATAATGGCTGCTGATGGAAAACCCTACTTCTTTGTTAAGAGAGAAAGTATATGTGATTGAAATGATGGTTCGCTCTTGCAGGCAAACTCAGACTTCCCTTCTGAAGATTTGTGGCTCAATCTAGTCAAATAATCTGGCTGTCAATAAACAGGAGAGAAGCCATAACAAATCTGATAATAGTTCTACATGACACAGGAGCTCTCAGACTGAAGACCAAAAAACACAGGGTGAGCATCCATGTAGAAATGTGACTGGACAGAAAGGGTGTAAGCGGTTGGAAAATTGAATGTGTGGGGGATCCCTAATGGCCTGTCTGTTTAGATTCTTATTTTCCCCTCAAGTTACAGCATTTCTTCCTCTGGGAAGAATTCTAGTTTCCCTGGCTTGCCAAAGAGGAGTTTGAGGAGGGCTGGAGAAAGTGAACCTCTACCTCTGAGAGCTTGACTTTGGGTACCATTGTCTGAGTCACAACGCTCTTCCTTTAGTGCTTGGATATCAGGCAATTAGTTCAGTCTTGCTTCTTCAAAATGGAAACACCCGTTCTGTAGCAAACCCTTATTTGGACAAAGTTCTCATCTTGCTGTTGTTCTGTTAAAATGGTGATAGAAAAGTAATGATTTCTTTAACCCCAGACATTACTCATATTACTAGAAGCATACAGTATGATATGACTTATTTATGCATTTTGATGTTAGTTATCAATTACTGCTTGGCAAAGAATCCCAAAACTGAAATAGACTAAAACAATGAGCATTTTAGTTACTCTTAATATTTCAGTCTGGGCTAGGCTCTAGCAAGCAGTTCTTCTGTTGCTCTTGCCAGAGTCCCTGGGTACTGTCGTATCTGGTGACAATGCTGGAGGACACTAGAAGCACCACCCTCTCTTTCCATGGAGTCCCGAACTTCAATGTCTCCATGTAGTCTTGGGTTTCTCTCTCCTTTTCATGTAGTCTTTTCTATCTCTTCAGGTGCCCTGTGTCCTCTCTCTCTGAAGGTTGGATAATCTTCTTTACATGACCTTTGAGATCTCTCAAAAGTCCACAAGAGAGCCTTAGCCCCAAGACTAAAACATAACTCTTCTAGACATTCTATTGTGGAGAGCAAATCCTGGGATCAGCCCAGCATCCAGGCGGCAGAACCCCACGGAGATGTCACACATAGAGGTGGGGTTCAGTACCGGCCTTTAACATAACCACACCTGTCTTGGACTGTAAAACTGCTACGCATTCAGGTGCACGCAGAGCCTGGGAGGGCAAGGATGTGCTCCTTAGCAAAGGGGGGCTATTAGTCCTCAAGGATCGGGGGCCTGTATGTTCTGCTTTTTATGGCTTCAACATTTCTGGAAGTTATCTTATTTTCATCATTTTGGATGCTTTGCTTGGGACAGCTTTCCCTTCCGTTTTCACATTCAGTGAAGTCTCTCTTCTCAAAACTTCTAGGTCTGGGTTCATCTCCTACAGAAGGTCTTGCTCAGTGCTCTCAGGTTCTGTTAGGACCTTCTCTTTAAGCTTCTGGACTGTATTTTATGTTCATCTCTTTCTCAGTGGTTACCATGTGGTATTAGATGTGTAGGAGTTTGTGTTATAAGTTTGATTTTCTAGCTAGACAGTTTACAACCTGAAGGCATGGACTAAACCTTACTATTGTGAGCCTGTCATTCTGTAAAGCACCTAGTTATCAAATGTTAAGGTGGAACTGGGATGGTAGGACTGTATCTTGTACAGCCTCATGCCACTATATTATCCAGAATAATGCAAGACACATGTGAACGGACCAATAAATATGGGGTGGTTGGCAGAATACAGAAATCTATTCCTCTTAGTCACTACGTGCAAGCATAAACTTGGATTTTAGTGACCTGGTAAAATTTCCAGTAAGCTTCATAAAGATTTCAGTGACTAGGTAGGAAGGAAGCAATGTGCCGTAGGCATAACTTTTCAAGTAATATCAATGTTTAGCAGCATCAACCTTTCAGGCAGGGGCATATAAGCTAAAAATAAGTCCACATATTTCTGAAAATGCTGGCTAAAATTCTGAAGGAATGTATTCATGCTACCAAGCAGAGAACTGTTCTTTTCTACAAAGCAAAATAGAACCTGGAGAAAACCAAATGACTTTGCTAAGTGTGACAAACCCATAATTCTACAGAGGCAAAAGATAACATAAATCAATAGGTCCCAGAGGCAAATACCAGGGGTTACTTTGAGGTGAGTAAAATCCAATCTCCATCCAAAAAATGTACTGCATTCCCCTAGATCAAGCTTTGAGTTTTATGCTTTGCAGAAAGTGATTTACGTGCTATGATTTTAGCCATTTGAAAGACCCAAATCAATGTGAAAGCATCAGATACCATTCCATCACATATGTGCTTTTTCTGGGGTCTCTTCCTTTTAAGTAGCAAGTGGTAAGCTGTGTGTCTGTCTTGGACAAGTTGCCCCCTAAAACTTCAAAGGGAAGTGCTGCAGATTGACTCACCGGGCCTTCAATTTTATATACTGTTGCAGAGGCAGTGTATTTTCTATAGCTACCATCTTTAAAAATATATTTATTTGCACTTGTGTCTGTGTGAGCATATATGTAGGTTCTATGAGTGTATGCATGTGTACGTATGTATGGGCATGCCAGGGTCTCTTGCCACTGCAAATGAGTAATAAACACATGTGCCACTCTACACATGTGTCTGCCTTTACATGGGTGCTGGGGAATTGAACCTGGGCTGGCAAGCTTTGCAAGCAAGCACTTTAAACTGTCAAGCGATCTTCTCAGCCCCTTCAGCTACCATCTTGTTCTTGTTTTCAGAATTTGTTCTAAGATGTTTACTGACAAGAACTCTTTGTAGAAGGCGGAAGAGTAGGGTTCTAAGAATGGCTTTGTAAGCCTTTACATGTGTGGCTCTGGGCCTGCGGAGGCTTGTAAGATTTCTCGCAGACAAAATATCACTGGAGGGAGATAAAATCTACTTCCAGATTATTGTTGCCTTCTGTAAGAATATTTGATTTCTTATAATTTGTGACTCCAGTACCTAATTGGAGCTGAGGACTGTCTTTAGGACTTGAGGTCTCAGTATGTTTTGGCTGCTATCTGATGAGATGAAGCCTTGTCCTGTCCCTCAATCCTGGCTCCTGAAGTAACAGTGTTTGAAAAACTGAATCAGGAGTATAGAGATCGTAGCTTCATTCTTTCAATTATTTGGCTGCTTCCTTGGCCATCAAATAAGAGTTGAGTGTGACCCAAGTCCTCCCTGTGAGTCCTTATTTTTAAGATGGCGGCCGGAGAAATGAATATGCTAGGCTCATGTCACCAGCAGCAGTGGTAGCAAGATGGCTGTTTCTAAGCCATTTCAGTTATAATATCTATTATATTACTCCAATGAACAGTCAGTTTAAAATTGTATTTCCTTCATATTCTTTCTCCTTTTATATTGAACATCATCAAAAAGTGGAGTCTTAAGTCCTCTGAACTTCTCAATCCCATTAGGTGTAAGCTATGGCAATCAGTTTCATTGGTTTCCTTATTATTTGCCGTATGTGGGCAACTATCAAGTTCCCAAAATGATTTTTGTGAGGACAGGAAAGTTCTCATAGATTCTTTCTGCCTTTAAAGAATCTTTGCACACAGTGAGTATCCAGAAATAATTGATTGAAATGAGTCCCCTTGTGAATCAAGGTTATCTGAAGGGAAGAGCAGCATCTTATTTTAGGCAGGAAGGACCTCCAGTTCTGCCTGATCCTTGACCCTTCTCTAGATTCTTGAGCTGTGAGGAGCCCAAGAACAAATTGGAACAGATGACTTCCAGGGAGGGCAAACCATGCTAATTTTTGTTGACTGACTCATTGAAGTGGTAATGAGGCAGAATTACTGCCTTCAGCCATTGGAGGCCTGGCTCTCCTGTGCCTTGTTATTCATTTTTTTCCCCCAGGGGACTTGCAGCCACCCAGGCAGATAGTTCCCTTCCTGCCAGGCAAACCCCAAACCTCTTGGTGAAATGACAAGAAATATTCACCCCAGTGCCCATCTCCCTGAGACGGCCCAAGGCACAGCGCTGGCTGTCTCAGTAGTTTCCAGGCAATGCAATCTGCCATGAACTACAATTCAGAGCATCCTGCTACAGGGAAAAACAAGCAAACAGAAAAAAGAAAAAAAAATCTCCTCCTCATATTGATTTTGTCTAATGTGGCATTTGCACACATGGGCAACCACAGCTCTTTCATGTGGCTGTCAGATTAAGTCTTCTTCAATACTTCCTGCTCCTGCCCCTCCCTACCCCCCAAACCACACTGGCTCTCTCTCCAGACAGGTGGTCTGCTTGGGAATTAAAGGTCTGTCACGATGCGGCTCACACTTCCATCCATGTTTCCTTCCTAGTTTTTCATGATAGTTTATTTCCAGTCAATCATCTTGTATGCTCTTTCTGTGCTTTCCCATGCCTTAGTATCCACAGAATTTCCTCCCTTGTTAGTCAAAAACCTTGACTGTGCAGTTCTAATAGCTAACTTGCTCCCATACAAACTTACTCTGACCTTGGATATTGGCAGAAATCTTTGTTAGGTTGGGACTCCCAAACATTACACAGGCATCCTCTGCTAAATATAGCTAAGAGATGTTCTCTGTTTCTGAATAGCCATTGCTGCCCCAACATTCTGTTACAATGGTCCAGTTCTGAAATTTTGGGACATATGCTGTTGTGTCCAATCATGCTGTCTTAAAAGAGGTATGACAGAACCTTGTCAGACATCGTATCTGTCAAGAATTTAAGGGAAACCTTCTGGTCTCATCTAAGACTTTAGAATCCACCAAATTTCCTGGCATGTTGTTTATTCTGAATACTCTGAATACATTGTTTTGACTCATTCATTGAAGTCCACATTTTTCTACATAGCACTATCCTCTGGGCCACCAAACATTTTTGTAATGAAGGATTTTCTAGCAACCCATGGAAGAATAAAAATCTGGAGCTTATGCGTTATCTTGGCAATTATGTACAGCTATCTTTCTCTTGACAGCCATATCACAAATTTTGTTTGTGTTTTTGATATTTACATAGGCAATGACTGAAAGAATTATTGCCGCTGTCTGGCTACAGTGGTTTTCCAACTATCCATTACAAGTCACTTTCTAATGACAGGGGTCAGTGGAGGGGAGCCAGGGCAAACAGTGGGCATCTTGAAATTGATAAAATGTTGGTGCTGGGGCAATGTCAGAGTGCTCAAAAGTGTTTCCTTGCAAAGGCCACTGGCCCATCTCGAATTTCCCAGCATCTTTATACGTCTGTGATCCCAATGGCAATGACAGGTGGAGACAGAAGAATTCAGAAGATCATGGGCTACACACAGTGGCCAAAACAGTGAGACCCTGTATCAAACAGAATGTGGAGAGAGAGGACAAGCACCCTGAGCTCAACAAGTAGTGCATTTCATATTATTCACTGTCACTGACCTTTAGCAGAGGAATCTTGAGGTATACAACTGCAGCTATAGGCCCTACAGGTATTGGGGAGACCCCAGAATTCCTTGGAACCTGTTGCAGTCCGGTTCGCATTGCTGGTAGAAATCACCCAACCAAGAGCAGCTTCTGGGAAAAAGAGGTTTATTTGGCTTACAGGCTCGAGGGGAAGCTCCACGATGGCAGGGAAAAACGATGGCATGAACAGAGGGTGGACATCACCCCCTGGCCAACTTAAGGTGGAACACAGCAACAGGAGGGTGTGCCAAACACTGGCATGGGGAAACTGGCTATAAAGCCCTTAAGCCCGCCCCCAACAATACACTCCCTCCAGTAGGCATTAATTCCCAAATCTCCATCAGCTGGGAACCTAGCATTCAGAATACCTAAGTTTATGGGGGACACCTGAATCAAACCACCACAGAACCTAAGGATACTCTAATTGTCTTTGATGCAAAAATAATGAGCTGCTAAAAAATTTCCTTTTTGCTTTCAAAGAGACTATCAATATAAGGTCTTCATTAAGTAAACATCAATATTAATTAAATTTTTTTCAAGTGCCTATTGTGTACTAGGCATTGGACTAGGCTCTTCAGAGTAGATAAACCTGAGCCAGATCAGAAAGAAAATATACATGCTATGGAAGAAACAAAAACAAAAAACCCATGTTGGAATTCAGAGAAAGACCATATTGTTAGGTCAAGTTAGGCTCCCCAGATGGTGTCATCATGGTCAGCAGAAGGTGACAGAGGCAAAGGAAACACGGCGACTCCTTCTTGGGAGCCTGTCCTGACCTAACAGCCAGGAAAAAGCCTATCAAAATGTACATATTGTGACTTTGTGACTAAATCTTGGCCAATGGGAAGTAATGAGGCATAACTTTGGATATTATTGTTTGGGCCTTAATTCCTCTCCTCAAAAAACTTACGTTTTGGGCTGGAGAGATGGCTTAGCGGTTAAGCGCTTGCCTATGAAGCCTAAGGACTCTGGTTCAAGGCTCAATTCCCCAGGACCCACATTAGCCAGATGCACAAGGGGGCACACGCGTCTGAAGTTCGTTTGCAGTTGCTGGAAGCCCTGGCGTGCCCATTCTTTCTCTCTCTCTCTTTCTCTCTCTCTGTCGCTCTCAAATAAATAAATAAAAATAAACAAAAATTAAAAAAAAACTTACGTTTTGAAGCTACAAGGAGGTGTTAGAAAGTTTAAGAGGGGGTATAATAAGTAAATTAAAAATAAACTAAATAAAAAACAAAATTTCTTGATCTACATTCCCCAGTTCCTATTCTGAGGACTTGCTATATGTTTCTGAATTTTAGTTTCTGTGGATAGGCTTCCATTTTGATGGAGTCTTGTTCTAAAACAGGACCTCAATACCTAAGGACACCTTTACCCCCTTAAAATTCTATACAATTATGTGTTTTAACCTCTAATTAAGATCTTCAGCGTCCTTAAGTTGGACCAAATACTAACTATGATGTGAGGTTGGTTTTACCTTTCCCTGCCTGTGCGATTCATCTTGGATGACCAAGGAAGTCGAGAGGCAGAGGTTTGCACAATCTACCCAGGTTCAATCTCTCCTGCTTTTCTCTGAGCTCTTTAGCTGAGGATGGCTGGAAGAAGTCTGCCAAAGCACAGTAATATCCATGAATTATGGAGTGATTATTTTGCAAGTGGCTCGTTTTAGGCCATTATTGCTGATCCTCAAAACAACTTTCAAAAGAAAGATTGCATCATTACCATACAAGCGAGGAAACTGAGGTTCAGACTGGATATATGACTTCTCCAGTATGCTTCATCTTCAAGTAAAAATCAAGCTATACCAGATACAGTGGTGCATGCCTGTAATTCCAGCACTCAAGAGCTGAGGCAGGAGGATCTAGGGTTCAAGGCCAGCCTGAGCTGGGACAAGAAACCTGTCAGAGAAAAACAAGGGCTGGGGACTCAGTTTAGTGGTGGGGCACTTGATTAGCAAGCACAAGGCCCTGGGTTCAATCCCCTGCACTACAAAGCAAAATCAAACCAAATTCTCCATTTTGAATTCTCTCCACTATATGTACTATGTTCTAAGCCCAGTTAAGACAGTGTTACAAAGATTAGTGATCAAGACCCAGCAGAGGGACAGTGGCTTCAGAGAAGCAACAGGACCAGGATCCTGCTGTGGAAGCCATATGAACAGAGGATGATAAGATGAACCTTTGAGAGTGTCGCTCAGAAAAAAGGATAATATCCTTCTAACTTTTGCTTCTTGGATTGAAGAAAAAAAAAAATCCTCACTTCACCCCTCCCTTGCCATTAAAGCTTCTATTTTCCTGACCTTGACGGACAGTTCTCTCTAAATCCTCTGAATTATTATGGAATAAAATGGCTTATTTTAATTTCCCTAGATGTCTTTATTGAATTCGTTCGTGGTGTTTTATGGAAAATATCTGATTACTGATTCATAGACGAGAACATTATGAGATTTTATTCTAAGTGGCTGCCACAGTGGTATTCAGGTCCTAGGGCTTTCTGCACTCCCTGATCCTGACCCACCTACAGGCTCAAGGAGGGACATGAAGCTCTGGCTCTTTCAATTCGCCCAATTATTTCACTTCTTCAGTAATTCTTAAAGGTGAAATAATGTTGCTAAGACCACTGGTAAAATTCTTGAAAAATTATAAAGCAAAGCATTTTCACACAGAAGTTAAAAAGCCCTCGGTGCTAGAATCAGATTGAGTTTGAATCCTATTGCTACTGTTTAAATGATCTTGGCCAACGTTCTTCATCTTTCTGTCCCTTTGCTTCATGGTCTGTAAAGTGGAGAGTGATTCATAGAGTATTTGTGAGGATTACATGAATTTATATAAACTAATTGCTTAGCAGAGCGCCTAGCTTATATTAAATTCCCCCTTAAAAGTTATATCTCTTATAATTAAGTGGTGTTAAGAGTCACGTGAAGCCTGATGCACTATGCTTTGTGTGTGAAAGATTCTGTGAGTACCTGTGCCTCCTAAATTCTCATAAACAAGACATCACATGAAACCATAGCCTGATTCTTTTCATTCATCTTGGTGATGGATACAACATATGATATGAAGATATGCTGAACAATGAGTCTGTGAGACGACCCTCTCAAGGAAGAGGGTAAACCTCTTATTCGAGATCTGGTACTACTGTCAATAAGTCACCAGTGAATCCATTTTTTGGGGGCGGGGGGTTAACATCAAATTCTCTGATTTTTCCATTTATAGAGCACTTGCTTTATAACATTTGCAATTAAAATTTTGTTTTCTGGGCTGGAGAGATGGCTTAGTGATTAAGCGCTTGCCTGTGAAGCCTAAGGACCCCGGTACAAGGCTGGATTCCCCAGGACCCACGTTAGCCAGATGCACAAGGGGGTGTACGCATCTGGAGTTCATTTGCAGTGGCTGGAAGCCCTGGCGCGCCCATTGTCTGTCTGTCTCTATCTACCTCTTTCTCTCTCTGTCTGTCACTCTTAAATAAATAAATAAACAAAAAAATTTGTTTTCTGCTCCCTGAGATATGAGTCATCTTCCAGTCTATGAATGTTCTGCAACCAAAGATTGTCTTTTCTGAGGACTTGGGAGTCATCCCTTTGAAATGTAATCATCAAAAAAAGATAATCTCCCAAACTGTAGAAGGGCAGGACCCTGATTAACAGACACAGATGACCTAACCACACCAAGCAATGTTCCGTCCATGTCCTTCAGGACTGTCCAGTAGCTTCTCTCAGTGCTTAGAAATCCTCTTGCTTCAAAGGACTTGAGTTCGGCCTCTCTCTTCCTAGTGCAGTTGCCTGGAAGAAGATCTTCCACACTTGTTTAACTCTTTCCAACATAGTTTTTCTTTCTTTTTTTAAAAATAATTGTTTATTTTTATTTATTTATTTGAGAGTGACAGAGAGAGAAAGAGGAAGGGAGAGAGGAAGGGAGGGAGGGAGGGAGAGAGAGAGAGAATGGGCACACCAGGGCCTCTAGTCACTGCAAATGAACTCAAGATGCATGTGCCACCTTGTGCAACTGGCTTACAAGGGTCCTGGGGAATCAAGCCTCCAACGGGGTCTTTGGGCTTCACAGGCAAGTGCCCAAAGGCTGAGCCATCTCTCCAGTCCCCCAGTATAATTTTTCTTTGACACTATAAGCAGTGGGTAGAGTTTAATCATGCTACAAAAGTTTTCAGACATAGCAACAGTGATGATGGAAAGGTACGTGATGAAAACTCAAAGAGTTAGTTCCTTGCTGCTGACTGCCCACCAGCCAGTAAGCTTTGCCTCAGAGTAAGTAAGGGAGTAGGAAAGAAATGATTTTCAGGGAGGAGACAGATGTAGCTCAGATTTCTGAAGATTAGTTATAATCATTGCACAGACGTTACAGTTTGTGTTCATCTCTTTTGAGTTTAGTTGGGACTCATGAAGAACACTGCATAAAGATTCAAAGTTACAGGCTTTTGTGAGAAAATACACAAAAAGGTTACTGAACTTCAGTCAACTCTCCAGTGAAACCAACTATCTAAGTCTATGAACCTGTTAAATCCCTGGGATTATGCTTGGATCATCTGCTTCTCCTGAAATAGTCCCTGCTTGAACAGAGCTGGCAGCTAGAAAGTTCTAGTAAGAAAACCTAGTTTACCCTTAAGGATAAACTAGGAGTCTCCCAGTGGTGAAGAAATAGGGTGGTGGTGGGTGTTCAAATATTTAGAACATATGAGACCAGTAGCATGTGTGGGCTTATCTCTGGTTTCAACTGTTTGGACATAACCAATGCAGTGCCTGTCTTCCACACTCCAACTGTCACTTTCCCATGGGGTCGGGCCTTCAATGACATCTCATGCATCTCCTGCTTCAGGACAGCCTCCACTGTTTCGGGTGGCAAGCTTTGTCCTCCAGCCGAGATCGCTCAGGATCATTGCACCAAAGTGGAGGCTACAGTCCACCACCTTGTGGATTTGCATATGCAGGCCTCTCACACCTACCTGTCCCTGGGCTTCTCTTTTGACCTCAGCGACATGGTTGCTAGGGGCACAGACCGCTTCTTCTGAGAGCTGGCTGAGCAGAAGCGCAAAGGAGCGGGCCTGCTTCTGAAGACGCCGAGGCTGCAGGGCCCAGCCCTGGGCCAGGATAGACCAACGATGGCTCAGGACGAGCGTGGAGCGCCGTTAGATGCCATGGAGGCTGCGTTAGCCTGGGAGAAGGCTCGGAGCCAGGCCCTGCTGGATCTGTATGCCCTGGGTGCTGCCCACTAAGACTCCCACCTCGAGCAAAGATGGGCAAGCCCTCCAGGCCCCGCACAGGGAGTATCTTTTGTGAGCTTTCATCCTTCAGAATGATGAGCACTCCCCTGACGAGCACTCCCTGGGGCCCAGCAGCCTTTGATTGGTTCTTTCTCCATGCCTGGGGTACAGGCTTCCGTCTGAGAGTCGCCCGTGGAGCACCCAGGCAGCTTTTTTTATTCCCCTCCTCCCCTCTGAGGGAGGGTCTCACTCTATCACAGGCTGACCTGGAATTCACTATGGAGTCTCAGAGTCTCAGGGTGGCCTCAAACTCACAGCTATCCACCTACCTCGGCCTCTCAAGTGCTGGGGTTAAAGGTGTGCGCCACTACACCCAGCTTGCCCCAGGCAAGCTTTTTAAACACTCTGAGATCATTTTTTGGAGATCTGAATCCAATGGAAATAAAGCTTTTTGCAGTAAAAATAAATAAAATAAAAATTAAGAAAAGTATATATTGGCTGCATGGATGTGCTGGATGGGGAACATGAGTTCCAAAAACTGGTATTAGTCATATGTGAATAAGTACTTGGGTATGCCGGTGATACCCACACAAATAAGACCAGATAATAAGGGAAACACAATAAAAAGCATGTAACAAGCAGAATACAATTTGATATCAATCATAAAATAACTGTGGCATCGCCAATCCACAAGGACCCCATGGACTGTATTTCATTTAAATGAAGTAAGGGCAGCTGATTGAACACATCTAGTAAAAATAAAGTTTAGACCATGTCTCATTTCTTATATAAGAATAAACAACATACAGACCAACCAAAGAAAAACCAGATCACTACATTTAATAGCAAGGGAGGACATCTAATAACAACATGAAACTTAGAAACACCATTTATTTTCAGAAGTCTTGATTAAGGGGGCACATGCATCTGGAGTTCATTAGCAGTGGTTACAGGCCCTGGAATGCCCATTCTCTCCCTCTCTCTCTCCCTCTCTCTCTCTCTCTCTCTCTCTCTCTCTTAAATAAATAAATAAAATATTGAAAAAAAAAACAAAGTCCTGTTTAAATCAACTATAAAACATTTTTTTTTTTACATAGCAAAAATCCAAAGATTACAAATGAGGGAAAATGGATGTAATTTATGTTTTTTTTAAAAAATATATTTTTTAATTTTTCATTTATTTATTTGAGAGCGACAGACACAGAGAGAAAGACAGGTAGAGGGAGAGAGAGAATGGGCGCGCCAGGGCTTCCAGCCTGTGCAAACGAACTCCAGACGCGTGCGCCCCCTTGTGCATCTGGCTAATGTGGGACCTGGGGAACTGAGCCTTGAACCGGGGTCCTTAGGCTTCACAGGCAAGTGCTTAACCACTAAGCCATCTCTCCAGCCCTGTAATTTATGTTTGTACTTAAGGCTGAGGGCTTTATAGTTCAAGAGCACTCTCCAAATAGTAAAAGAATATGAACAGATGGGTCATAGAAAAGGAACTTTAACTCATGAGGAGCTCAACTGATCAATACAAGAAATAGCGCAGATTCACAATTTTATACCTAGGGAATAGGTAAGTGTACAAATGTTTGGTGCTACAGTGCTATTAGGTGTGACATAACAGACATCCCCCTCTAGTTCTGGTGATGGTACAGATTGTTATAACCCCCAATGAGAGGTATTTGAAGATATTTATGAAAAGCATGAGTGCACATGTTCCTGAGTCAACAATTTAAACTCCAGAAAGCATCTGTCAGATATATGCCTACACATATAAGGTAGAAACAAGGCTGTTCATTGAAGCATTGCTTATAACAACAATACACTAGAAATCCCCACTGATGGGGATGTAGATGCACAAAATGTATTGTATTTATATAGTTAAGCGCCTGGAAATACTCTGTGTTTTATCATGGAATGATCTTCATAATTTAGTGGACTAAAGAAAGGGGGTGACAGGAAAATACAAAGTTTAATGATTTAGATGTATGCAAAAATCACAATAAAACCCATTACTTTGTATGCTAGCTAAAAGCATAATTAAAAGGATTTATCTAAAACAAAAGTAAATTAATGTAACAAAAGTGCAAAATAAAGAATGATGTGTAAAGAGAGTTACTATTTGTTAAGAATGTGTATATGTGATTGCTATATCTTAAAAAGATACACCTGATATGGGCTGGAGAGATGGCTTAGCATTTAAGTGCTTGCCTGTGAAGGCTAAGGACTCTGGTTCGAGGCTTGATTCCCCAGGACCCACATTAGCCAGATGCACAAAGGGGAGCACGCATCTGGAGTTCGTTTGCAGTGGCTGGAAGCCCTGGAGCGCCCATTCTCTCTCTCTCTATCTGCCCCTTTCTCTCTCTTTCTCTCTGTCACTCTCAAATATATAAATAAAAATGAACCAACAAATATTTTAAAAAAGATACACCTGATACTGTATGTCCATGGGGGGGATAAATCAGTCCCTGAAGGAATAAGTATCATAGAGATTATTATTTTTTACTGAATGCTGCCTATGTTTTCATCCTTTTTTATTTGTGAGTCATGAATCAAATATATTGTCTACTTTTAAAGACTACTTAAAAAATTTTCAGCATTAAAAAATTAGTAAAAATGAACATTTTTAGTTTTCTTGTTTGGAACTATAAAGTTATATGTAACTAATAAAAAATTTAGTACAAACTCTGGCCCATATACTCAGTGATCCTGAAAGCTGCAGGTTTTGAGTGGGGCCCAGAGGCTGCTCTGCCACCTGTGCCATATGATCCAGCAGACTCCATGGTACTTGAGCTGGGAGTGGCAGATGGGATATTGTTTGGGGCCTCTCGTAGGCCCCTGTAGGTGAATCATGGCAGTCCCTTAAGGTTTTGGAGCAAGGCCCTGCTGTCATCTGTAACTATTTTTTCTTTAAGAAATAGTTCTGAGGTCAGGTGTGGTAGTGCACGCCTTTAATCACAGCACCTGGGAGGCAGAGGTGGGAGGATTGCTGTAAGATAGAGGCCACTCTGAGACTCCATAGTGAATTCCAGGTCAGTCTCGGCTAGAGCAAGACCCTACCTCAAACGAAAAAAGAAGAAAGAAAGAGATAGTTCTTGGCCTTGCTATTGGGTCTTAGTGGAAACTGAATGGTTCACAATAGGTCACCAATTTACCACGTTTTGTGATCAAGGTCAGTGGGAAATTATAGCAACCCAATAAAGAGAGGGTGAAAAATGGCTCAGACCCTTCAGGAGTGAAGGTATAAGTTTGGTAAACAACCACAACCTGCTGAGGTGCTTGCTCGGGGTGGAGAAAATACAGAATTGATAGTAGAAGAAGATGGTTATAGATACTAGTTAAGGTCATTGCTCTTGGCTTTCTCACTGTGGACTTAACCAGGAATAGTAAAGTGACATCAATCCTCCCTCTCCTAAACTAGTATATTTTAAAAATTAAAATATCTTTAAGATACATACAATATAAACTATATAAATTAACTTATCAAAACACTATGGGCAGGTGTGATGACTTGTGTCTCTAATGCCAGTCCATAAAAGGTTCAAATGGGGAGGGGGGTGTCACGAGTTTGAGGTCAGCCTGGGTTATACAATGAATATCAGGCCAGTCATGTCTATATAGTAGTACATTGTCTCAAAAATGTATTGATGAGTGGAAAATGCATTATTGCATTCTATAAATCTCTACATGTTTCACTCCTAAACTAATGTTTTTCAGGCATTTTATCCCAGAATGAGAATGTAACCAACATGAAAGCCCCATTGGTTTATGGAAGCCATGACTCACACACAGAATTTGGGCAAGCCTGGTATATCCTGTTGCAGTTACTTCCACGTTACTGGCACAAACATCTGACCAGAAGCAGCTTATGGGAGGAAAAGGTTTATTTCAGGCTTGCAGACCACAGGGGAAGCATCATGGCTGAGGAAGCTGGCTTACCTCACCATACATCTTCAGCACAAGGAGCAGCCAGATCTCAAGATGGCTCTGAACAAACCTTGAGACTAGATTCAAAATCCACCTCCAGTGACACACCTCCTCCAGCAGGGCTCCACCTGCTGGAGACTAAGTAGGAAACTTAATAATAAAATTTTAAAAGTCCCTGAGGCTATGGGCCATTTACATTCAAACTGCCACATTCCTTATGTTCTAGGTGTTACTATATATATCTGAGATGCACTGGAGTGTTCTGAATTCAGGAATTCAAGAACAAATAAATTATAGCTTACCTTTCATTTGTATCCATGACATAATACTCAGCATGCTAAAGCTCTTACTTGACATTGAATAATTTGAAATGCTCAATTAAATCATTTTTCAAATCTAGAACACAGCTAATGTTTATTTAGATAAAAAAATTTTAATCTCATGCTGGGATCTCCTCAGACAAAACAGCACCAGCTGTCTTGAAGGGATTTTAGTTATATATTTTTAGAACTCATAACAGGCATACAAACATTTAATTTCAGAAATGCAGTCTATTAATGCCCTCAGGAACCTGAAGTACTTATTTAAAGCACATAACTCATCTTCAATGCTTATATATATTTTCCCATCTAGAAGCATTTTTTCTCCCTCATATGTGCTTGTGTGTGTGTATATTCACACTTGTATATACATACAGATACATGTAGATGGGGAAGGAGTTGAAACTAAAGTGTTTTCTCTCATCCAAGTAGTAACCAGGCCCGACCCTGCTTAGCTTCCAAGATCAGACGAGATAAGGTGCGTTCAGGGTGGTATGGCTGTAGACTAAAGTGTTTTCTTTTAAAGAAATGCATTCAGATCTTTTCCTGGAAGAGGCCTCTATTTCCCATCACATTCTCAGTATACATTTGGTAATTCAGAAAGAGGCTAAATATCATTAGGAAATGGACATTATCTCTCGTCATCATCCCTTTCCCGACAGCTACCATCTGTGTCTTGGTTATCAGTTTCCCTTGGTCTATATGTCTGCACAGTAGCATGCTGGTTTGCCTCAGGGTCTCTAAGCTCCATGATTACCCAGTCATACTGGTACTAGATATTTACTTTAAAAATAATTTTCTGTCTAATTTATCAAGTCTGCTGAGGAGTATTTGATTGTAGGTTCAGCTGTAGTTGACTGTTCCCTAACAGCTGTGCTGTATTTATGTGTGATAGCTTGGTTAGCTTGCCATCTTAGAATTCCTCTCTGTTCCTAGTTTTTATTAGTGGGGCAAATGCACCTTTATTTTGTGAATAGAATGGACATCATTTTACTATGTAAAAATGGAATGGAAAATGTATTTTTACTGAAATTTCTTTAAGAAAGAAAATTTTAATTTTTCAAAGGTGAACGATCCATGTATGTATAAAGCATTGCTTTACTGAGTACTTATAAACATAGTTCCTTTAAATGGAGTGAAAGAACACAAATACAGTGATCTCTAACTTAAAAGTAAAGAGCTTTCTTGAAAGTTGACATAATAAATGCTTTCCTATCAATTATCTCATTTACATAAAATGAGTAAGAAAGCATACAATTTTTAAAGAGTAAGAAAAGAAAGGGTCCAAATGGTGAAGTAACTTGTTCTAGGTCATACAACAGGTACGTGTTGGAGCTAGGACTCAAGTTACACCTTCTGACAGCACCTGCCATGCTCTTTACCTGTGGTCAACAGCTCTACAACCTCACAGGCACACACAATTTCAGGTACTGTGTTTAACTTTTTTAAGTGTTCTTCAACTCCTGGTATTAAAATAACTTAGTACACAGGACAGGATGAATAAGAGGGCCTTTTAAAAAAGATGAGGAAGGACAGCATTGATATTGAGAACCAATGTATGCTTCTATCACAGAGAAAGTTAGAAATCTTCCCAGAGGCACATTCTGTTTCTTTCTTTTTTCTTTCTTTCTTTCTTTCTTTTCTTTCTTTCTTTTTTTTTTATGAGGTTGGGTCTCACTCTATTTAGCTCAGCCTGACCTGGTATTCACTATGAAAACTCAGGCTGGCCTCAAATTCTCACAGCTCCTTCTACCTCTGCCTCCTGAGTGTTGGGATTAAAGGTGTGTGCCACCACGCCCAGCCCTAGGAGTGCGTCATTCTTAACACTGCGTACCTGGCCACAAGTAAGTAAGATAGGGGACCTTCCTATACCTGGCCACAAGTAAGTAAGATAGGGGACCTTCCTTTCTCCTGAATGTAATGGAAAGATTATTCCTAAAGTAGTTCTGTATTTTACCAAATAACCCGTGGGGAAAGTTCCTTCTAGCATTTAAAGTTAAGCCTTCCTGCATGGCTTGACAATTTTGCATGGTGATAGTTCTGCAGCCCGCTTTAGTATTCAGTGCTAAGAAGCTCGGAATCAAGTACAGGCTTTTATCTAAAGTTAATGTCCTAAGTTTAGGTTTTCTAGACTATTTTATTTATTTATTTTTCCCTTTAATTTTTAAAAAATGATCTGGCTTATATCTTATTTAAATATTGCCTTAATGGTGATATATTGCCATAATCATATCTTTAATTATAAGCCTTTTGAATTCACTTTTGAGGCTACACAGAATACAGAGTCTTCTTTAAGTAAGGTACCAAGACCATAAACACTCACTCCATTGGGGAGCAGGTACAAATGGCTTATTTACATGTTTGGGCAGCTTACGTATAAGAAATTTTTGTTGTAAATGCACAGGGCATAGAGTCCTGTTTTCTTTCCTTTATTCATGTAATAAAGGTTTTGTGTCACAACTGTTTCATGTGGCAGCAACAAGGGGTGACATGGGATTTCTTTTACTAGATAGCTTTGTTAGAAAGAAACCTCTTGGTATTTCACTTATACATTATGATTATACATATTTGTGATATAAACAGATAATGGGCTTTTCATTTTTTTTAAAACAAACAACCACTTTATTTTATTTTTTGTTTATTTTTATTTATTTATTTGAGAGCAACAGACAGAGAGAGATAGAGGGAGAGAGAGAGAGAGAGAGAGAGAGGGAGAGAATAGGCACTCAGGGCCTCCAGCCACTGCAAATGAACTCCAGATGCGTGTGCCCCCTTGTGCATCTGGCTAACGTGGGTCCTGGGGAATCGAGCCTCGAACTAGGGTCCTTAGGCTTCACAGGCAAATGCTTAACCACTAAGCCATCTCTCCAGCCCGATAATGGGATTTTCTAAGAAAATTCTTGGTTGATACAGAATTGTTCCAGTAGATGATAAAGAAATCAGTTTACATGTTGCCTAATCTATAAGCTGACATATGTAATTATGTCATGTCTGTAATTCTGATTACTTTATGGGAATATATTTCACACATCACACAGAGCCACATATGCACTCATTTTTCTGAATGATAGCTACAGAAGAGAAAATCAGCATAGTGGGATAGTTTTTGAGAGACAAAACCAAGATGAACCATAAAAAGACCTTAGAGTATTGGCAAATAGAAGCAAATCCAGACTTAGACAAGGTGAGACTTTAAAAACTATCCCAATGGGGAAAATGCTCCTTTCTTAAGATTTTCAAGCTTTTCAAGATCAAACAGAAAGAGGATTTTCTTCTATAGGGAGGGTTAAGCTGGACTAGCAGGGACTCTGAGCCCAAGAGTGGAGTTCAATAGGCGGGATCAGGGAGATATAACAAGAGCTGTTGCTCTCTGGACCAGCTACTTTGGAATGAACCTGTTAAAGGAGGTGCTTTAGTACTGGTTCTGAGGTTCAGGTTTGGAGGGAAGCCAAATTAGGAGCATGTGGAGAGGTGAGAGATATTTGACGCCATTTTGGCAAAGCCAAGTGAGGGAAAGAGGTGGGCAGTTGGAGCTGTGGTAAGTATAGTATCTACAACTAGTGAACAAAAAACACTATTGAAATCCTCGCTACTTTTTGCAACAAACATTTTATAAGCAAACCTTAGTGGAGTCAAGATAGAGGAAAGATATTAATAGACCTCTTGCATTGATTCACATTTTCATCACTACCTTACATATGCTTGCATTTAGACACTAATAGAAGGTCATTTGTATATGCTCATGGACAAAAGAAAATATGACTAGGTTAGAAATTCTGTGTCTTTAAAAATAGTTGATGTGTCCTTCTAATCAGAAGAAGGTTTATTAAGAGGACTGATATCATTATGCACATGACTTCTGCATATAAATACAAAAATATCAACCTCTCCAGCCACATATCAGACTATGCATTTGTTATACTAATATATTTCAAAGCATTGTGAAATGATGATCTGGCAATATTCCTAGAAGTTTATTGGAATATACATCCTTGTGATTTGTTGGCTATTCGTCCCTAAGAAATTAAGAGAGGGCTTAGTGGTTAAGGAGTTTACCTGCAAAGCCAAAGGACCTTGTTTCAATTCCCCAGTACCCACGTAAGCCAGGTGCACAAGGTGGCACCTGCATTTGGAGTTCATTTGCAGTGGCTGGGAGTCCTGGTGCACCCATTGTCTCTCTCACTTTTCTCTCTCTCTCACTCTGCCTCTTACCCTCTCTCAAGTAAATAAATAAAACTATAACAATAGAAATTTAGAGATAGTTTTATAAGAGGCTATTCTGTCAAAGCATAACTCATCAAATACAAGAGGAAAACATGAGTCATAGTATTATAGAGCTGAAAAAATGTCTTCTTTTATCCTTTTATTTTCAAATGAGAAAACTGAGGCTCATTGTGGGGTGCTGGTTTCTCATGTCACATGGCAACGTATGCAGAGATTGGAGAATAATCAGACCTCGGCACTCTTCCTCACTGAGGGAGAATTTCACAAGGGCAATTTGGTTTTATAATATAAAATATTATAAAAGAAATGTCAAACTATGAAGTGAGAAGGAAAAGTTGTACAGTAGTGTACATGTCACATATTCATGATTGAAAAATAGCCCATCAATACCTACCTATCTGTGTAGATCATTCAGCTCCCTATCTCCCTGTGACTGTGTGAAATTGGAGGAACAGGTGGAAGCTCATACATCAGACTATAACTGGACCATCAATGCAGCAGCAAAGAAAGGGGCTTGGAAAAAATAGAATTTGCCCAAATGTTATATGAAAATGATGCTTGTAAAATTGTGTCTAAAAATTACTATTAACATGTAAAGATTGGATAGGCACATAGTTAATAGAAGGCCATTTGTATATGCTCATGTATAAGGACATGGACAAAAGAAAATATGACTAGGTTAGAAATTCGGTGTATTTTAAAATAGTTGATTAATTATAAAATAAAATAGAAATAATCCAAATGAATCCTTTATGTGATATTGAATCACACCTAGTTTAACTCAAATATGATTAAAAAGATTAGATCATGCATTCTATAAAAGAATTCATTTAGATCATCTTTTTCAAATTATCAGCAATGATTACTATGTAATTTCATTCAAATATTAATGCCGATATACATATATGAATATGTATATATATATATATAGATAGATAGATAGATAGATAGATAGATAGTATGTCATGAAATTTACTTAGTAAATTGGCATATATTTCCTTTTGTATTGGAAGATTTACACAATAAATATGTATATTCACTCTATACGTTGTAAATATTTAAAAAATTTGCAGAAAGTTTAACAAGAGAAAGCAGAAATAAAAATCACTGACAATTTTACCTGGAGATTTCCACTGTTCACCTCTGTGCATATGTCCAGGATGATCTAGGATAATGAATCTCTACCACCTACTTTTTCAAATTATTCCCAGTTATTTTTGCTTCTTCCTGTCTTGTCAGTATAAAGTCATTAATAATAGTGGATTTTGCAAAATATACCAATATTAACCTAATGGAACTCATCTAATTTTTGTTGTTGTTGTTAATGTTGTTTTGAGATAGAATTGTTCCCTGTAGCCTAGGCTTGCATGGAATTTTTGTGTAGCCTAGGCTGTCCTGAAACTCATGATTTTCCTTTACCACCTCTTCAACTACAGGTTATGCCACTACCCCAGGATAGCATTTTAAAATTTTTTCATGAAAAAGACTTTTTGCATATATTTATTGTGAATATGCAAATACATACCACAGCTATACTCAAGACATACACATATATATCAATATACATAATATATATATCACATATACACACACACACACGTATTTGTACATGTATATACACATATATACACATACACAGAATTTTAGCCTTCATTTCTTCATTTTCATATACCATTTTGCTAAATTACATTGTTTCCTCAGTTCATTTCTCTGCCCTTCTTGTGACCAGCCAGAGTTAGTCTGTTGTTTGCTTCTACTCTTATCATTAGTTTCACAAATCACATACAGATGCATGGATAGATATATGAATAGACAGATATATTTTGAAAACACTAATCCATGCTATATATATTTCTCTGTAGCTTGTTATATCTTTCCAAGATATCTATATATAATGTGTAATATTATAGTTCAGAATTAATGGACTATTACTTATCCTTTGCAAATTTATTTTTATATAGCATAATGGATAGAAGGGAAAAGAAAAGTCAAAGAGAACAATGCCATCTATTAAAATTTACCAAGTACCAGGAATGTGACTACTTCCCTTTTTACTAGAGCTTCTCCAGATGTAGGAACATGTACTGCTTCTTGCCCTTTGGGCTAAGACCTGATGTAAATATTGGAGCAGGTAAATGTTATTTGGTATAGCTGTTTCCCAGGTGAAGAAATGATGTTTGGATTAAAGAAATAATCTGCCCAAGGCAATACTGCTACAGTAGGCATTTGAGCAAAGGCGGTATAGTTTTGACTCAGCACCATAAATCTGTAAAAATTTGAGGTGTCTACTGGTAGAATATATTGTCTTTTGAAGTAGTGAGCTAACCAACATGGGGGATGTGTAAGCAGGGTTAGTAGGTGTTGGCTGCCTACAAATCAGAGATGTTAAAGAAAGCTTTCCAGTCCTAGTTGGTGACTGCATATGCGTAACTCTTCGGGCCTCTTCTAGAGGCTTACATATTTAAAAAAATATTTTATTTTTATTTATTTATTTGAGAGAGAGAGAGAGGGAGAGAGAGATTGGGTGTGCCTGGACTTCCCACCACTGCAAACAAACTCCAGATGCATGCGCCACCTTGTGCATCTGTCTTAAGTGGGTTCCAGGGAATCAAACTGAGATCCTTTGGTTTTGCAGGCAAGTGCCTTAAGCACTAAGCAATCTCTCCAACCTCAAGGCTTAGATATTTTATTGAAGTAGCATGTATAATTTATTAACTACTGATATGTTATAAGCAAGTCTTAGGTCACAAACCAATATTCAACTATTTCATGCTTACAAAATGCCTAATTTCATATATGAACAATATCCCAGTGGCCCAGAGTTCAAAACTAGAGAAGCTGAGCTATAGTCTAATGATAAAAACATTTATTACATAATTTATTTTAATTTTTAGAGATATTTAGATATATAGCACTAAATTTAAGTGTCTTTTGTGCTAAGCACAATTGCTTAACTGATTAAACAAAATTGGTTGATAAGCCTCAGTTGATGTTGCCTAGCCTAACAACTGCGACAATTCATATTTTTACATGACTGTTCCATTATTCAGGGATTCCTTGGGTTTAACCTACCCTTAAAGCATAACTAAATCACTCAGTGAAGTGCTACAAAAATAACAATAAAAACTCTTAGGATTTAGATAAAATAATATGCCTATGTGCTAATGTATTCTGCTACACATCTTCCCCAGTTGGTTCTATTAAAAATAGTACTATAGAAATAAAATAAAAAAAATATGTCTTTTGCAAAACATTTCATAGAGATTTTTATGTTCAATAAACAGTTCATAGAAATACGAGCATTACTAGAGGCAAGAAAATTCTTCCTCTGAAAACAAATGATACATAGAACATGATGAGAGTCTGTGCACTCCCTCTCCAGAGGGAGGGGACTGTCTGGGCTGTGACTTATTTACATATCTGACCATATGGCCTGGGCTTTTGAGCTAGGCAAAGTCTTCCATATGCAGATTATTAGAATTTGTAGAGAACTCCTTGATTCTACAACTTATACACCCTCAGATGGCTCTACTAAGAGACAGACCAGGGGACTAGGTGTTGAAAATAATATGGATCTCAAGAAGAAAACCTTCAGGGTTTGAAGCAGTTGACTCTTTTGTAAAGACTGGACACCTGATAATTCCACATGTTTGCTTTTATGTAATGGTAAGAACATTCTGTGGAAGTCAAGTATTGCTTCCACTTACTTAAGTGGACCCTTGGTACCATCAAGATGATCATCAGCTGATTCCTGGAAACTTCGTGAGGATCTGACGCAGTTCCCAAGAACAATAACTCCCCAGCGTGAAAGGACTTCCTTGTGATACACTGACAATGGCTAAGAAATGAAACCAAGGAAAGGGTTCCCTTGAGAGCAGCTTAGAAGGTGAGTGGTTTCACCTAAGCTACAGTCTACACTGATCAGAAAGATAAACCTCCAATGAGAAAGACGAGTCATACATAGATCAGAAGGCAAGAGCACTTGGACTGGATTGATTACCTGCTATGTTGTAGGCATTAGTGATACAGTATATAATCTTGCAGTAGCTTCATTAGATGATTATTTAAAAACCTGAATTTATAGGCGAGGAAGTTGACATCAAAGAGGGTACTAAGCCAGTGAATTGTGAACCTGGGATTTAAGGCCAGGTATATTTAATTTCAAAGCCTGGTACCTATAAGATTTCATAATAGCAGCCTGGAAGTGCATGGAAGTATTGTATACTATCACATCGTGCATGAAGCATCAACAAAGAGAAGATATTCTATGCAATCTGCAGTGGTTAACATTGCATCCTACAGCAGACAGTGATTTGTTTAGCATTTGATTCTGATTTCAGATGGGAAACTGGAAAAGTTTTGTGTAAAAATTATATATTGATATGTTCTGAACAAGAGCCTAGAGATTGATCTAGGATGAATTCAGTTTACTGCATTTACTCTTCTTTCCATCTTAGTCTTGGAGAGCTAAGGTGGCTAACTAAGGTCCAAAGTACTATATAATTGGTGAGGATTTTTTTTTTTTTTAAGGAAATTGGTTTTGGTGAGTAGAACCATTATATATTATTACATGATTCACAGAGAACACTCAGAATTTGAGTTGGTTCATATTCATAACAGTAAACAGATGAGAGTCACAACTCATTTCCTGGTTAAATATTGTTTATTAAATAAACACTTAACACTGGAAAAGTGTAGGTGCTGTAAGGGCAACTGAAAATGCCCAGACAAAATTGGCAGGACCATGGAAAATTTAATGTTAGGTCTTCACTTCTCTCTATAGGCTATGATTTTATTCTTCAATCATCCTTTAAGCAAAAAATGTTATAAATGATCATAAAACTACATAGCTTCATCAAAGCCAGGCTTAGTACTGGTCTCAATGGTTTTCCAAAGTTAAATCCTTCTATTTTTAACTTTTTATTAAAAACTTCTATAAATATAGACAATATACCATGTTCATTATCTCCTCCCATAACTCCCATCTCCCCCTCCAAAATCCCTGCTCTGCTGAACACCACTTTTTTTCTAATTAGACTGTCTTTGATTTTAATGTCGCTGTTATGCATGTCTTATTCAAGTAATGTCAGCTACTGTGAGGTGACGAATATCAAGACCACTTCGTGTCTGTAAGAAAGCATTGTAAGCAGCCGTTCCCCTTCCTTTGGCTCTTACATTCCAAAGTAGAATTCTTGAGAAGAGACATACTTCTTCCTCATTCTAAATTTACTTCCCATTAGTTTCACTGTATGTCTTATCTCCATTGTCAAGCAAAAATACTTCACAGAAATTGATCATTTAAGTCAATTTATAGTAGGTTTTCTCTTTTCTTTACCAAGGTTCCTTGAAGTTTTACACTTACAGTAACTAGCCTTCTCTGATACCAATTGCTCAGTTGATTTGTTGCAACTTGTATTACAGTTGACATGCCACACTCCAGGGAATATAGCAAATTTAATGTTGAGACTGTGAGAGTAGGTAATAGCATAGGTAGGGCTTGCAAATATTTATCTTAATATGTCCAGTGCTGAACACAGTCTTTCTCATGGTAGGACAAGGTATGAACTAAAAATTAATATATATCTACATGTTCATACCACAGCATATGCCATTACCATGAGCTTCTAATATTGTCCACATGTTTTGTTGAGAGGGAAAGCAAGTAAGTAAGTGTAAACCAAATAGCTCATAATGGTAGAGCTGTGCTCTGAATCGTGTCTATCTGACTTAAAAAGTTTTTTCATTTGTTTATTTGAAAGCAACAGACAGAGAAAGAGCAGAGGGAGAGAGAGAAAATATGGGTACTCTAGGGCCTCCAGCCACTGCAAATGAACTCCGGATGCATGTGCCACCTTGTGCATCTGGCTTACGTGGGTTCTGGGGAATTGAGCCTTGAACTGGGGTCCTTAGGCTTCACAGGCAAGTGCTCAATGGCTAAGCCATCTCTCCAGCCCCTATCTGACTTTTAATTTCACCATTTGATTTTTCCACCGCACTTAGTATCCAAAATGTTCTTTGTGGAGTGACATTTTCATGGGATTGTTCTTACCTCTCTAGTTAAATCCCAGCCATGAGGGGGAAAAGATTGTAGAGCATACAAGTTGTGATTCATGACTGGCCTAAGGATCAGTTGGAATGTTATGTGTTAGGGTCAATCACTTAGTGCATAATGAGTGTTTAATTAAGAGGTAAAAACCAAGGTACCTTACAGAACCAGCCCTTGTCAACAGTAATGATTTGTTGTGGATAGAGTCTTCTCTGCCTTCATTGTCATTGTCACTGCAGAAAACTTACAAGGCTCAGGTTAGGTGGATGGTAAGGAGAAAATCAAGGGGAAATAGTGTTTTGTTTTTTTTTAACACTAAGATGCCTTCCCGTGGCAGCATTGCTTAAGTGGCATTTTTATACTGTTTATGGTATTTTCATGGTTATTTGACAGTATTTATTTGAAAACATCTAGAACATGCATGCACACTGTTCTGTAAGTCTAACTGTGTGGGCTTGGCGTCTGCATCATCCTTCTGAAAGAGAAGCACTTTTAGGTTTCAGCTTGAAGTTTCTCAACTATGGAGGAAAGCACTGACTTGTTTTGCAACCATTCCCTCTTTGAGCATGGCTGATAAGGAGAGAAATCTTATCGTAATATCAATAAAAGTACAAACTCCACATTGGTCTTGAAATTATTCATAAGCATATCTGAAGGATTCTCTGGTAACACATTTTCCTAGGTTTCCTAGGTTCTTTGGCTTCTGAAGAAGTGCTCAGTGTTCTGGGAGAACAGGTCATCCATGCTATCACAGACCCACTGTTAGTTGCATCACTAGGAATACATATGCAATTTTGAGTCTGAATTCAAGTTTTCAGTTTTAAAATCTAAAGCAAATTTCAGGAAAAAAAAAATGTCTGAATCTTAGAAAACATTAATTAACATGGGATACAGTCAAGTTTCCTCTTGTCCCAGCAAGTGTTCACAGTAGAATCTTACTTTTACCTGTATATTACCTCCGGTGACTGCAACTAGAGATTTCAATGCTGTATCTTTGCCACTTATGCTCATAATTCCATAAAAATCCTCCCTGTTGGATAAAGCCAGTCACTTAAGGTGATTGTTTCACAGGTGTACTTATCAGACTCTACTCCACAGATGCCGATTCTGTAGTATGAGGCCCCGGGATCGTCACTTTTACCAGTGTTAGAAAGTCGGGCCAACACAGTGGTCTCTAGACCACATTTTAAGAAAACAAATCTCTCTGACATTAGCACTGTGACAAGGCAGATATTTCATTTTGCTTTGCTTCATTAGACAATTATACAAGTGGGACAACATAGGGCTCTTTCCTAGCTCTTAAAAGTATGCCCATTGACAATGTTGAAACCAAATAGCAGACTTATGTGTCTCGGTGTGTGTTTACTATTAAATCCACATCTTTTCCAACTGTTGTTGCTTTACATGGAGATGAACATTATGCTATAGAAAGAGAGTGGACACATCTGGTATCAGTCTCCAAAGTAGCACACATGTCCTGGTATCCACTATCAATCGACATCAAGAAGAAATGAAGAAACTCAGATCTGATATAGTGTTTTCCTCCAGTTAAGAAAAGGATGGGAAAGAATATGATGAAGAGTGGACATTTCTGTGGCTGGGAAAGGAGTGTCCCTATCCACCTAGCTTAGTCCCACCTTCCTGGACATGTGACCAGACTCTTGGGTCCTGCTTACCTGGACCACAGCTGACTGACCAGCCTGGTTGCTTGCAGAGCTCCAGTACTGCTTGGGCTCTCAAAGCTTGGGCAACATTCTATTATTGAGGTCTTGCAAGGAGCATGCCATTTAACTAACTCTATCCCTGGAAACACTATCATCAATGGTTGTTTGGTCTATTCCATGATATCTCCATTTTTTTGTACCATTCTGAGATGTCAGGCAAGGTGAGAGCCCAGGTTATGCCAGTGAGGCTATATATTGTCTTTATTTAAATTTTGATATTTTGTTCATCATGAATTTTTGAGATTCTAAATTATTTCAATAAAATATTTATACTCTGATAATAGTGTTGTTAAGCTCCACTTTATACCTTGCTTGGTAGGCAAGCCCCTTATTCACTTCATCCTAGTCTGGGCTCAGATGATAAAGTCCTGTAGATGTTTATCTTGTGATGTACTTAGACTTCTTGCTCCCACAGAACTTAATCTTATTATCTGGAAAAGAATCAACTACCCCTTCTGACACGAGCTCTCCTGAGAGCTTAGTAATCACCTGTTCTAAAACTCCAAATTCTATAGACCTACTTAATGTACAGTTTCACCACTGTTTGGTGGCAAAGTAGAAATGGAATCCAAATCTTGACTTTCTCAAGGACAGTAATCTTTAATATGAATATTACTGTTATTTTAAGGCTTAGCTCTCTATGTCAGTATTAAGCAAAAAAGTTGGTCAGGAAGGTTTCAAGTGGTTTTCTAGTCTTAGCCATATTTGTATAGAAGAAAACAACAGTAGAACAACGTATAAAATACTGATGAGCAGGCTGGAGAGAGAAACCAGTGGGTAAAGCACATGCTGCATAAGAAGACAGCACGAGTTTGGTTCTCTAGAACCCATGTGAAGCTGGATGCATAGTGCTAGGCTAAATCCCAGTGCACCTATCATGAGAAGAAAACAGGAGAGTCCCAGAGCTTGCAAACTGCCCACGCTGGCAAGTGCAGTTATGAACAGCAAGAGACACCCTGCTTTAAAACGAGGTGGATAACGAGGTAATACTTTGATGTCCTCATGTGAATTATGGGATATTTGTGCCTACATTTACACACACGAACACACAAAAATCATACACACACACACACACACACACACACAATGTTGACAGAAAGATTAACTCTTTGAGAGATACTCTGCTAGGTCCAAGAAGAGTGGTACAGCGCTTGCCAAAAGGTGTTTATAACTTAGAAAAAGCTGTTATTATTTTAGCCAAAATAAGTGGGATGGTTCAAGGAATGAGAAATGGAATGTTAAGTAAGCAGATCCCAAACCACTTGGAAATGTATCATACTGCGCGCAAACTGAAATTGAAACTTCATTATTGTTAACTGACAGCGAGCTAACACATGGGAAAAATTATCAATTTGCTAAATCAATATACTTAACTGACATTTTCAAGTCATGTCTGTTGGACCCGAGACTAGAAGGAAATAATTTGTAGCTACTTTTATGATAATTAAGAAATTGTCATTTAAGGATATTGATCATTTCTGGCCATTTCTTGAGTACATTTATTCAGTATAATATAGAAGAAAGTTTCTTTACTTGCAGTTTCTCCATTCATCTCTTCAAGTTCACTGTTGATCCCAACATCAATGGAATTCATGATTTTGTCAATCTGTGAGAAACAAAAGCCGTGGGTTACTGCACTCGCTTCTTTAGTGTGGAGGTGTGACAAGAGTGTGTTTCTGTGCAGGCCAGAGGACAAACTCAGTGTTGTTCTTTTCGCAGGCCAGGGTCTGTCTCTTATGGGCTAGAACTCACCAATCAGGCTAGACTAGCTATCCAGCAAGCCCCAGTGATCCTCCTATTTCTGTTTTCCTAGTGCTGAGATCTTAAGCACACATCATTTTGCCCAGTGGTTTTTAAAGTTTTATTATTTTTTTTCTTTTTAAAAATTTTCTTGTTCTTTTTTTTACATATTTGAGAGTGACAGACACAGAGAGAAAGGCAGAGAGAGAGAGAGAGAGAGAGAGAGAGAGAGAGAGAGAGAGAGAATGGGCACACCAGGGCCTCCAGCCTCTGCAAATGAACTCCAGACATGTGTGCCCTTTTGTGCAATTGGCTAATGTGGGTCCTGGGGAATTGAGCCTTGAATCAGGGTCCTTAGGCTTCACAGGCAAGCACTTAATCGCTAAGCCATCTCTCCAGCTTTTGCCTAGTGTTTTTTATGTGGTTTCTTGGGCTCAAACTAGAAACTTGTACTTGCAAGGCAACTACTTTAACAACAACTGAGCAATCTTCCCAGTCCCAATGCATTTATTTTCAACACTATGTTTTAAAAGAACTATTAAGGGTTGGAGGGATGGCTAGGCAGTTAAGGCACTTGCCTGTGAAGCCTAAGGACTTAGGTTCAGTTTCCCAGTACCCACATTAAATCACATGCACAAGGTGGCTCATGTGTCTGGAATTTGTTTGCAGTGTCTAGAGTCCCTGATGCACTTATTCTCTCTCTCTCTCCCCTCTCTCTGCATCTGCATCTTTTTCTCTCTCAAATAAACATACAAATAAGATATTAAAAATAAAGTAATTATTTAAATGCTATGATCATATGTTCTTAGTGTTATTAACAAACAAATTACAATTAAGAAACAAACAGGGCAAGATTTAAAGGGAAGCAACCATCTTTTGAATTTTTTTGTTTGTATAGAGTTATGCATGTATTGTTGTGTGTGTGATGTGTGGAGTACGCACATGTGTAGGTACACATATACTATGAGCTTGCAGGCAGAGGGCAAAGGAGAAAGATGGGTGGCCTTCTGTTATCATTCATCTATGTATTTCTTTCCTTGAGATGAGGTCTCTCCTTGAACTTGAATCTGATGACCTTCAGTTCACCCCAGCCATTCTCTGGTCTCCACTCCCTGTAGGCTGGGGTTATGAATGTGGATGGCCATTCCCAGCTCTTTTTGACATGGGTTTTGGGTAGTTGAATTCGGCAGTCTCTGCCCAAGAGGCCCTCATGCTTAAGCAGCAAGCACTGTTAACCACTGAGCCATTCTCCTCTGCCCTTGAATTATCTTTTAAAAATATGAATTTCCTTTCTTAAAAATTTCAAATTAACTTCACTTGCACTTCTTTGTACTTAGATGCTTAGTAGGTTAGGAACCATTTGAACTCAGAAGAGACAGGGCTGAGGATAAATTCAGTGTCAGGTCTATGCTTTCTGACAACCTTCTTCTTTCCCCAGGAGTCATGTTCTTGTTGGACTGGGGAAGCACAATGGACAGTTTCTAGGCACAGCCACTGGAGTCAAGTTCTGGCTAGGTAGATTGGCTGGCCACAGCCAATTTGTGGCATCAAGTCATGTATGGAAATATTTAATTCAATAAGATAAGTCAAATGTATTAATCTTATCTTCAACTAAGATTCCAAAAAAAAGGGTTTCAAACACTAACAGTTAAAAAATAAGAAAATAGGGCTGGAGGGATGGCTGAGCAGTTAAGGCATTTGCCTGCAAAGCCAAAGGACCCAGGTTTGATTCCCCAGGACCCATGTTAGCCAGATGCACAAGGTGGCACATATATCTGCAGTTTGTAGTGGCTGGAGGCCCTGATGCGCCTATTATCTCTCTTTCTCTCTCCCTCTGTTAAATAAATAAATAAAATTAGAAAAATAGATACCCTCAAAAGTCTTGATGACTGTCTAAATGATAACCATGTATGATTTAAAATCTCTTTTCTCCTCATGTTGTCAACATGAATAAGGTGCAAGTTTCAAAAGGACAATGCGCATTAAGTGTCCCATTTTGTTCAGCTCAACAAAGGTACAGAGATATTAAGTGATTTTTCCAAACAGCTCAATTCAAAATGTCAATAAAAAAATGATATCCATTTCTAGTTCTCAGAATACCATAGTGACCTAATGTGCTTCAAGGCCAAATCCAACTGGCATTGACTTTTGAGAGACAAAATGTAACACATTAGAATGAGATATAAGTGGAGGCTTTGGTCCATTCTTTAAAGAAATTCAAGAAAAGCAATAAGCACTATTATTTTAAGATTTAATTCTCCTTAGGGAGAAAAAAAAATAATACTGCATGGTTTTATAAGGGCACTTCACTTTCTGAGTAATTCTTTTCTATTAAAGAGTTTATCTTTAAGTACAGCTTAAAGTGGTGGTACTTGACCACAAAACATGCTCTTCCTTTAATGTTTCTCTGACATCTCTCAAATGGAAATTAAGATATGTATTTGTTGCCTGCTTCCTGAAGAAGAGCCAACACCTCTGGCTCTACCATAAAGGTTAAGATTATAAAGAGTAGTTCTGAAAGCACAAGACGTTTTATAGAAGACAGGCATGCTTAAAAAGGGTAGCAGGTGGAAAAATGACACGGAGCCAAAGAACAAGGCTTCTCTCAGGTTGTCAGCTGCAGGCTTGGTAGGATACGATGTCTATATTCCCTCTTACCTCATAGGCAGTTATTACTTCTGCTTGACTTCAATCTCCATGGAAACAAAAGATTCCTCCACATGTGTGGAACTGTGCTTCTTTTTCTACTTGCTGTGAAATTGCCACCCATTAACCATAGAACCCTCCCCTTCCCAATGGGGCTGTATGTATGCATCTGTTAAATGTCCCCCCTCTAGATTCTGAAAGACTTTAAAAAGCTGCAAATCTTTCTCCCCAGACTCCATCAATTCCATAGGCAACACAAGTAATGACAAGAAGGACAACACTTACTTCTTCCCACTCAGATGTGAAAGATGGAGTTCTTTCAGAATTCTCTTTAGAGCTGTGTTCAGCAGTTGAGGACTCACTCCAATTAACTCTTGCCGCTTTCTCCTTTGAAGGGTAGGCAATGAGATCAGAGTCTGATTTAGAGACATTTTTGGACAAATGCATGTCAATCAGGGCTTTAGGCAATGACCTGATTCTCCCCAGAGTACAAGCTCTCTCCACAAATCCCCCTGTATTCACAATCCACTGGTCCCCACTCCGGGATCCGCTCCTGGAGGTTCTTGTGCCAACAATGGTGTGATTCTCAAGTTGGGTGCTTCTTTTGTGAAAAATTGTTCTACTGACCACTTTGGGTTTAATTTTCTTTACCACAGGTTCTGGGTTATTTTCTACTGGAGTCTGCTTGAAAGGCAAAGGACTGTTGGCCAGACTGATTTCCTCTTGTTCTTCTTCACCTTGACCTCTCTTCCCATAGAGTTGAAATGGATTTTCAGGAGACTCACAGGCTGGAGAGGATCCATGGAGAAGGCCTGCAAATTGCCCAGGATCGTATTGTTTGGGGGGATCATTGTCTTCCTGTCGAGAGAAGTCATCTGTAAAAAAAGGAGGAAGTATGTCAGGATGATTATTTAGTTATAAATAACTCTGAAAGCCATGATGCAATAGCAGTGCCCTCATGATCATGATCATGTGCAATATCCAGACACTTGATTTATTGCTACACTACAATACCCTCATTTTATGACATCCCAGATAACTCTATATTTCTATATATAAAGCGTGTGTGTGTGCGTGTGTGTGAGTTAAATCTTGTGGACATACCTTAGGGCTCATTTCAAAAGAATGAACAGAGTATTGAATAATTATATACCCTTCTCGCTTGGGCTTAGAGAATTTGTTTGATATTGATTGACAAAACCGAGTTTCTTAAAGTGGGACAAACATGTCCAGAGCCCCACAGTAAAGGGTCGTTATATAGATTGACATCAGGTAGGTAATATACATATAATACCTCAAGCCATATACCTACCCAATAAATCCAAAATCTTGAAATTCAAAATTCTTGAAAAGAAGTATAATTAGATATAATTTGAAATTATTAATGTTAATATTGTTAACAGATTATTAAAGATTCTATGATATAGACAAAAAGGAGTTGTTCAGGTTCAACAGAGACAAACAACGCTTCCATAATATCATTTAAAAGCAAGAACCTTACTTATATAAAACTTACAAAATCTGTCTTTTGCTTTCATCTCTGAAATAGAATTATCTTCTGAGTTCTTAAGATCTTTTCAAGAAAATGTAGGAAAGAAATTTTTATTGCTTTGGACAATTTTTAAGATAAATCTTCTATAAAATTCAAAATATGTTTCCATTTCTATAACTTGTCATTTAAATATATACTGAGTGAAATTTTGGGCAAAGAACTTAGCAAAACAAGACATTTTTCAATAGTCATTTTAATTCACAGAGATAGTTAATGCCATGATTAAAATTATATTGTGTAACAAGCCCATAACCTAGCAAGCCAAAAAGAACCAATATGGGTCATAATGATAAGCCCCAAGTTGATTTGTAATTCACACTTTTAAAGAAGTTCTTAATTAGCCAGGCATGGTGGTGTAGGCCTTTAATCCCAGCATTTGGGAGGCAGGGGTAGGAGGATCACTGTGAGTTTAAGGCCACCCTGAGACTACATAGTGATTTGCAGGATGACCAAGTGACATCTAATGAGTATGTACTATTTGCCATATGTGTGTGTGTGTGTGTATGTGTGTGTGTGTGTATGATAAAACAATAATTTAGAGTGGGTTTGCACCAAAAGGAGAATGACAGGGGCTTATTATAGAGTCATATTTCTGTTATTTATGACCGTCTTTTGGAGTTTGGGCAAGTGTGCTAAGAGAATTAGGTTGGTTTAATGTGTTTCTTCTTATCATCAGTTACTGGCAGGAGGAAGTAAGACCTGAAAATCTCTTCCAATTTACTTTTTCTTACTTTTTCCTAGTTGTCTTGGGTCCTCCACTGTGTTTCACAAAGTAAGCGGATTGGTGTGGAACGACAGCAGTGGTAAATAGTAGGAAGGAGGATTTGGGAAATAAAGATGTTGAGAATTTCATTTTGAAAGCTGCTGAAAAAACTAAGGGAATTTACTTTGGAGGGAGAATTGCAGAGTCAGCCTATTGTTGGAAAAAGATTCTGTAAATCTTTGTCAAAAAAGTTTTGATAATACTTTCTAGAATAACTTAAATTTTAGGGCCATTGTAGTTAAAATTCTCTCTTGTGTGTGTTTTGTATGTATGTGTATGTGTGTGTGTGTATAAAGGCCAGAATTTGACATTGTGTATCTTCCTCAATCAATCTCCACCCATTTATTTTTATTTTCATTTATGACAGAGAGAAAGAGAGAGAGACAGAGAGAGAGAGCATGCAAGGGTCTCTAGCCACTGCAAACAAACTCCAGATGCATGCACCACTATGTGCATCTGGCTGACCTGGGTACTGGGAGATTGAACCTGGGTCCTCAGGCTTTGCAGACAAGCACCGTAACTGCTAAGCCATCTCTCTAGCCCTCCACCTTATTTTTGAGATGAGACAAGGTCTCTCACTGAACCTGGAGAACACTGATTTGGCTAGACAGCAACCCCCAGAGATCCTCTGGTACCCCCCTTCCCAGTATGGGGATTACAGGCACATGCCTCTACACCTGGCTCTTTGGGGCAGTATTAGAGATCCAAACTCAGGTCTTCATGCTTTCACAAGAAGTTCACTGAAGGAGCAATATCCCTAGGCCTGTTTAAAGTTTTCTGTAACTTATGAGTTACTATCTCATCAGTGTTTTGACTAAAATAGCTAAAATTACTGACTTCAAATGCTTCATACTGCTAAGCCCTCTAGTCCCAAGCAGTTACTTTCTTAAATAAGAGAAAATTTAGTTATTAACTTATAAGCATAGTTTTATTTTATTTATTTATTTCTTTTGATTTTTCATGGTAGGGCCTTGTTCTAGCCCAGGCTGACCTGGAATTCATTATGTAGTCTCAGGGTGGCTTCAAACCCACGGTGATCCTCCTACCTCTGCTTCCCCATTGCTGGAATTAAAGGCATGTGCCACCATGTCAGGATTGAGTGTTTTGTTTTTTGTTTTTTTTTTTAAATACAGTCCTTAGAGTCTTGACAGTTGATAACATTTTTATCAAGACAGGTAAAATAATACTTTCTTATTTCTGTGGTCAAAATTCTAAAGGTTACTCAAATAAAAAAATGAAAGTTGGTGTGAAATATGGAAAAGTTTGTGGTAGAATGACTACAATCAATCTGCTCAGGCCTTCTCTAGTCACAGCCCTTTCCCCCAGCCACAGCCATCCACACTGGGTCCTCCAAGTCAACTGTCATTGGGGCCATAGCCATTAGTCAATGAGGCAGTGGCAAATAGGACGTAAACAGCCTGAAAAGAATTTCCACCTCTGCCTTGTTGCTCCTGGACTCTTATCACCATGTGACTAAGCCAAGCTGGACTTCTAGATGATGAAGTGACACATTATCCAGTTGTTTTAAAGATGTGGGTTTTATTGTTTAACAAGGATAGTGAAGCCAATAGGTCAGGAGATGGAGTGTCAATGAAAAGAATAGACTGTTGTGCTAAAATATCCAAGAAGAGGGACGTGTCTCAGTGTTGTTGAGTAAGGGTACAGGATGGTGCACCAGGGTTAGGCAGGAGACAGAGGGAGTGAGGGGAGACTGTGGGCAAGAGTGTTTATTGTGGCTTCTGTGGAAAGGAACAAACAAAGTGGAGATAAGTAGGTTTAGGATTTGCTACTTTGAGTCCATGCCATAGCTTCTTGGGCATAAGGGCTGTCCCTAGTTGTCTATGACCTGGCCTTGGGTAATCAGGACAAGTGAATAGTTACCCAGAGTATGAAAGCCTTGCATAGGAGGTGGTTGGGAGTATGAATGCTGAGTCGGTAGGTTTGCATATGAAGAGCATGTTCAGAGTGAGTTATTGGCTCTCTTTAGAAATTAGCTAGCTCGGGGAGGATCAGCCCAGGATCAGCAAGACCTCAAGAAGACAGAGCATTAAAACCAAAACAAGGGCTGGAGAGATGGCTTAGCAGTTAAGGCGTTTGACTGCAAAGCTAAAAGATTCCGGTTTGACTCTCTAGGACCCATGTAAGCTAGATGCATAAGGGGGAGCATGCGTCTGGAGTTCGTTTGCAATGGCTGGAGGCCCTGGAATGCCCAGTCTCTCTCTCCCCCTGTCTCTCTCTCTCTTTCTCCCTCATTCTCTGTCAAGTAAATAAATAAAAATAAAATATTAAAAAAGAAATGAGAAAACAAAAAAAAATAAGACATAGTTAATACACTAGTACCCATGTAATAACAGACAACTGCAATATATGTCAGTGAGGCCATCCAGGACCAACTAACTCAGGCCAACCTACTAAGTGACCTTGAAATAGCAATCAGTAAAGTGAGGTGGCCCAGACCAGAAGAAAGCATCCAAAATCATAAATTGTCAACGCTTACTTAAGCCATTAAGTTTGATGTGGCTTGATATGTAGCAATATATAACTGACTCACACATTCAATACATTTTTCAAAAGAGAAATTGGCAGTATTTAAATATTCACACCTGGAAAATCATGTTAGCAAAAATTTATACCTAAAAGAGTTGTGAACACTGAATGAAGTAATCAAACTATCCTAGTTATCATTAGCTTGGTAATTTATAAACAACAGTGATAAATCATCACAGTTCTAGAGGCTGTGAGGCCCCATATCAAGATGTAGATTCAGCTTGTGGTGTGGGCTCTCACTATGTGGCTCACAGATAGAACCACCTTCCTGTGTCCTCACACGATATGATGGATGTAGGAGCTCTTTGGGGGTCTCATTAATAGTGGCACTAATCCAATCCACGAAAGATGTCCTCATGGCCCATTTACCTCACAAAGGCCCTACCTCCTAAGGTATCATCTTGGAGATTAGGATGTTAACATATGTATTCAGGGGGAAATAAACATATGGATTTTGACAAGAAATAAAAATAGAATTCTATTGTATAGAACAATAAGAAATATGCTTATATTGTAACAGCAAAAACATTTAAATCCAGAGCATTCCCGTTTTGCAAAGAAATGAAGTATTAACTGATTGCATTATAAATATTTTTATTGACATGGAAATTATTCATTTAAGATTTATATTTTGTTCTTTTTTCCCGTACATTTTTAAAAGTACTTTGGAGAGATTGTTTTTTGTTTTCTTACACTTTCCTTAGATAAAACGTAAGCAAAGTATATAGATTAAACTGTTTTCATAACTTGTCATATTTAATTTCACACTTTTAACTTGATAAGCAGATATTTAATGTGAAGGTGCCAAAGTAAATATGTGTGAACTCCAATCTGATAACCATTAGCATTTCAAAGATATGTCAAAGAGAGTATCCAGCAATGACTAGCTCAATCTTTTATCCACCTTTGCCTCTGATTTTTACCACTTACATAAATACCTAAATAACAATAAAACTTAACATTTTATGCTAGGATAAAAACTACTTATAGGGAAATAATTGACAAGTATTAGCCATTACAATCTTTGTTTATTGGATCATTGCATCCCCCTTTAGAAAGACAAAATAAAGCACTTTAGAGGGTCCAGTGCTGATATTGATATAAGTAGACAGTGTGAATTGACTACACAATCATTTATAAAGTACTTTCTCTGCATTCACTTCTAAGATTTCAGAAGAGCTAAAGGCAATCTCCTAACTCTATGGCATTCACATTTCAACAAAAGAGACAAGTACAGGCAAATGACTAGTGTTATTTGGGATGTGGTTAAGTTCTATATAGAAAAGAAATCAAAGTAATGAGGTAGGAATAAAAGGAAATTGTTATAAAATGATTAGGCGATGTCTTTCTGAGGACCCAACTTGGCACAGACAAGAATCTGGGGAAAGAATTATTGTAGGCAGAAGAAAGAAGCAATGAAAATCTTGGAAGACTATGACAATCAGAAGGCTACTATGGCTGTAACAGATTTGTGTGGGATGGGTAGAATGTTTGGAAAGCAAGTGAAAAATGAAGTTGAGAGTAGGGCTGGCATGATTTAATTTATACATTTAAAAAATATTTTATACTTTTTTTTTTTTTTTAGAGACAGAGGCAGAGATGAAGACAGAATGGGTGCACCAGAACCTTCAACTTGCTGTGAGGACATGGGAGCCCCCTTGTGGCGCCTTTGTGACTGTGCATCTGGTTGCGTTGGACCTGGAGATCTGAACATGAGCTCTTAGGCTTCACAGGCAAGTGCCTTAACCACTAAACCATCTCTCCAGCCCAATATTTTATACTTTTAAAAGGTTCCTCAGTATTTCTCCTTGGCAAGAATATGAAAGCATAGTGCTTTTATTTTTAAATTAATGACCCCACATTGTCTCATAAAAACCATACATGGGATAGTGTGGTAGTTCATCCTGATTGTTAGTGTGACAGGATTTAGAATAATCTAGGAAACAAACCTGTGGGTCTGTCTGTGAAAGTGCTTCTAGGTTGGTTTGACTAAGGTGGGAAGAATCACCTTGGGTAGTGGTGCTTCCATTGTATAGGATGGGGTCCCATACCAAATTTAAAAGATCAGAAAAAGTGGAGCACTCCCACTCCTCTCTCTCTGCTTCCTGCCTATGGATGCTATGTGACCAGCTGCTGCAATTACTGTCACCATGCCTTTCTTTCCACAATACGCTATAGCCTCAAAATGTTAGCCAAAATAGTCACTTTTGTCAGATATTTTGTCACAGTGTTGAGAAAAGTAATGAATACTGAATATTGGCACTGGGAAATGGAGGTGATTGCTGTGGTAAACTTGACCATGTAGATTTTAGGATTTTGGAAACAATCTTCAAGAGGAACGCAGAATAGCATGCAGCTTCAACCAGAGAAGCCCTAGAAAGCTGTGAGCAGAACCTACAGAACTTGTGCTATTCTGGTCACAGCATGGGCCATCAGAATGCAGAGTCACATGAATAGTGGAGGCCCAGCCCATGAGTTTTCAGAGGGGAAGAATTTATATCAGGAACTGGTTAAATTCTGACAAAGAATTTGGCTGTCTTCTGTCTGTCCTCAGAACTTGAGTGAAACTGAATTTGAAGTAATGGACTAACTTGTGTGGTGTTCGAAATTTCAAAATAGCAGAGCAGGGCTTGAGAGATGGCTTAGTGGTTAAGGCGCTTGCCTATGAAGCCTGAGGACCCTTGATGGACTCTCCAAGTCTCATGTAATCCAGACACACAAGTTGATACAAGCTCGCAAGATCACACATGTGCACAAGGTGGTACACACATCTGGAGCTTGATTGCAGTGGCCTGAGGCCCTGGTGCACCAATTCACTCTCTCTCTCTCTCTCTCTCTCTCTCTCTCTCTCTCTCTCTCTGTGATAAAAATAATGACAAAAATAAAAATAAAAACAACAGCAGAGCATTCATATTATGGCATAGCCATTGCTTACTGTCCTCCTTTAGATTTGCAATGAAAGAGAGAGGAGAAAAGTCTGAAAAATATGCAGTGTGATGAGGAAAGACTGTCGATGTGTTTAAAGAGAAAGTAATATAGTGAAACAACAAAATGAGAATGATAACAAACCAATATAAATAATACATAAATAATTAAAACAAATCTATGGGGGATGTCTTCAATGAAGCTAAGTGTCAAGAAATCTTATGGCAAGGGCTGGAGAGATGGCTTAGCTGTTAAGCGCTTGCCTATGAAGCTTAAGGAATCCAGTTCGAGGCTTGATTCCCAAGGACCCACGTTAGCCAGACCCTTGTGCATAAAGGGTCTGGAGTTCATTTGCAGTGGCTGGAGGTCCTGGAGTGCCCATTGTCTCTCTCTTTCTGTCTGCCTCTTTCTCTCTCTGTCACTGTCAAATAAATAAATAAAAATAAACAAAAATTTTTTAAAAAAGAAACCCTATGGTTTCTTTTTAAATAGATGGGTTTAGTCCAATTATGCCACAACAGGAGGCTCTCGAACTGGTCAGAAGCTATGTACTGGCAGAGGTGGAGAGAAAAGGAAAAGTGATGAAACTAGAAGCCAAGGCACCTAAAAACTACCATCAGATAATGAGTCTACAAAGAGGGTTCCACAGGAAGGAATATGCTGGGCCAGAGGATCAGATACCAGCTCTATCAACTCAAAAAATCCAACAGCAGGAGATGGAGGACAACTTTGAGAACTTCAGGGAAATCGACTAAATACATTTTTTGTTGGTTACAAAACCTTTCAAAAGTAGATTCTTAATTGAGGAAGATGTCAGCTGGAAGAAAAATATTTTACATGAGCGGGCAGCAAGGGTGTCATGGAATGCAGGTGACAAGTGGGAGGAGCTGCCCACTGTAACCTAAGAGCTAAGTAGTGCTCACATTTTAGAGAAGTGTTTTGGTAGGGAAGGTGTAAGGAACTCTGGAGAGAGAGTCACAAAGCCCTCTTGAATCAATCAGAGATGTGACCAGACTTCTTTTATAAAATATTTTATTTTTATTTATTCAGTTATTAGAGAGAGAGAGAGAGAGAGAATGAGGATGGGCACACCAGGGCCTCTAGCCACTGCAAACGAACTCCAGATGCATGGGCCACCATGTATATCTGGCTTACATGGGGCCTGGAGAATCAAACCTAGATCCTTAGGCTCTGCAGGCATGGACCTTAACCACTAAGCCATCTCTCCAGCCCTGATTAGACTTCTTAATACTTCACAGTGATGACAAAGAGGCTACTGTCCACCCAATCCTATGTAGGGATCTCCTAATTGTCTACGTCACCCCTTCTTATTCAATACGGGAAACAAGTGCATTAAGACAGAACCCCACTTAAAAACGCTGTAAGGACAAGAGCTAAAACTGAATGTTTAACAGCTAAGCAGACCAAAAATATACAGCCCCAAAGTATTTGTAAATTGTAACCTAAACTTTCAAAATTAGTTGACAGAAATTGAAATAATCAGAACTCTGAAAGCAACAGCATGTATTATAAGTAGTAGATCCCAGACATGTGATGCTCTTCCCTTACCCCGTTTCACTCCATGAGAAATTAAATACTAATGTTCTTAGCTGAGGAAACAGGAGATGGCATCTATACCTAAGTGGAGAGGGAGCTTGCAGTGGCCCCTGGGGGAGTCTCAGAGCCTGTGCACAGTATCAGTGATGTCTACTTTTTGTGGCAACCCAGCACAGTATAGGATGGGTGGCCCAGGCCCAAGAGTCAGAGCCTAGGAGTGGTGTGGGGAGCGTACACACCAAGTATGGTCTGGCAGAAGTCAGCAACTGAGCCTGACAAGGAGCACGTCCTAACTGAGGGCTGGTCTAGCACGTTGTGTCAAACCAAGGAGAGTGAAGAGGCTCCGAGGGAAGCATTCTTGTACAGAGAGGCCTTAGCATAGGTTGTCGAAGTCCCATCAGGGAAAACAGGCTTTTCATAGGAATGGCTTGCTTGCTGGGAATTAATAAGAGTCTCAGCAGACATGAGCAAAGAGGGGTAACCTGTCGTGGAGAGTCAGGTTTTTACCAGGGCAAGGGAAGCGTCAGTGGGGATAACGTAGAACTGGACATGGGAGACTGATTATTTTCAGAGAGGTTGAACAAAGAGTAACTGCATTAAAAATAATAGGATCCAGGTTTCTCAGTGTTCAAGCAGACTTACAGAGATATAAAGAGGAAAATATCTAGGTGTCCGTTACTGGACTAACGTGGGAGATTGAGGTCTGTATTAAAGATCGGTATATTTAAACATTTGTGTATTGTTAATTTCCATAAATTAATGATGTAATTCTGAACATTAATAGGTCTGAGAAATTAGCATATCAGTAAGTCCAAACTTTGGTGTCTAAATACCTTTTCCATTTAAGCAGGGATCCATTGAAAAGTGGCTGATATCAGAGGTAGAAGAAGAGCAGTGAGAGACAAGCTAGGAACATCTTCTGCTGGAAAGTGAGAAGTGCTCAAAGCACGACAGGGTGTCTTAACAGGACAAATATGTCAGCCTGAGTGACTCCCACTGTTTAAATTGAGGAATATTTTAGGAACTCATTTAATAATGGCAGTAATACATTATAGCCTGTTGAGTACAGGAGAAAATCATGAGCCCATAAAATTGACTAAATGAATAAATAAATGATTTTTTTTGAGGTTTGGGTAGGAATCAAAAATTTAAGTGATGTCAGATTACCTTCCACCAAAATAATATTCAAAGAGGAAAAGAGTAACTGTATGATGAAGATCCAGATGTGGTATTACCTTAATCAAATGATGAAGGTTATTATCATCAATCATAGGCCATATCATATCCTACCTACTATGATGCAAAGAAACAAATACAGAATTATTTCTGTGCTTTCCATCCAAAGATGCAAAACCATCCAAGTAGTGGGGAGGAAACTGGATGACAGCAGGGCGGGGAGGAAGGTTAGTCAAAATAAAACACGTTTGAATAAACCATACGGAAAAAAATACTACTTCAACAGCTAAATAATGTTTATATTAAAAAAGTCAGTCTGGGGCTGGAGAGATGGCTTAGCAGCTAAGCGCTTTCCTGTGAAGCCTAAGGATCCTGGTTCGAGGCTCGATTACCCAGGACCAACGTTAGCCAGATGCACAAGGGGGCGCACGCGTCTGGAGTTTCATTTGCAGTGGCCGGAGGCCCTGGCGAACCCATTCTCTCTCTCTCTCTGTCACTCTCAAATAAATAAATAAAAATAAAAAAAATATTTAAAACAAGTCAGTCTGGGCAGAAGTACCCTTTGGGGTGGATAATGCTGTTCCCAAAAGCCATAGATTGTTACAAGAAAATTTCAGTGCGAGGGTGGGTACCTTCATCAAGCTGTTGGTCAGGGAAGTCCATGATGCCCCAAAACATTATAAACTATTGTCAGGTTCTTGGTTTCCCAACAGAATGAGATAGTAAGACCCTATTCCTGAAGCATGACATCACATACTTGGGCTACAGGTCAGTGAGAAATCAAGCTAGAACTCAGCTGGAAGCCTCCTCCCTGTTAGCCAGGGTGCTGGAAAGACCTATGCAGCCTGTTGAGGGAGAAGAGTCATCAAGGTATCTTAACCAGTCATAGACCCTGTTAGCTTTACAGCTGGACAGCCAGGCCACACATACCAATTAGGGCAATGGTGGCATGTCTATTATGGGGAAAAACAACTGCTCACTGATTGGACTTCAGGCCCACTCCAGCGGAGGGAATTTCTGCCTGGTACTAAAAACCCAATCAAAAGCATATGGTTGTGAGGCCATAAGCCCTGGGGGGGGGCACTATTACTGTTGTCTGGCTAAATAGATATATTATGCCAACCAAATTGCCTTCTAAACACTTATGTGTATGACCATATATTCATGCTGCTCATACTTTTGGTCGAAGGAGTTTCTCTTTTCAAATGGCAGAAACCAATGGGGTAATTTGAACTCACCAAGTTCTAAGAAGAATTGACAGTGAAGTATTCAGCAATATGTGAGACATCACTATTAACCTCTCCAAGGCTCAGGGATAATTGTGAAAGAGGAGGAAGAAAGAATGTCAGAGCCAGAGGAGGGGTAGGAATGTTCTGCAATACTGTCTTCTAGACACAAAGTGGCCATGGTATTCATGAGCTCACAGTGTCTGATGCTACCTACACAAGACCTGCTAAATAGGAGGAAAAAAAGCGATGACATCAAAATAGAAGACAGACTAGTGGGCAAGGGGAAGGGAACAGTAGAGGGGGATTGAGAAGGGGGGAAAGGTAGGGGATTATAATCATGGCACATTGTTGATATGTATGGAAGTTGTCAATAACAAAGTTAAAAAAAGGAAGCAAAAGCAAAACAGATGTAAAACCAGGTAAACGCAACTATATGTCATACTACAAAAAACAAACAAACAACAACAACAACTAAACCTGGTCTATACGTCATTCTACAAAATAACTGGCTTTGAAAATCTGTTCCAGATTAAAAGAGACTAAAGAGACACAGTCAAATGCAGCAGGCAATCTATAGTAGATCTTTAACTATAAAAATGTCATTGGGAAAGCTAGCAAAACTTGAATGGTGTCTGAGGAATAGGCAACAGCAATGTAATTTCCTGATCTGTTTGCACCAGGGTTGTAGGAATGCACTTGGTTGTAGGAAATACTCCCTGAAGTAGGGATGCTTAAAGTCTTTCTTATTGTTCCTGTGAAGTCAAAATGACTTTCTGACTAATATGAAGACTGCATTGGCCCTTTTTATTCTCATAATCACATGAACTTTGAACATACTGTGGGGTACTTCAAAACCTGTACGATCTCAGGGTAGAACCATGAGATATATCTTTATGTTTCAATTATAGGAGTTGGCATAGTCATTTCTTATTTTTTCAAGTTTTTATCTATTTAAGAGAGAGAGGGAGAGAGAGAGGGAGAGAGAGCATAAGAATGGGTGAGCCAAGGTCTCTAGCCACTGCAAACGAACTCCAGATGCATGCGCCACCACGCATGGCTTACATGGGATCTGGAGAATCGAACCTGGGTCCTTAGTCTTTGCAGGCATGTGCCTTAACCACTAAACCATCTCTCTAGCCCATCATTTCTTCTCGAATGAAAGAAACCATTAAGCCTAAAGTAAATGGAGTGAAAACATAAATCCCGTATTCAATACTGCACTGCAGTGTACCATGGCAAGGAGGGAAGAATTAAGGAAAATGATCTTATCTCTTATGGAAGAGTTCTAACTTTTTCTATTTAAAAATAATGTTTGCTTTAAGTTCTCATAGATATCATTTATTAAGCCAAACATATTCATGCCCAATGTTCTTATAAGGTTGCATTAATTTTAATTATTATCTGTTGAGTTTATGTTAAATATTCAAACCTGTTGATTATATGAGTTTCATTCTTTAGCCCTTTAGTGTAAATTACATTATATATATATGTACACACATATACATATTATATATATAAAATATTAAACATTAGGCACTAAGGAGACACTAGTGGGGAAAACTCCATGACTATAATGAATTTTATTTATTTATTTATTTTTATTTAAAAAATGTATTTTGTTGGTTTATTTTGAGACAGAGCAGAAAGGAGAAAGAGAGGAAGATAAAGAGATGAGGGAGAGAATGGGTGCACCAGGGCCTCTAGCCACTCTAGACACATGCGTTACCTTGTGCATCTGGTTCATGTGGGTACTGTGGAATTGAACCTGGGTCCTTAGGCTTTGCAGGGCAGTGCCTTAACCACTAAGCAATGTCTCCAGCCCCAGTTTCATTTTTGATATCCTTCTGTGTGGCTTGATAGTATTTTATGTGGGATACTTGCATATAGTTCATGAATGGGGCTTTAGGTTTGCCGTTCTTAACCTGTTTAATTTTACTACAAAAATTATTAGAATTGGATTGCAGAATTAATTGGGGAAAAGTCACAATTTTCTGGAGGAGTTTGTGTAAGACTGAAATGATCTGTTTCTGTTACATTTACCTTTAAAACCATATGGACTAAATGAATTTTTGGTGAGAAGATTTAAAATTTTCCACTTAATTTATTTAATAGTTGTAGAACTAATTAGGTTTTCTATATAGTTTTGGAGGCTTTAGCCAGTTAAGATTAATTCAAATTTGACATTTCTTTCAATATTAAGTTGATTGTTGTGAAGTTGTTCATCTTTATTCTTACTGTGGAATCCATTTTAGAATCAGTAGTTATACGTTTTCTCATTCCTAATACAGTGTATTCTTTTCTTCTTTTCTTGAACAAGTTTACTATCAAGTGCATTCATTTTTAGCATTTAGCATCATCAGAAATTCTGGTTTTGTGCTGAAGAGATATATGGTTCAATGGATGAGTGCTTGCTATGCAAACATGAGGAGCTGAGTTTGAACTCCAGTGCCCTCATAAAAAGCTAGGCATGGCTGCATGTGCCTGTAATTCACATGCTGAGAATGGTGGAAAGAAGGATCACTATGGCTGGAGAGATTCCTCAGTGGTTAAGGTACTTGTCTGCAAACCCTCTATTCCCCAGTACTCATATAAAGCAGATGCACAAAGTGACACATGCCTTTGGAGTTCTTTTGCAGTGGCTGGAGGCCCTTGTATGTGGCCATTTTTTTATCTCTCTCTTTCTCTCTGTTGATGCTTGCAAATAAATAAACCTTTTTTTTTTTTAAAAGAAGGATCACTAGTATTCCCTGATCAGCCAGTCTAAGTGAAAAATGTGAGTTTGAGATTCAATGAGAGACTCTGCTTCAAAGAATTAAGGTATACGGGGTCCATGTATTTGTATACATATGCCATACCTCCCCAAAACAGAGAGAAAGAAAGGGGGAGAGAGAGAGAAAAAGAGAAAAAGAGAGAGAAAGGAATATTCTGGTCTTGGTTTTGTGAATTTTACATTAATATTTGTTTTCTACTCCATCCATTTCCTTTCTTTATTACTGAATTTTTCTACATTTCCAGGAGTATTCTATCATTTCTTATAAAATTTCTTATGCTGTGTTCATCTTTTCTTTTCTCATGTAAGCATTGAAAATTTCTGCTTTGTACTTATGCTGACTCACCATGTTTGATACTTAGCATGTAGACTTTAGATCAATTAAAAATATCTGAAGTTAGTAGCATCTCTTAATTTATTTATCAAAACCTATTTGGGCATGCATATTTAAATCAAAAATATATGGTGAATATGAGAATCATTTAATTAACTTAATTCAACTGCTCTTAGAAATGTAGTATTAGTCTACTTCTTTGACATATCTTAAATTTTGCTTATAGCCAAGAAAAGATAAATTGTATTATAGTTTCGTAACATAAATTCTCAGACTAGTATGGTTGCACACACCTGGAATGCCAGAGATTTGGAGTTCATACAAACAAACTTGGACATCAAGCTGGCATAGTCTTAACTACATGGAGACCCTGTCTCAAACAAAGCAAGCAGACAATATATTCTCAAGTTGTTGGGTACAAAGAAGAATGTATTTTATAAGATTAAATTTATTAAGTGAATTTTAAACTCTTTCATTAACTTAAGAATGTTGAGATCTAGTTTTAGCAGACATTACTTTCCTTCTCATTATAATATATATACATATGTATTATATGATATATATTATATAATTTTAAGTATAAAGATGTTTAGACATTTTATATTTTCCTGGTGAATGGAAGATTGTTTAACTTTATAGTAACTCTCAACAGAGAAAGTAATGGCTCAACTTGTTCTGTTGAGGATGAATTGCTTATGTCTCAGAAAGATTCGCATGCCTAGATTGGGCATAATACTAGAAGCATATATATTTTTTTGCCTATGTGTGTTATGTAGTTGGTGTAATGTAGTGGTGTGTGTGTGTGTGTGTGTGTGTGTGTGTGTGTGTGTGTGTGTCTGTGTGTTGTGGTATATGTAGGTATGCACAATGATGTGTGTGCCCCATGTAAGGCATACATGTGAAGGCCAGAGGACAATGTTAGGACTTCTTTACAAATCATCTGCATGTTTCATTTAGACAGACTCTCTCCCTGCCATTTTTTTTTGCCAGACCTGTGGCTAACCAGTGAGCCCCAGAGATTCTCTTCCCCATAGAATTGTTATTACAGGAGTGTACAGCCATGTTTAGCTTTAAAAAAATAAATTTTGCAGATAAGTTCCATGAGTATAGATAATATACCATGATCATAATCCTCTCCTATCACCTTCTGTCTTCCCCCTCTCGAATCCCCTTTCCACCAAATCCTTTTTTCTTCCCAACTAGTCTCTCTTATACTTTGATATCTCCTCCTCCCCACAACCCCATGTTATGCGGTCTTCTGTGGATAGTGTCAGGCACCGCGAGGACATAGCTTTGTATCTGAAGTACAATATCATAAGCACTTCTCCCCTTCCTTTGGCTCTTAACATTCTTTTTGCTAACTCTTCTGCAATGGTTCCTGACTCTTGATCACTGTGACAGAGATGTCTTATTTAGAGCTGAACACTCAATTATCACTTTTTCTTACACTTTGGTAAGTTTTGAGACACCCTGTTGGTACCTGCCACCTGAAAAGAGAAGCTTAACCACCAGTGAAAGTAGCATTAATACATGGACATAAACATAAATACTTAGAGGGCAGTTTGGTGGATGTAATATATCCATTTAGCCAGACAAAAGTAGTAGTTTACCCCCAGGGTTATGACTTCCCTTATCATAATATGTTGATCAGATTTTCACTACCAGGCAAAATTCCTTGGACTGGGCTTGGAATTCAATCAGAGAGCAGTTGGTTTCCCCCATAACAGACACGCCACCATTACACCAGTTGATATACTTGAGCTGGCTCGCCAGCTGTAAAGCTTGCAGGGATCTCTGCTGGTTAAGACTGCTGATAGCTTTTCTCCCCAAGCTGGTTGCCTAAAACTTTCCAGCTTCCTAGTGAACAGGGTGAAGGCATCTAGCTCAGCTCCAGATTGATTTCACAGTAACCTGCAACTGAAGAATGTGGAGTCTTCAATAGTAGGGTCTTACCATCTAGATTTGGTAGGCAACCAAGAGCCTTGGCAATGTCCTATAATGTTTTGGGGACACCAGGTGCCTCCATGGCCAAGAACCCTATAGAAGGTATCCCACACATTATGGCCAGCTCTTTTTAGGCAGATTCCAGGGAATCAAGTCAGGACAAATCAAGCCCTCTCTGGCCCTCATGCTTGCATGGCAGGTGCTCTTGTCCACTGAACCATCTCTCTGTCTCCAAAGCAAGATATTTTAATTGTGGAAATGTACATTTATGATAATTTCACCTTGACAAATGTCTTTACTAGAATTGAAAAGGCTTTTAAAAATAATCTTTATTTATTTATTTGAGAGCAAGAAAGAGGGAGAGAGAGAGAGAATGAGTGTGCCAGGGCTTCCAGCCACTACAAACAAACTCCAGACACATGTGTCCCCTTGTACATATGGCTTACGTGGGTCCTGGGGAATCAAACCTGGGTCCTTTGGCTTTGCAGGAAAACACCTAAGCCATCTTTCCAGCCCCTTGAAAAGTTTTGAATGTGACTGAATGGTTTGTTACCTTGCTCAAAGGTAGGCTTACTAATAATTGCTTTGCTATACATGTTTGTACGTAGTAATATGTAATGTAATTTGTAAATCAATCAGATATCTCAAGAATTACAGAACTTAAGAAGACTATTCCTTTAATTACATATGTAAATAAAATGAATTCTTTTAAAATATGATTCTCCCAAAATATATTTCTATATAAAACAATAAAGAAATTCAAGAAGATTCAGTGATTTATAGAGTTCCAAGAACTATACATTTAGTAAGAAAAAAGAAAATTATGGAAAGTAACTATATAGTGTGTCCTTTATATAAATCCTAGGCCATCTTGATTTGACTGAAGAAAATTAGCAGCAAAGCTGTTTACATGTATCATCAAGCTTTGTCGGAGCTGTTGGGTTTTATCAGAAATATTTGGGAGAAATGTTACCTACTTTTTCAGTTATAATGTAAACTTACATGAATCTTATCATAGCATATCTGTTCTATTTATCCCTTCATGGGGTCCTTTTACTCTGACTAGCATGTTCAGCTTTACTAGATGTTAGCATGTCCTTCCTGTTTCCCTTCATGTTAAGAAAGAACAAGTGAATGAATCAACTACATAGAATTTACATTTTCCTAATTCCCCAAGGTCAAAAACTGAATTAAAATTTCCAAAAGTATGTAAAAATAGTTTAAGTAATCTCCAATTCCCTACAAAAGCATTGCTTTCAGACCACAAATTAGAGTCCATACAGAGAAGGTATTTAATGTGTGTTTTCTATGTTCAATGTCATCCTATCTCATTTAATCCCTGTATAGGTTTCTGAAGTAGGTGCTGTTAGGAAAGAAATGTGAGAGAGAAGACTCAGCAGAGGCAGGCTTTATTTGGGAAAGCCTGAGAAGGGCTCTGACCAGGCAGGTCAGAAGCCACTTCCCTTACAGACCAGGGGATACTTATGGGGCAGTGGGGGTTATTGGAATTCCTTGGTTGCAGAGCAGTCCAGGGTTTGGGCCACTACCGAAAAGTCACAATCAGACAGGTGATTTGGACCATTCCAGGAAAGTGGTAATGGGGATGGGTGGTCTGGATAATTCCAGGAATGTGATAATTGGGGGGAGTGGTTGGGTCACTCTTGGGAAACCAAGGGTTAGGATGAAATGACAGTCAGACTTGAAAGATGGAGTCATTCTTGGGTCTAACATTTTGTTATGACATGGGCAGTGGTGGTAAATCACACTACTAATGAACACTGCACTGCTATGAAATATAAATCTGACTAGTCCAAAAGCCTGGCTTTCCCCGTTATATAACACTTTGTTCTGTGGCTTGCTTAGAACTTCTGGGGCATCAGTGTGATGTCCCATCAATGAGTGTACTACCTGAGTAACATTGGAGTTTGAAAAACACCCAACAGACCCTGTTTCAGGTGTTAACCATGACTCTGGTATTTTTGTCTGGCTGCACAATTAGCACAATGAGAGTGAGGTATGCCTAGATGCTACATGGCACCAAGTAAAGCATGTCGCAAAATTCCCTCCTGTAAATAATTAAGATCAAAAGCTGCAGTTTTGCAGGTGCATCCAGGTGAACTCTATCGTTCCCTGATCTAATGGCCCCACCCTCTGCCAAATTCTGCCTTCAAAGCAGAAGTCAGAGAAGGTTGGAGTCCTGGCAGTTACAGAACTAGAACAGACGATGTGGTTTGGCTCTGATTCCAAACATCTATAATCTTTTTCTCTTGTTCCCTTTGCTCAATATAGGAGAAAGGCTATCAGCCAATTTCCCCACCGTTCATAGCAAATCCCAAAGCTTCCTCGTTTCCAGCTGCTCAGCTGCCAGGGCAGACTGTATTACTAAATTATTGTATCTTTTTGGTAGAGTGCCTGATCTATCTTGGCATGCATTTTGCATTGAAAGAAGCTCCTGTTACTGCAGAGGAAGCTCACTGCTCTTGCCCTTCCCACACGCCTTTCCTCTGTTGCCCTCCACCACTACCCTCTTTGTTCCCCCTGCATAGAGCAAACTCAGGGGGGCAGTTTCTCATCTATTGCTGACTCTCTAGGGAGTTAGGAATTCAAAGGGAGTTCTGTGCTGGGAGTATTTCCCATAGCCTAGAGCCAGATGAATAAATGGCCTACAGTGAATAACTACATTTGGAACCAAGAGATTTTGTTTTGCTCCCTCCAAAATGTATTTCATTGTACTACTGCAGCCGCTGTAATGGTGTATTTTCCCAAAGAGAGGACACTGCACTGTGGGGAAAGGGAAGAGCCCCTTTAACTCAAGTCTGTTGTTTCAAGAGCACTAGTTTTTTGGTTCAATTTATTTAAAAAAAAAACTTCCTATTTTTATCCTGCGGCAAGTGATTATGAATGTAAGAAAAAAACGCTCTGGAGAAAGGAAACAAATGACAAAAGTAGACCTATAATGTTTAAATAAAAAGTAATTTTGCAAAATGGATGGATAGACACTATTTTTAATTAATCTGAAACACATAGTCATTGTGATTCCACTTTCAAAAGACAAACCTTGAGTTTGTACTCAAACTCACTTAAAAGCCTTCAATAAAAGCTCAGGGAATGTAAAGAATGCAAATGTATCCTGTGAGTTTTCTATTCCTGTAAGCAATGAGCAGCCTAGACTTTTTTTTTTCCTATATGCATCCCAGGAGCTGACTCATCTCAAAAGAATAGGGGAGTTATCAAAAGTGTAATCGTATTAACAAGATACACCATAGAAAATATACAAAATACTAAAGATGAATTATATATCTTGTGAGTTACATTTGGCATCAACACTACAGTTGCTATGGTAAGAATGTCGAATATAAAATAAAAGTCCTCTATAAGGGTTTGGTACTGTAGTCATGGTGACAAAGATGATGTTCAACTCTTCTAATATTTCCATTTGATACAGAGAGAACTAGATGTGTTTTATATACATGTAAGATGGCACAGGCAATTGAGTTTTGTCTTTATCTTTCATAGAGTCCCTCAACCAGTGAAAGAAGTCATCATATAAAGATCATCCAGGGAGTGTAAAATGAAGGACCCAATGTCTGCTTGGGCTTTTCATGATCAGGGAAGGTATAGAGATCTCCTTTCTCTGAGATACTGGTAAATGACATGTTCATTTAGCAAAACACTTCACAGCAATTTCCAGGTTGGGGGCATCATGTAATTTCCCACAGAGAGGAGAAAATAAAATGCAATCAAATTGCAATTTCCACTACTTTTAACACAGCAAAAGAAATACCAGCTTAATGTTGAAAATAGAGAAATCAGGCATTCCAGCTCTGCAAAAGAGGAGCTAATTCTAATTCCTCTCCTAGTTGCCACATAGGCTTTTGTTTCAAATCCCTCCTCAGACACATCCTTCCTTAGTGTCAACAGTCTTCACACTGTGGAAATGAACATTCTAGATCTACATCTTACTTGACCCTCCAGCTGTGTGACTGACACAACCAGTCACCTCTCCTGAATAAAATACTGTGATTAAATTCCCAAGATAACCATATTCTTCTGGTTTTCATCACCCTCACTGGCTGTTCCTTCTCATTCTCCTTTGTTTATGTCCTCAACTTTCCTTCTTATGCTTATGTTGGCTTTTCTGTTAGCTTCACACAGTCTTAGGCGTAAGGGCTCTGTGGTGGTTTGGGTGTAAAATACCTCCCATGGGCTCATATGTTTGAACACATGACCCTTTGCTGGTAGTCCTCTAAGAAATGTTGTGAGGCTGTGGATGGAACCTTTAGGACGTAGGGCCTTGCTAGAGGAAGTGTGTCACTGGGAGCGGGTCTTGAGGTGCTATAGTCTAGCCTCTTGCTGTTCTTTCTGCTTCCTGACTAGTAAGATGATGTGCTTCCCGTTGCAGCTGCCATGCCTCTCCCTCCACCCCCATGAAGAAACTTCAAAACTGTAAGCCAAATTAAACTCTTTTCCTTCCATATGCCTGTTCTGGTTTGGGCATGTTGTACCAGCAATGAGAAAGTAACTGATGTAAGCATCATATTTAAACCGTGGACAAGTCTCAGCTTTTTGTTTGCAACCTGATTTCTTCCCTGGGCTTCAGACATGAATGTCTAGTGGCCATGGCTATCTGTGTGCTTTGCAGCCATGCAGTGAATCCTGGTGGCTCTGTCTCTAAAATATACCTGTATTCTGCTTCTCACCCATCAGTTTTCCCCAGGATAGTAGCAAAACCATCCTTAACTAGTCTTTAAGCTTCCCTTCTTACACCTGTTCAGATATTCTCATCACTCAAGTCAGTTAGCCTAGTAAAAACATGCCAAATCATGTCATTCATTTTCAAAAACGCTTTCCACTTGCACTGTAACCCACTGAGTAGAAGCCCAACCTCTCAGTGGTCCATGTGGTCAGATGTGACCCCAGCCCTACAGATACTCTGCTCTGATCCTCTAACATAAGTTCCTGGAGCCAGGGTTCTCTTTCCCCTTGCTCACATGCAGCCATATTGCCTCTTGCTCTGCCCCCAGTGCATCAGAATGCATGAAAGCTTCATACTTGCAGTTACCTCTGCTGGGAGTCTCATCTCTTAACAAGCCACATGATGCCCTCCAAAGTCTTCTTCTTGTCTATCCTGTGAGGCCTTTACTTCATTTTTTCCAATGAAGCATTTATTTTTACTTTTTGTTCATTTTTTTTTTTTTTATTTGAGAGCAACAGACATAGAAAGACAGATAGAGGGAGAGAGAGAGAATGGGTGCGCCAGGGCCTCCAGCCACTGCAAACGAACTCCAGACGTGTGCGCCCCCTTGTGCATCTAGCTAACGTGGGACCTGGGGAACCAAGCCTCGAACCGGGGTCCTTAGGCTTCACAGGCAAGCGCTTAACTGCTAAGCCATCTCTCCAGCCCATACTTTTAAACTTATTTAATTACTCAAGAGACAGAAAGAAAGAAGCAGATAGAGAGAAAGGGAATGTTGTTGAGGACCCTACTGCTTAGATAGTAGGTACACACCAGGGCTACCCAGCCACTTACCAGTGGCAGCCGTCAAGCAAGGCACTGAAGCTCCTGACTGCTGTACCATTTGCATTCTTAAACTGAGAAAATTAGCACACATGCATCACTTTTTCTAAACTCCCCATCCATGTTCACGTCTACTTACCAATTTATATTATAGATAAAGCATTGATACTAGTTGAATGCATTTTTTTCATTTTCTTTCTCTCTCTCTCTCTCTCTCTTTCTTTCTTTTTTTCAGATCTTGCTATGTAGCACTGACTGCCTGGAACATGTGACATACACCCAGCTGGCCACCAACCCATGGTAATCCTTTTGGGTCCCTCCTTCCAAGTGCTACAATTTTAGGTCTGAATTATCATGCTTGGATTTTTTATTTATTATTTTATACTTATATAACATGTTATACCACATTGATAAGTATTTAAGAACATGTTTCATATCTTAAAACTTTGCTTTTATATTCCAGAACATTTTATGCCTAATATTTTCCTTAATTATTCTTGAGAATTTTATCACTGTTCATTCCTTGGTGAACAGAAATAGATTTAGAGTAATTATTTTTAAAAGATAGGGTGTTTTCTAAAATATATATCTGAAAATGACTCACTTCCTATCTTTACATGGATAGATGTATAATTCTCATACTTCCCATCCTAATCCATTTTCTTAAATACTGTAGAGAGATTTACTCTTTGACTTCAGGGTCCATGGTGTTGAAGAGTATCTGATATCAGGTAAATTTCATTCCTTTGTTAAGTACCCTGTTTTGTTACATTAATTTCTGTTTAAATATTTATAGGATGAGGGCTGGAGGGATGGCTTAGCAGTTAAGCGCTTGCCTGTGAAGCCTAAGGACCCCGGTTCGAGGCTCGGTTCCCCAGGTCCCACGTTAGCCAGATGCACAAGGGGGCGCACATGTCTGGAGTTCGTTTGCAGAGGCTGGAGGCCCTGGCGCGCCCATTCTCTCTCTCTCCCTCTATCTGTCTTTCTCTCTGTGTCTGTCGCTCTCAAATAAATAAATAAATAAATAAATAAATAAATAATTTTAAAAAATATAGAAAAATATTTATAGGATGATTTTATTTTCCTTAAAATTTATAAAAATTTAAAATTTCATAGTAAAAGTCTACTTCTTTCTGAACTTTCATTTACATTAAGCCTGGGACATATTACTAAAGACATATTTTAGACTATAAGGTTTCTTTGTATTTTTGCTTTTGTTTTTTCTCTATTAGGCTCTGCCTTCTGAAACATCTACCATGTGCATATTGGATCCCTTGTATATTCCTGTTTTATCTTCTCATAGAGAAAATTTGTCTTAAACATTCTGTCTACTTAGTATCATGAGTTAATCTTCTACTTTTGGATTTGGATTTCTCCCAATCCAGTAATAAACTTTGTTTTGTTTCCAGTACAGTTTTGAATTTGCCATGAATGTTTTTCAGCTACATGAAACATTTATTATCCTATATTTTTAACTCACCATAACTGCTAATTTTAGCTTCATATAGCTTTAGCCTACTGAAGAGTGTGGCAATCCATTTGACATGAGTTACTTAAAAAATTCCTGTTATATTAGTTGATTTCACAGGGTGACTGTTTTCAAAAATATTATTTACTTATTTATGTGGAGAGGAAAGAGAGAGAATGAGCATGACACGCATGGCAGGGATTCTTGCCATTGCACACAAACTCCAGATGTATGCACCAATTTGTGCATCTGGCTTTATATGGTTTCTGGGGAATCAAACCCAGGCCATCAGGCTTTGAAAATAAGCTCCTTTAACGGCTGAGTCATCTTCCCAACCTGGTTGCACTGTTTGCTTCCTCAGAACAAGCCTTATTATTTCTTTTGGAGCTATCATCATTTAACGTATTGTGTTCTTTTCCCATATGTATACTTTTGCAGAGGGATGTCTGGGCTTGTCTACTTTGGGAATTGATATGAGCTCTTTCAGAGCGTGCAGGAGTGTTTTGTTCCATCTTTAGAATGCGTAAGAAGGGAGAAGCTCACATGAACTGACAGTCTGCCTTATCTCACAATTCTAGGAAGCTACAGTCAGGGACGACTCCCACAGTAGGATGCTCTGTGGTAACAGACTGATTATTTGTCTGTGCTATCCTATGTGGAGCCCACTAGACAAGGTGGCTGTGGTGCATTTCAAATGGAGCTGAGATAAATAAAATTACATTATTTCATTTTGTTAGATTTCATTTTAAATAGTCACAGGCAGTAGTAGATTTGTAAAGGTGAATATAGATCTAGGGCAGTGGTTCTCACAGAGTAGTGCCCAGACTATCATTAGCATCTTCTGAACACTTATTTTAGCATAACTAGGGGTGGGTCTCAGCAATCCATGTTTTAGCAGACCCTTCTCATCATGATTCTGTTGCATACTAAGACTTGAGAATCACCGGTCTACTGATTGAGTTAGAGGAGGATTGGAGCTAAAAGGCAGTAACAAGAGAGGTTTTCTCTTGGTTCTATTTTTTTTTTTTCCTGCATTTGAGTGAGCAAACAGGAAGTAACCAGGGTAGTGTCCTCATTCTTTGCTTGTCACAGTTGTCCTCATTAAGAACTGACTGTGACAATGCCTCTGTTAAAGTGTGTCAGTAGTGAGCCTGTTCTGTGATCCTCTCTTGCTGAACTCTGGCATGCTTTCCCATGGGACTGGCAGGGTCCAGTGATACCTCCTCACTGCTCTATTATTATTCCTTTACTTCTTGCCCTTAACTGTCTAGGTACTCCTTAGGTGAGTTGTCTTCTCATCTATGGGGGATCATGTATCTTAAATATATTCAGTTCAGCTAATTTTGCCTCTTGCAGAAACTCAAAATGTTGCTCATCATTAATCTCCAAGGTTTCTTTTCCTTCTTGCATATACTGGTGACTTCTGAAAAGGTTAGGAGCTGAAACAGAAAATGCATTCAAACTCTAAGAACACCCCTATATTCCTCTAAATGCTCCACTTTTTCATAAAATTCTATAGTGCTCTTTTACATGTACTATTTAATTTCCACAACAGTCCTGTGAGCTCAGAATTTTTAAATTCCCATGTAAAGGACAAAGGCTTGTATGGTTTAAATGGTCTGTATAAGACAAATTGGTAGAGTATTTTTCAATATGCAGAAAATGATGGATAACATTTATTGCGTGTATGGATTAAACACTGTATTAAGTGTTTATGTCCATTATTTTAAGTCTTATAACACTTTGCATTTTACAGATGCTGAATGAAACTTGAAAGTTTATATAACTTGTCCAAATTCTAGCAGTTAGTAAAATAGCCAATATTCAGGTGCTGGTCTGTCAGACTCTAGACACCAGTTAGTAAAATTGCCAATATGTAGGTGCTGATCTGTCTGATTCTAGACACTAAGCTCTTACTGGCTATGCTACACTGGTTTCTGAGCTTACAGAGTAATCACATGGCCTAAGCAAGGGATAAATAAAAAGGTAAGTAAAGGAGATTACATTTTTATAAAGTTTCTTCAAACCTTATCACTTATTGTCTGTATTTTCAGTTCTCATTTATACTTGGCTTCTACACTACAAAATTCAGAGCTATGTAATTAGCAGTTAGTACAGAATAACAGTAATTTGTGATATTTTGTTTTTGCTTACTGTCTTTTTTTTTCTGAGTGGAATGCCATAAACCATATGAGTCTTAACTTATACTTCTATCTGCTTCCTGCAAGACACTATGCAAGGTGCTCTACTCCTGATGGTTGCTAGGTTGCCTAGCAACAACCCCAACCAAAAGGTTTGGGGAATTGCCTAGTTACTGCTAAGTCCCCCCTCCCCCACTGCCAACCTGTCTTTGTGATGAATTCCACTTACAGATCCACTGAAAACATTACTAGCACTTTAAGTAAAGTCTTTGGGGGCTTGTGGCTTCATAGCTGCAGATTTCAAACAAGATTCAATTCTTTAAACCAGTACAATTCAGACACACTATCTCATTGCTACTGGAGAACAAGTGGCATCCTAACCATCCTGACCCATTTAATATGAATGATTCAGAGATGGAAGAGCTACTTTCAATTGATCAAACATTGAATTTTTCATATAATTTCCCTTTCCAAAGTCATGATCTATGCCCATCATCCCGTCATTACAGAGATTTATTTTTATTTCTAATACTTATTTTCTCTCTCAACTGTTAGAAACAAATTAGTACTATCTTAGTTCCTCTCATGTAATACTAAAATATACTATCTTGTTATAGAACATTATTGCTTATAAAGGATAGTCATTTTCAACATCCAATTCAATGTCATAATAAGAACAATGTTTGTAGTATATAGTATTTCTCCTGTTTTCTCAGTAAGAAGACCCAGGTTCTTAAATTTATTCATTCAGGTGATATGAACAAATACCTGTGTCAACTTGAGGCCATAGTATGTGCTGTGATTTGATAGTAAAATGTCCCTCCTGGATTCATGTGTTTGAACACTTGGTCTCTAGGTAGTGGTACAGATTGGATGGGCTCTGGAACTTCTGGAAATCGTGCCTTGCTGGAGGTCCCTGAGGGCAGATCTTGAGGTTTCATAGACCAACACCATTTTCTAGTCACCCTCTGCCTCCTGACTGACTGTAATGTAATGAGCTGGGCCCTGCTGCCATGCCTTCCCCACAATGAAATGAAGGCACAATAAACACTTTCCTTACTTAAGTTGCTACTGGTCAGGTTTCCCCACCCCCAGCAATGAATCAAATATGTGATGCAGAGTAACAAAGGGGAACCAAGCACAGGCTATCTCCTCTTGAGGCTTAAGGTCAGGAAATATGCAACAAAATCTAACTCAGCATATTCATACTGTTAAAGAAGATTTGTGGGATCTAGAGAATGATGAAATGAAGTCTTTCTTAGAGAAAGAATAAGTGGCAGGCATTGTATTCAGAAGAAGGATGCATAGCTGGACTGCCTCGATAGCATGAAAAAATAGTGCTTACTGTGTGATTGCAGGGGAAGGGCATGAATGGAATGGTGGAAAATAAGGTTACAAATGTAGGTCACAATGTTTGGTGGAAGCACAAGTAATTTAAACAAAGCAACCCACAGAAATGGACACAAGTTCAAGTCTTCTAACTCTAAGGTTAGAACTTTTTCACCCACAATCCAGCTACCCTCCTGGTGTTATACTCCAAACTTACTAACATGATGTATTTCTTTCAACCGACTTGAAAAATACATGCTGGAATATCAAAAGAGCTCCTGACTTGTTTTTTTTGAAGGCCATGTATGTTAATCTTCCATGTAAAAATTGGGAAATATAGACTTTTAGGGCAAGTGATGGAGAATCTCTTTAGACAGGAGCTTTGGTATTTGACTTGTGAAAAGTACTACAAGACTTTAGAGCAGCAACATCAAAGGCAAGTGCTTTGAGCTGGATGAGAGGGACAGGAAGCCCTGTGTTGTGAAGCAGGTGCTTATCTCTGAGTAGATCTTATCCAAGTGACTGTAAGTGGAAGTAGGAGTCCGGGCTGAGTGAAATCAACTCAGATGAGCACCCAGGCCTTTCAGTGTTAAGGCAATTGACTTAGCTGCCCTGTCTATGTCACCTCGTCCTCTTCCATCATGGCCACTGCACAGATCTCACTCCTGTAGTTTGCGGCATTGAAGGACATTCAGTGCCTGACTCAGAACCCTGTAAGATGATCCACGCTGTGGTAACAGTACAAAGAGAAATATAACAGAAAACATTATACATTTTTATTTTAAATTTATTTACTTATTTTTTTGATGCACACATCCATGTTTATGGCAACACTGTTAAAAAAAAAAAAAAAAAAACAACTGCCAGGACACAGAAGTAGCCTAGATGCCTATCTATAGCTCAATGGGTAAAGAAAATGTATATGTACACAGTAGAATTTTTATTAGGTTTAATGAAAGACAGAATCATGGCACTTTCAGGAAAATGGCTGCAACTATTAATCATGATATTAACTGAAATAATCCAGATTTAAATAGACAGAAACTGCATACTTTATCTTGTATGTGAAACTTAGATTACACACACATACATACATACATACATACATACATACATACATACATACATACATTATATATACACACACTTTTTCTTTGGTTTTTCTAGGTAGGGTCTCATTGTAGCCCATGCTGACCTAGAATTCACTATGTAGTCTCAGGGTGGCCTCGAGCTCACAGCGATCCTCCTACCTCTGCCTCCTGAGTGTTGGGAATAAAGGCATGTGCCACGATGCCTGGCCTTATACACACATATTTATATACACATGAATTTATATGTGTGTTTATAGGTCATGAAAATAGGAAGAGGACCATGAGAGAGGAGGAAAGAGACCTTCAGGATGATGGGAAATAGAGAGGATGTTGGATTACATGCAATCAGAAAGCAGAGGAAGGATTGAGGGGATTTAACTTGAGGGGAACAATGGGGAGGGCAAGAGGGTTGAAGAATGAATGATAATAAAGTGTAATGACACATATGATCATATAAAGATGAAATCCATTACTTTGCATGCTATTCTAAAACAGTTAATCAGGGTCTTTAAATAACCTCTCTCCTTCCAACAGGAACACATGTATGACCATAGCTTGTATGTGAGATAATTCTTCAAAAAATAAAGAGAATTTTAACAAGTGAGGTGAGAAGGGGAGGAACAGGATTCCAGGAAGAAAAACAATAGACAAGTAGTAATGTCTGTTGCTCAGGACTTCTGCCCTCTCTAGTAAAAAGTCTCAAGAGTCTCAGACGCTGGTCTTTAGGATGCTGGCTTCTCTTTCAGGCTAACTGATGCCAATTTCATTTTCTTTATTTTTGTTTTTAAAAATATTTATTTATCTATTTATTTATTTGAGAGAGAAAAAGGCAGACACAGAGAGAACATGGGTGCACCAGGGTCTCTAGCCACTGCAAACAAACTCTAGATGCCATCTTGTGCATCTGGTTTACGTGTGGTCTGGGAAATTGAACATGGTTCTTTAGCCTTTGTAGGCAAGTTCTTTAACCACTAAGCCATTCTATCCAGCCTTGATGCCAATTTCTATCTATTGGGCTCATTTATTCCTATGTAACTCTCCTAGTTTGTGTATAATTAAATTGAGGCATCAAAATTATTCAATTAAAAAAATATAATAAACCATTGTTGCTTTCAGGGGAGGAATATAAATAACAGTAGTGCACTTTAAAAGACATCCAAAAATTCAGGTAGCATGATACAGGAGAGGGTGGACATATAAATGAATTGAATAAAATGGTCATAGTAGAATCTAATAATTTGGTATTGGGTATTCCCTGCCAAAGTTTTTTCTACTTTGCTATGTTTCAATTTTTTCCACAACAAAATGGAGAGAAGTCTTAGCAGTTAAGGCACTTGCCTACAAAAGCCAAATTCAATTTCCCAGGACCCATTTAAGCCTCATGGACAAGGTGGCACACACATCTGGAATTCGTTTGCAGCAGCTTGAGACTCTGGTACACTCATTCTCTCTCTCTCTCTCTCTCTATCCCTTTTTCTCTCTCCTTCAATTAAATAAATAAAAATAAAATGTTTTTAAAAAAATGAAGTAGAAGAATTCTTCCATAGGTCCTGTGATCTCAGGCAAGTTTCTACTAGGTTTGCTTAGACTTAGCAGCATAGGGTTCAACTGTCTAGTTGCCAAGGTCCCTTCTGGTCCTCAAAATCTCTCAGTCATCTGACAGGGAACACAGAAGTACCTTTCACGGAAAAGAGTCATCTTAGCCACCATTGGTTAGCTCTGCTAACAGAGGTTGTTCCTTATTCCTATGGTGTAGTAGGAATGACTAAGTTCGACACAGACAGAGGTGCATTGGCACTTGTATCTCTAGAGTACGTGTGGCAGAGCCAGACCTTGAGATCTGTTTTGAGACCAGCCACCTTGTACTGTGATCATGCGGCTGCTCTGGCTTATGGGGATTTACCAGAGCTGTTATTCCCTGTAGGAAATCACCGAGTTCACATGTCCTACACTTAGTATTCATAGGTGGGGATCTTCCCGAAACCGAGTAAGCTATACAGATCTCAAGAGGCAGACTGTCAGAGACACTAAAGTCACCGACATATTTGAATAACTGACCTGCAGGGAAATAGGCACAATCATATTAGCCTTTGGTTATAGATGGTCTGCCCTTTGAATTTTTGCTTAAGGAAAACAAAGCTAATAGATGAGATACATAATTGCTCTCACATTTTCCTGATTAGAGAGATGGCTGAGTCTTTCCCAAGTGTTGTGCTGAGTCATTGTTGGACAATTTTCTGAGTTGTCTGGTCATTTTGCTGAGTCATCACACTAATAGTTAATATTTAGAAGTTCAGAAAGAGGGTTGAGATCTCCAAAGATTTTCCAGCATCTTTATCTTTTCCATTGGGGGATTTGCTTGAGACAAAATAAATTCTTTGGAATAAACTATAGCTTAGAAAATAAAATAAAATTTATACTCTTAACTAATTCATTGTACATAAAATAACGTGTTGCTGGTTGTGTTATATAATTGCTTTCTGGAAAATGTTTAAAAAATCACAAATGAGTAATTTTAGTATTACTTTAAAACCAACTTTCCATTGAAAACAAACCCCCCAAGTTATATATAAACATACATCCTTTAATTCTTATCAGAAATAGCTCCTAAGTGAATGGATGATACCTTTGCAATTTTCATTTAAGAAATGCTTATTTGCCACCAGGGCAGATAGTTTTGATTATGCAGTGTTTGGTTTATATCAAACATTTTTATTTTCCTGTTTTAAATATTATTTTCATGGGTACATTTATTTAGGGAAAATTATCTATGGTGCGTAGATAAAAGAGAGACATCAATTGAGCAAATTATGGCATTCATAATTAAATGCTTCTTGTATGCAGCCTCCAACACTGCTAAAGGAAGCCATCACGCCAACATAATATTGAATATGTTTAGCACAAAATTGTATTCAACCAACCCTTAGAGGGTTTTTATTAATTTATTTGGGATGAAATAAGCAGAGTTTTAGACACAAGTTTTCATTTAAATTTACCAATTTGAAAGGTCTGTTCATGGTTGTTAAAAGCATATTGTGCACGGGCAGTACCAGGGTACACTTGACAACTGAATGGGCCCTTGTTCCATTTGTGATAAAAGTATGGAGATGAGGATTTTGTTATTGAACCAAAGAATGATGAAGTTTAATTTTTCATAAGAAGAGAGAGGTAGGGCTGGAGAGATGGCTTAGCGGTTAAGCGCTTGCCTGTCAAGCCTAAGGACCCTGGTTCGAGGCTCAACTCCCCAGGACCCACGTTAGCAAGATGCACAAGGGGCGCACACCTCTGGAGGTCCTTTGCAGTGGCTGGAGGCCCTGGCGTGCCCATTCTCTACCTATCTATCTGTCTCTCTCTCTGTTGCTCTCAGATAAATAAATAATAAAAAAAAAAGAGAGAGAAGTAGCTATAATATTCAACATCAAACCACTAGAGAAACCTAGTTTTTTAATACAGGCTGGCATGAAAGTGAGGTTAGGTTACATGGAACTGAAAAGAGACCCCAGTTCTTCTAGAAAGTGGGGTTTGAAGACAATATAGGTTTCAAATTAGGCAATCTTTGATATGTTATTTAACTTTTTCATTGCTGGGACAAAAGTCCTGACAAAAACCAGCTTAAAGGAGGAAAGCTTAATGTCAGAGCTTACAGTTCCGAGGGGTAGAGGCCATCATGGAGTGAAAAGCATGGCTGACGCAAGATGCTAGGATCACATTGTCTCATCAGCAGGATGGAAGTCGAAAGAGATGAGTGGGAAATCTAGGCCCACCCCCAGTGGCACGCTTCCTCTAGCAAGGCTTCACCTCCTCAAGATTCCACAACCTTCCTGAACAGCCACCACCTGGGGATCAAGTATTTAGACACGGGTCTGTGGGGGAATTTTACATTCAAACCACCGCACTTGGCCCTTCCTTTCTTCTACCTAGTCAATATTACAAACCATCTGATTTTGTCTTCAAACTATTCTGAAATTTAATTGCTTCATTCTTTCCTATTCACAGTTAGTTTCTTCTCACTTTTAAGTGTCACCTCTTCAGAGGTGATCCCAGTTCAGGAAATCGCCTTCTGTAGCCCTTAATCCCTGTACTGCTCACAGCCTCCTGCTGTCTCCCATTGCTCTTCGACATCCTTATTTTATTTACTTGAGAGTAGAACCTTTATTTTCTTGCTTATTACACATCCTCCTCCCTTAAGTACAATGTAAACTTTACAGGACAATTATTTTTATCAGTTAACTGCTGATTTCCTAATAGCTACACTAGTCTCTGGTATGTGGCAAGTACTTAAACCCACACCAACCCACATTGCCTTAATTCAGGCCTTTGTAATGCCTTGCTGGGTGACTATGAGCTCCTTAATGTGTCTCCTTGACATCAGCTTTCCCTTCTTCCAAGACATTTTCTCTCCCAGCACCACATTGTTCTCCATAGTGCAAATCCAATCACGTCATACCACTACTCAAGTTTCTTCAGTATCTCCTCATTATCAAAATGAATATTTCCAAATAATACACAGTGCTGAGTGGCATCATTTTAAGTAGTTCAAGGAAGAACATTTCATAGGTACTTTTCAATTTATTTTCATATCCATTCTTACCAATCATCAAATAACACATTAAATTCATGGCTTCACAGATATTGCCTAAGATGAAAAAAATAAAACCTCAACCTAAACAAGCAATGTACGTATCCTCTAGAGAGTGGCAGAGTCCTTGCCTACCTCCCTGGCATAATAGCTACTACCCATTCCCTTGCATTTTATGCCACATCAAATCCAAACAATGTGTGGCTCTCCTGCTCATCACTCGACTCTCTCCCAGTTTAGTTCTGCCATCTTCTGGGCTTAGGCTATCTTTCACTTGCTCCTCTCATCCTGCTATCACTCGGTTAACTCTACTCATTTTTATGACTTAGTTCCTGAGTCACCAACAGGCCTTCTTTTGTTTCCTCTAGTTTAGCCTTAGATATTTCTTTTGTTTTTGTACCTTAATATGCTAACAAAATCTTTATTATTCTATTTACTGTAGTGAAATATAACTGTTATGTATATGTAGCCATTCAAGTAGAATATTCCTAAAGTCAGGATCAAAGTAATCTTTCAATTAACATTCCCAGTTTCTATCAGAGGACATGAGTGAGGGCTCAGTTACCATGATTACTTATTAAATTATTTTTTTAAATTTTTTTGTTCATTTTTATTTATTTGAGAGCAACAGACAAAGAGAGAAAGAGGCAGATAGAGAGAGAGAATGGGTGCACCAGGGCCTCCAGCCACTGCAAATGAACTCCAAAAGCATGTTCCCCCTTGTGCATCTGGCTAACGTGGGTGCTGGGGAATCGAGCCTCGAACTGGGGTCCTTAGGCTTGACAGGCAAGCGCTTAACCGCTAAGCCATTTCTCCAGCCCTACTTATTAAACTATTGAGAGGAAGGGCTGTAATATCAATAGGCCCTTATTGAGTGTTTTCCCACAGTGCTTCTTAATATGAGGTACACTTCATTCATTCATTCATTCATGCATGCATTCATTCAGCAAATGCTTATTGAGTTCTTATTATCTATAGAAAAAAATCAAACATTAAGTAGTTTGTTGAAAAGGCAAATACGGTCCTATTAATATAGCATGTGAAGATTTGTCAGGAGGGAAGAAGGTTGACTCATGATTGGGGTGAAGCAAGAGTTAGATAATAGCTGAAGGTAACAGTTTAATTTATTGATTAGATATGCTGTATTCCTTCAGAGATGGTTCAACAATGCAAAGCTACCAAGTCAAAGGTTTATATAGATATGAGTGTGGGAGGCTGATAGCACCATATGCATACAAGAAACTTTCAGATATCAAGCATTCTGGTTTTCTTCTTTTTATGGGTATGTCACATCAATGATAATCACCGTGTCCCCAGGAACACTCTCAAGAAGCCAGGATAAGTAGCTAGCCACCAAGACAACTAACTTGAACTAAATAATAGGAAGCAGGAACAAGAGATACTCATGTGAGACAATTTGTTCACTGAACAGACTTTTCTTAACATAGAACAGAAACTGGATTTAGAAATGAATGAGTCTTCCATCATAGATCCCACTGTGGCATTACTCTGGTCATACACAATGACAGATGACTGCACTTACAGAAGGAGGCTGTTGTCCAGTTTCACAAAGCTAACCTGGGGGCTACATCTTTGTCAGACATAATAGAGAAGGAATAGGAAACAGGACACCATTTTCAGATTGCTTTGTTACTGCTTGAGAAATCACACGAAACGCCAGCTAAGAGACAATGCTGGGTACAGAGTGGAGTAGGAAACATCTGAAAAGCGTATCTGTCCGCACTTAGGAAGAAATTGTGCTCACAGGATCTTTCGGAACTTTGGAGTCAATTGATGGCTTGTACTATAAGTTGGTAAAGACCAGTCAGTTCCAACTTTTATCACAATAGTAACTACCTATTCCCCATTCTTTAGCTGCAGGGCAGGCAGCTGGGCACAAGTTCCTGGGGCAGTTCACACACAGCTTGTAGGGGCCAGTGTGAGTAAAGAACACTTTGCCCACTAACGACCAGGGATCTGCATTCTGGTCTCTCACTGCTACATATGTTCTGGGAAGGAGGCAGTAGTCACTGCTTTTGTGCTTCACCACATTGTTGCAATGGCTCTTTCCCCAATCTAGCTGAAGAGACTTTTAGGGGATTTAAAAAACCAAAACTAGGATCTTTCTTCTTTTTCTTCCATCCTCCCTCCCTCCCTTCCTCCCTCCTCTCTCTCTCTCTCTCTCTCTCTCACTCTCCCTTTCTCTCTCTGCCGTTCTTCCTTCCTTCCTTCCTTCCTTCCTTCCTTCCTTCCTTCCTTCCTTCCTTCCTTCCTTCCTTCTCTCTCTCTCTCTCTCTCTCTCTCTCTCTCTCTCTCTCTCTCTCTCTCTCTCCTTCCTCCCTCCCTCCCTTCCTCCTTCTCTCTCTCTCTCTCTCTCTCTCTCTCTCTTTCTTTCTTTTTTTTCTTTCTCCACCACCCCTTGAGGAAGCCAGAAATCTGAGACTAGTAGATCTAAAAACAGCCTCATATACAGATGAAATCAGAATGTCACTGCATGTGCTCCGGGCAGGATCAGGCTCAGTAGAGACTGGCAACAACACATAATAAATAAGGGAACCATCCAACCAACCAACCAACTAACTAGCAAACAAAGAAACAAAATCCTAATCAAATCCTAGGAAAATGGAAAAAATAGATTGCATAGTGCATAGTTACTTTTTTTATCATAGTAACAAAACATCTGACAGAAGCAACTAAAGTGTGGAAGGATTGATTTTGGCTCATAGTTGCCCCATCTCTCAATGGGAAAGTGCCCTAGGGATGCCCTTAAGGTCCTGGGCCTCTTGCCCGTCTCAAACTTCCAATGAAGCATTGACTGTGGTCTTTTTTGAGGACTTAATAAATAGTTTTATAGTCTTGCCCTGGGATTACACTTTGGGCCATACTTCCTGGATGATGCTCTAGATATTAGTTCTACCCAGAAGCCATTTCTTAATATTAGATTCATTTGACATATGGAAAGATTAAGAATGAAAGTTAGTCTTTTTGATCTGCAGAGCACCCTCCTATTCCTTTGTACTTAACAGACCATTTTTGTCAGTTATATGGCATTTTAGTATTCCGCCTTAAAACCTTATATGATTATTAGGTATGCTTATTGTTTTAAACTATAAGTGACAACTGCCAGACGTCCTGCCACCATAGTACCAGTCTCCTTTCTGAAGCCTTTAATCACCTTTGCCTCACTTCCTCCAGACCCCAGTGACTGCTGACTCGAGGTGTTTCAGGCTTCTGCCAGCGCTTGTCCTTTTAGAGTCCCACATAACATCCTTCTTGAGGCCCTCTAGAATGTCACAGATACTTTTTCTATCACCTCCTGGTGCCAGCTATTTGGTCCAAGTTTGTACTATTTGTTTTAAGACAGTTCAATTACAGATCATTTTTTTTTTTTGTTCCAGATAATAAAATTTGCCTCAGTCATTATTGCTGTATAAAATAATGCAAAAGTGGACTAGAGTCACCTCAGAGGTTTTCCTACATATCTGATGGTTGAGCCCTTCAGAACTATACAAGAGAAAGTTATGCTGTTAAAACCAATCAGACTGTGGTAGTTTGCTAATATGGACTGGGAAACTTACATTCATCTTTAAAACAAGAACAATCAGACCTACTTCTGATACCCGAGGCAAACTTTTCTAAAACTTAAAACCATGCCTGGCATTCTATTGGCACCAGAAAAATAAATTATTAGCATCATTATAAGACTTTGTTACATGTTGATGTTTAGAGAAATAAGATAGCAGGCACAATAAATAACATTACCTTTTAAAATATCTTTGCAGTGTTTTATTTCCCCAGATAAATTAGGCAATCTCTTTAGAGTTCCTCAGTATTTCATTGGACCAACACTGAGACTCATTTTTTAAAAATTTATTCTAACATGTGTCTATGTTCACTCCCCGTCTGTAGTGGTTTAAATGTAAAATGTCCCTGATAGCCTCGTGTGTTTGTGACGAAGCCTCATACTGAATTCTCAGCTGGTAAAAACTTTAGGAGGCAGAGTGTGCTGGAGGGAGCGCTTCGCCGGGGCCAGGCTTTGGGGTGCTGCAGGCCAGCTCCACTTGCTACACTGAGCTCCCTCTCTCTATGTTACTCCATGTTGCTGTGGAGATGTGGTGCCCACGTCTGCTCCTGCTAGGCTCTCCTCTCCTGTGAAACTTGCCTTCAAAACTGTAAGCCTGGAACAAACCCTTTCCTTCCACAAGCTGGGGCTTTGTGCCAGCAGTGAGACAGCAACTGCTACAGCTCCCCTTCTTCCCTGTCCACTGGGGACCTTCCTTTCTTGGTAATTCAAGGTAATTCCAAGATGGGGTTTTGGGATATATTTAAGTACAAAAGAGAGCTTGTAACATTGAAATGTATGTGGTGCTGGGGGTAGAGTTTAATTGCAAAGCACATGCTTAGCAAGCATGAGGCCTTGAATTCTATTACACACACACACACACCCACACAATAAGAGAATGTTGGTCTCAGGCTCTCCCCCTGACTCTTTCCTATTGGCAGGCAGTTCTCAGCAAATGGCAGTCTATGTTTACTTCTCATGAATACCCAGTGAAAGGAAGGTCACCACTAGTTATCTGAAGCATGGGCAGAATTAAATGAAAATGTAAAAACAAAATAACTGAACTTTTCTTCCTGGAAAGTGTTAAAACTATTTTGACAACACAGCACAAAATGGCAGCTAAGTATTCAAGGAGTCAGGCATGGTGGCACACACCTTTAATCCTAGCACTCAGGAGGCAGAGGTAGGAGAGTGACCATGAGTTCGAGGCCACCTTGAGACTACATAGTGAATTCCAGGTCAGCCTGGGCTGGAGTGAGACCCTACCTCAAAAAAAAGAAGACAAAAAAAAAAAAAAAAAAAAAGAATCCAAGGAAATGTTCCTTGATGATCAGCAGAGAAAGTGTCTGAAGAATGAAGAGAATACCATTTCATAGAAATACAAGCTAATAAAACAGAAATGCCCAAGTCCACCTGCACACTAAATATGGGGGAGCTATAAGCAAAGGTGCCTTTATACATTAGTGAGAAGTTTTTCTTCTTTATTTTCAGAATTATAAGAAGGTCCTTGCATTTTCAGTTTTGTTCAAAAGCCTGGGATGTAAAAACCAGACCCTAGGCAATCAGGAACTAGTTCAAGATACTAAGTGCATCCAAACTGCTATGATTCACTCTTTGGGCCTCCTGGGAATGGAGATACATAGCAAAGTAGATTATAGACCTCGATATGATTGAATGCACATTTTATTGGGTAGAGCAGACCAGAGTTAGATTTTGCCTTAGAGACTAATCTTGAACAGGTCTTGTCTGGTAGATTGAACAATGAATATTTGTCTATTCTACTTGAGAGAAAACCCTACAATTTTTTTTGTGTGCAATCATTCTCAGTAGATTTTCATGATTTATAAACCAACTGCTGAAGGGGATAATCAATAGGCAAACTTCTACACTTTGTGACATGAAACTATTGAAGTAAGAATGTCAGAAATCAAGATGACTATAAAAGGTTTGGTTCTTTCCATGGGAAGCAGCAGCCTACCTAGGCATTACATTTCTTTTTTAAAAATTCTTTTTAAAATTAGGTAATTTATTTTAAAAATATTTTATTTATGTATTTATCTGAGAGAGAGAGAGAGAGAGAGAGAGAGAGAGATTGAGAGTAGCCTCTGGCTACTGCAAACGAACTCCAGGCACATGTGCCACCTTTTGCATCTGGCGTAGGTGGGTACTGGGAAATTGAACCTGGGTTCTTAGGCTTCACAGGCAAGCGCCTTAACAGACAAGCCATTCCTCCAGCCCGGAATTGCATTTCTTTATGCTCACTGCATTAAATTGGGACCTCAAGACAGAGAATTGGCCTGGACAAGGCAGGCAGAAGGAATGGATCCAACATCTAAACCTGGCAGGGAAGCCTCTTGCACAATGAATTCTCCATTCTGCTTTCTGCTGGCCAGACAGTCACACCCTGGCTGACACAGGAAGGCACACATTGCAATGTTGCCAAGTCTCTACGTGAACTCCTGTGGCCAGGCCCTATACCTTGAGCTTCATATATGTAAGGGGGGGGCAATCCCTGCTTTCTTGAGCCACTAAAATGCTGAGAGCACGCCTCTTTCTATAGCTAATAGTTACACTGACAAGTACAGAAATGTGGGAGAAGACCTGAAAACATATTTTATGTCTGCATGCTTTTGTGCTCCTTTCTTGGCTTTTTGTTCCTTTGATTCATGTCCCCCAAGACTAAGGTCAGGAATCACCTCCTCCAAGAAGCCTCTGAGACTTCTCCAAGCCCAGGCTAAATACGGAATCTGTGTGATGAATTGTCATCCTCTGTGTAGATGACCATCTCCACATATCTAATAGCCTAACTGATATCTTCATTAAATGAATATATATATTACATAATAAATAGAGAGAGGGAAGTATTTGAGGCACAAATGTGGAAATTAATGTCTTTTGGAAAATAAAGAAGTAAAATATCCCTCCTGGTAATGCAAAATACAATCCCCTAAACATTAAAAAAATTCTATATTACTAATCTTTCCCCTGCTGGACATCAATTTACATTAATAAATTAGAGTTCCTCAAGGAGGACTGCACTCTGTACTTCATACTAGTTTTAATTACCAGATTATGAGTTTATCTTTTTGAATTTTTTGCATGTGTGTGTATGTATGGGTATATATTATGGGTATATATTTATCTGTATATATATATATATACATACACATACACACACACACACACACACACACATGTTCATATGTGTGTCATACATCGGTGCAGGTAGAGCTGTGTACCCATGTGTATATAGTCCAGAGGTTGATGTCAGGTGACCTCCTCAAGCATTCTCCACTTATTTATAGAAGCAGGGTCTCTCACTTGAAACCAGAGCTCACTGATTCAGTTAGTTCAGCTAGCCAGCTCAGCCAGGGGCTCGTCTGCCTCTACGTCCTGAACACTGGGATCACAGGTGAGCTAGTATGCCCACTCGGCATTTATGTGGGCTCAGGACGTCTGGCCTTGGGTGCCTGTGCTTGCCTAGGTGGTGCTTTATGTGCTGAGCCATCTTCTCTGCTCACACACGTTTTAAGTTTTTAGTGAGTATGGTGTGTGTGTGTGTGTGTGTGTGTGTGTGTGTGTGTGTGTGTGTGTTTCCACGGGCATGCACATGTGGAGGCCAAAGATTGATGTTTGGTGTCCTCCTTGATCACTTTTTACTTTATTTACTGAGGCAGGGTCTCTGATTTAAACCCAGAGTTCACCAGTTCAGCTAGTTTAGCTAGCCAGCTTGGCTCAAGGATCTCCTGTTTCCACCTCGCATGCACTGGGATTATAGGCAGGCCAACATGTCCACTCAGCATTTATGTGGGTTCAGGGGATCTGACATCAGCTCATTCATGCCTGGCGAGCACTTTATCACTGCACCATCTTCCCTGATCCCTTCTTTAGTTTTATTTTTTAATGTGTGAGTGGTGTGCATGTGTGTGCATGTGTGTGTGTGTGTGTGTGTGTGTGTGTGTGTGTGCATGTGGAGGCCAGAGGACAATGTGGGATATCTTGTCACAACACTGTCCACCTTATTTTTTTACATTTATATATATATTTTTAATTTATTTGACAGAGAAAGAGGGAAGGAGAGATAGAGAGACAGAGGGAGATAGAGAGAATGGTTGCACCAGGGCTTCCATCCACTGCAAACAAATTCGAGACGCTTGCGTCCCTTGTGCATCTGGCTTAAGTGGGTCCTGGGGAATTGAACCTGTGTCCTTTGGCTTTGCAGGCAAATGCCTTAACTGATAAGCAATCCCTCCAGCCCCTCCACCTTACTTTTTGAGACAGGGTTACTTACTCAGCCTAGACTAACTGGTCAGAAGGCCTTAGGGACCTTCCTGCCTCTGCTTCTGCAGTGCTGGCATTACATATATGCCATGGCACCTGGCTTTTACATTAGTGCTGCGATCTAATCTCAGGTCTTCATGCTTGCATGGCAAGCAATTTTCCCACTGACTGAGCCATCTCCTCAGCCCTAGGTTTTGAACTTCTTGAAGACAGACTCCATAGTCCTTTGTTTCTGTTTCCAGGCACCAATATTACTAGTGTAGCTAGCTATTCATGGGTGCTCACTAATTGACTTTCTGACTAGTGACAGCTTCAGTGGCATGCTTGACCTACACTGACGTGGTAATTGCGAGCTTTTATTAAAAGGAAAAGTTAATTGAGCCAGAGTACTTCTATTGAGAGAGGGTCTATTTAAAGTACATCAGTTCATTGATTTTTATTATAAAGAAGTATGAAGCCATTCTCATAGTGTAATTTTAGAACTTTTTCACCATCTAAAACAACAAAACGAACCTTATAGCAATAACTCTCCATTGACCCTCTTCCCTCTTCACCCAGTGCTATGCAGCCCAGTTTCTCTGCACATATACGTTTGCTTCTTCTGGACTTTTGAGGTAAATGGGGTCATGCAATCCATGGGGTTTTTCAAATAAGAACTCTGTCTTTTGACAAATGCTGCTTATTATTTAAAAATGCAGTTGAAGGCTGGAGAGATGGCTTAGTAGTTAAGGTGTTTGCCTATGAAGCCTAAGGACCCAAGTTCTACTCTCCAGGTCCCTCATTAGCCAGACACACAAAGGTGAGGCAAGAACAAGGTCACATAAGCCCACCAGGTGGCACAAGTGTCTTATTGCTGAGGAGGAGAGAATTAAGGAACGTCATTGGGGCTCCCTGGTCAGCTAGTCTATCTGAGAAAATGAGGATGCCTAGGTTCAGTGACTTTCTCTGGGAGTGACAGAGGAGGGCATCTGATATCTCCCTCTGACCTCTTTGTGCTTGTGCATAGGGCACATAAATGCATACACTGCCCACACACAGCCTGAAAGAAGGAAAGAAAGAAAGGAAGGAAAGAAAATAAGGAAAGAGGAAAGGAAGGTTAAAAATGCAGCTGAATATTATAAAATGTGATATTAAAATTAATAAAATTGGAATAACAGATTTTTTTCCATGACTGTCTAATTGCTTAGAAATGACAGTTTAAAGGAAGCTTCTCCTACACACATCATCCTAATCTCTAAAAGCCCAGACCACAAACCCTCCATCATAAGATCCTTACTCATTACTGAGTGAATGGAAGGGGTTCTATAGTCACAGGGTAAGTGAGCCACATGATGGCAGGTGTCTGGATGCCTGAATAAAGAACAAGAGACTTACCCTGTCTACTTGCATTTCATGGAAAAATGATTAAGAACAAGAGCACGTTGGGTTGCTCCACTGAGATGTTGGGGTTCACCTGTTATGGCACCTAGTTATGGTATTTTCTGTAGTACATGTTCATGTTAGGCTTTAAGAGAACTAATGGCAAATCTCTTTTTAATCAAAATGTAACTAAAAATTAACTACCTCAGTGGAATGAATATCTTTGTCTTTTTTTTTTTTTTTCAAATTTACAAGAGGAAATTCCTAGTTACAATAGAAGCAGGGTGCTTTACCATGGTCAGTGAGCTGAGTCTAGCACAATTAGCTGGATTCTGTGGCTCTGCTAAGAGTTTAGACCTGACTCATTAATGTTGCTCTTCTTAAGAATAAAGAACACATGTTATCAGTTGGTAGGCTATTCTAAATCAATTATCAGGTACAAGAGTACTTTTATGCTTTTATTTTTTCTAAAAATGCTTATAACTGGTGTATCAAACTTCACAGCCTTGAGCAAATAAATGACCTTGTGAGAAGTAGAAGTAGATAATATTTTTCAAGAAAGCAGTTTAGTTAATAGAGAAGTAGAATGATGTGCTTGGTAGAATATGGGCTTTGGAAACAGGCTGTCACAAGTTGGATGAATTCATCCACCAACTAACCAACTGTTTGTGGAGAACCTACTAATTAAACTGAGCCATAGAAATTCGATAGTCAACTCTGTCTGAAAGTATAAAAACAATGTTCTCATGTAGTTCAACTGAATACAGGCCAGATGCTACATGCTGTGCATTCAGCAAGAACTGAACTAAGTCTGTGTCATCATAGAGTTTGCCATTCGGAGACAAGAGGAAAAGAAAGCAAGTCAGAGGGACACTATGCTCAGGAATGACAAGTGCATTTAGAAAAGTGAAAAAGGTAAGGGGAATGGGTGTGCTGTAAGGGGAAGCTGCTACGTTACCATGGCTGTCCTGGAGCACAGAACTATAGAACATGCAGAATAAGTCACCTGGTTGCTGGGGGTGGGGGGCGGGTAATGTACTAGACAGAGGAGGCCCCAGCTGGGTAAAACAACCATGAGGCTTAATTGTACTTGGCATGTTCAAGAACGGTGAGACCAATGTGGCTGAAGCAAATTGGGCAATAGAGTGGTAAGAGATGAGACCAGCAAAAAAGTCTGTCGGATCTGCTGAGGTAGACCTCATACTGTCACAGAGACTCTGCTTTTGCATGAAGTAAGAGATAAAAAAAATCACTTCATGTTTGGTGACGTGATGTGTTTACAAAAGATGACCTTGGCTCATAGGTTGAAAACAGGCCACAGGAAAGACACAATAGAAGCAGGATACCAGTTAGACAGCTATGACCAGTGACTATGGGGAGAAGATCATGGCTGGGTCCAGTATGTCAGTTATACAGCTGGTGAGATGTGCTTAGATCTTGTACAGATGTGCTTAGATCTGATGACTTATAGAATACGGAATATTGAAAGAGAAGGGGAGTCAAGGATTTCTGAGCCGGTGAAAAGGCTGGAGTTGTCATTACCTGAGATGGGGAATGGCACAAGAGGAACAGGTTTTGTGGGTGTGGGAATTAGCTGTTTAGCTTTGGACATTTAAAGGCTGAGATGGTTACTGGACATTCAAGTGGAAACTAGTGAAATGAGAGGCTGAAAACAAAAGTTACTAGGACCCTGATTAGAAAGAAAATGCTTGGAGTCATCAGAATAAGGAAAGAAATGATTCAGGCTAATGAGGTATAAACAGGGAAGATTGTTAAGAACTAAGCCTAGGGCACTGGAGTGCTTAGAAGGTTAAAGAATCAGAGAAAATTTAAGGGAGCATCTGGTGAGGTCAGAGGAGGACCATGGAATTGAAATTCTTATATGGCATCTCCAAGGTTTATTTTCTACTGCAGAAAATAATTCCCAAGCCACAGAAAGAAGTAGCAAAAAAAAAAAAAAAAAAAGGATTCCCAGGCCTATAATGTCCTCAGTAAACATTGTCCCTGACTTATGGTTAAATGCTGTAGAGATGCCACATTTTTCAGGCTTTCTTGTATTTTTTTGTTTGTTTTTTCCCCTCAGTAAGATGTTCAAGTATGAATCATATTGTTTGGTAGTGCTGGTGATAAAAGAGCCTTATTTATCAATTATTATTTAATAAATGTTTCAGTCAAAGGGATCACTGGTCTTAGGTGCATTGATTTTTAATGAGGGTCCTGATCAAAAACAAGACAGGGTTTTGCTCTAGCCCAGGCTGACCTGGAATTCACTGTGTAGTCACAGGGTACCTTTCTATCTCTGCCTCCCAAGTACTGGGACTAAAGGCATGCACCACTACACCCCACCCAGAGGAGTTCTTTATCCCTTGGCATTAGTGTACTCTTACAACAGGGAACTGCTCACCAAATAATTTAATTTTAGAGGACTCTTTCAATGCTACAGAATAGCTACCTGCATAACAATAGATGCGTTAAATAAAAATGCTTTTGTAGCTGCTAAAACCTATTGTTGCAGGTAGACACCTTGTAGTGATTCAAGATCACCTGTCTTTGAAGAATGTCTGTGCAAATGTGGGTCCTTTTAGCTCTGGAAAGAAAAAGGCATCTCTACTTAGGAAGGCTGAAGAGAACATTTTCTTCATATATCAAAGGTATCTGAGCTAAGACTCTGCCACAGCCTCTTATCTTCATTCCATTTCTCTGCTTTCAACATATGCCACTGAATACATACTGAAACAATGAATGGAACACTGAATCAATGAATCAACTAGTATATGAGTGTATTTTCTGCTTTGGGGGGGGTGGGTCAGGATCCTCCTCAATAATTCCATATAAGCTCTGGGTTACCCTAGGGCCTATTTTATCAATAAGCATCATGTAGTAGGGATTGTTTTCCATCAAGAGACAAATGCCAGAATCATGCCTAAACTTACCTAGTCTGTCTGTAGGGAATCTCAGGGGATCCTCTGATTCTACTATCAGGTTAAAGTGGGCTTATCTATCCTCCCAGTTGGATTCAAATTGTGTGGGACTCTCTGGGATGGAAAATTAGGCAGTAGTAAAGAAAGAAGGAAGATTTCCGCACTTTGTCCTACTGCTGGTACTTTGAGTGTCTAAAGCAGAAAAGCCAGAATAAAAAGACTGCTAGTAAAATAGATGGCAGAACTGGACTCACTTAGTTGAGCCCTAAATTATAACAGTTCTTTGCAAAGAATGTTCCAAACCATAAGTTCCTAATTTTTTAATGCTAGATTATAACAGCGATTTGCAAAGAATGCTCTATATCATAAGTTCCTAAAATTAAAAAAAATCCATTTGCTTCAGTGGGATTTTAGTCTCTTATATCCCTTCCATCCATTTGTAGTCCAAACCATTGTCTCCTCTTGACAGGGCCATTGCAAACACAGTTTAAACAGATTCTTTGCTGCCTCGGTCACACTTCTATAACTCACTGTCCAGCTAGTAGTTGGACTGATTTTCCTAAAATGTAAATGGATTCAAACTATTCTCTACTTAAAATCTTCTAGTGGTCCACCTGCATCTGTACCTGAAGCTGGGTCAGACTCTTTCCTGAGGTCTTGAATAGCGTGCATGACCCAGCCCTGCCCACTCTTCTGACCTTACCTTGGATCGTTCAGTACAATTCTTTTGAGGTTAATTCAACCTGGTATTTGTGTCTATAATTTATTCCTTCTTATGTCAAATATAATATCATTGTATAAATACAGTACAGTTTGTTTTATTCCTTTACTGTTTTTAAAATATTTAATTTACTTATTTATGGGAGAGAGAGAGAGGACCCAAGGTCCTCTAGTCACTGCAAAGGAACTCCAATGCATGTGCCTGCCACCTTGTGCATTTGCTTATGTGGGTACTAGATAATTGAACCTGGGTTCTTAGGCTTCACAGCAAAATGCCTAACCACTAAACCATCTCTCCAGCCCTACTTGCCACTTGATAGTTGGGATGCTTCTGGTTTTGGGCCTCTGGAAACAGTGCTGTGGATATTTATATACAAGCCTCTGCATGGACATTTGCATTCATTCATTTCTCTTCAATAAGTAGCCGAGAGTCGATGGCAAGGCCATGTGGTGGTGACCTCTTTAAACACCGCCAAACACCCTATTCCCAAAGTAGTCATGTCATTTTGCATGCCCATGAGAGAACAAGTTGCTCCATGTTCTCACCAACACTTGATGTAGTCAGTGTTTTTCTTAAATTTTGTAATAAGTGTATATTTGACTAATATGTAGTGATCAATTTTTTTAAATATACTTTGTTTACTACTGAGAATTCTCTGTTAAACATATTTGCTCATTTTTTTCAATGGGAATATGTTTTCTGATTTTGGATTGATGTTTATACCTCTGGATCGAGTCATTTATCAGATATGATAGTTAGAAATACACACTTTCAGCCTGGGCCGTGTCTTGTCAGTTCCTCTGTCTTTCAAGAATCAGATGTTCCTAATCTTGACCAAGTGTAAATATAACTAATTTATGTTTTTTGATTATCCAGACAATGTCATTTTTATTTTGAGGTAGGGTAGCCCAGACTGACCTAGAATTCCCTATGTGGTCTCACAGTGGCCTCAAACTCTTGACAATCCTCCTTCCTCTGCCTCTTAAATACTGGAATTAGAGGTATGCACCACCACACACAGCTTTTCAATGCCATTTCTAATAAATCTTTTCCTAGTACAAGTCCACAAACACTTTGTCCTATGGTTTCTTTTGAAAATTTTAAAGTTTAAGGTTTTACATTTGCTTCATAATATATTTGAGTTAATTTTTTTGCATGGCATGAGGTATAGATGAATACTTTTTCATCTTCCTTTAAAATGATTTCTAATTTACTAGGTATAGTTCTTTAAAACACTTTCCTTTAATTAATAACATGTATGTGAGTTCACTTCTGAGTCATCTCTTCTATTACATTGGTCTATTTATCTTCATACTGATAGCACACTCTTGGGTATTGTGCCTGTGTAACAAGTTTTAGAGAAAGTTAGCCCAAGTTTTGCAGCTTCAACTTCTTTTTCTAAAGATATTATTTTTCATCATTTTATTAGCATATATTAATTATTCATAATTGTTTTTGTTTTAGTTTTAATTAAGTATCTTTTACATTTCCATATAAGTTTGAGAATCAGTTTGCCAATTTCTAGAAAAGTGAACTAGGATTTTGATTGTATCTGTTCTGGCCTTTGAAAATCATTGTCACTCAGCATTTTTTGTTACTGCTTTTTTTTTAATGTGCCTCTTCAAGGCTGGATCCTTAGCACCATTTGGATTTCAGCTCAAAAACTGATATCCTCAGAGCTCTCTTTCCCTGATTATCCAATTTAGGTTAATATTCTTCATCTCCCTCTTTCAAACATTGTGCTTTGTTGATTTCATAGCATTAATCATGTGCTGAAATTAATCTTACCCATTTGCTTACTTTGTGGCTTGTCTGTCCAAACTGAGAATTTAAGTTTTAATAGAAACTTGGCTTGTCTCACTCAATTTGTACTCTTGAAGCCAAAAAGTGCCTTTGACAAGAAAAGACTAAATATTTGTCAGATGAATTGCTGACTATTTGACAAACATGCCTCTAAGTAAAGAATGAGCTAGTATGGGAATATATAATGTTAACCTCAATATGTTAACTTATTCATAAAATGGTATTTATGTGGGGACTTGAATGCTACTTAAAGTCGCAGTTCTATTAAAGGTTGTCAGTTGTGTGTATTGAGCTACTTATGGCCTTCCAGAAATATGCATCTAAAAGCCACTCATCTCATTAGCTTAGGTGGCAGAATTTCAAAAAGGTTTCTGGTTAGAGTCTGACAACTATGATGGGGAATAAGCTGGAACAAATACAGATTTTCCCTAAATGTTACAAAGATAAAATGCAGAAAGTTTCAGGGCCATGAGAAATTATAAGGATTTCTAAAATAATACCTTATTTAAGGATAAATTAGCCATACATTAGACATGCATAGGCAGCCATTAGAAAGTATTTTGTCATCATGTTAGTTTAAATGAAGAGCTCTCTATTGAGCCCTACCCATGATCCAAAGGCATGAGTAAGAAAAGTCTGTCCTCACAAAGCTCATGCAACACAAATATAAATCCCAAGACTATCTCAAGATCTCTTGTAGCAGCACAAATTTATTCACTGAGCTATTGAATCTTTGTTTAATTCACTTAACCCACCTAATTTGTGTGGACACCAGCTGCATACAAGGAGCTATGCCAGGTAAAGAAGATGAGAAGTGAACCAGAGTCCCAATCTTTCTAAGAAGTAACATTGTTTATCATTTCTATTGCTGAAAGGAAGGGAGCAGGAATAATAAAAATAATGATTTTCCTCTTCCCTGCTTTTGTCTCCTATGGTCCTTAAGTGGCCTTCATTCAATACCCAAGCCTCAGGGTCATGGTTGGCTTAGCTCTCTCCTTCCTCAGCCCAGTGACTCACAGGCAGCCACAGATCTACGGTTCTATTATTAGCTTCCTCAAACCTGATTATTCTAAGAAGCCCTTCCCACTGGCAACATGGTAATCATGTTTAAATATAACTCCTCAGGATCAATCTCTATCTCCAGATTCATAAACCAAGTTTCTTTTTGGTTTAGTATGGACAATTTGTTTGTTTGCTGCTTTGTTTTAAAACAGCCCACATTTTAGTGATTTTAACGCGGCAGAGGTTTTGTGTGTGTGTGTTTGTGCGTACATGTGTATGTGTGTGCATGCGTGCCTATCTGTTTAAAAGCATTCCACAGAGACCTCCTTAAATGAAGACCCCTGGCTCTCATAATCAGATTCCCTCTTGCTCCAAACTCTGTCTGTACTCTCCAGATATCCTAGAGCTATATTTGCTAGGATAAAAGCCAATAAGATGTATAATAGCTCACAATTCACTACTTGTATAATTGTAATGATGAATATTGAATGGATTCTTTCTATATACCAGACACTGAGCAACACACATGCTTCCCTTGGGCTTTTGTATTATTTCTATAAGATAGGGATTCCATTTCTCCATTTTATCAAAAAGGCTCAGGTGGGATAAATGATTTGGCCTAGATTATATCATTAAGGAAAAGAGACTAGGATTTTAGCTTAAACTTGCATGATCATAGATTATATATTTAACTACCATGTTAATATAAAAATGTATTATTAAGTTAGAAAATACTAGTGTTAAAATTAAGAGTAGCTTCAATATCATGTGAGGCTCAGTTTTCCAATCCTTCAGTAATAAGGGCAATAAGACTAAAACTGTTCACTTTTTGTCTTCACAGACATTTCTGTTTCTGAAAACAAGCTGTTCATAGAAAAAAAAATCTGTTTCTATGGGATTGGAGATACAAGGCTATAACTGACCTTTCAGTTATTTTTGCTATTTTGACCAGAGGCCATTTATTCTATTTCATATTTTTAGGTTTTGAAGAGTGGGGAGATCTCATGAGTTAATATAAAATATAAAAATGTCAGTATCATGCATAATTTTCATAGCAAATATTTTAAATAAATTCCTCTTTTTCTTTTTACTCCTTTAAAACTGTAATAACAATGAGCACAAGTGCAAATATACTCAATTTAAATTTTCTTGGCCCTATGCTTATAATACTGTTCTTGAGGATGGTGTTGGTCTGTAATTGTTGTTTACTATATAACCTTAATGATCAGGCACCATACCTTCACAGTAAATTGTTATCTGATTTTCTTTTCTTTTTGTTATCCAATTTTCTGATGACAGTACTTAGGGCAGATCTATATTAATCTTAACATGGAAAATATTAATCATCTGATACAAATAAAAACCCTCCACATTATTTTTGTTATTTTGTTAATGAATTCAATTTTATTTTTGGTATTGGATGTTGGATCACCCTGTCTATAGAGTTCCAGTGATGAGTACTTGCTTTATTGATTTCTTGTCTCTCCTAGCGAGGGACAATGAATGATTAGAACCTATGCTGTTCCCATATTTGGTGGGCAAATCACAGTTCCTTCCATCTGTTTATCGAACTTGCCTTTGTGGTCAATACAGATGGCTGTAATCAAATCAATTTTGCAACTAGCTGCACAGAATGCTAAAAGCCTGATATGAACAGATCAGCCTAAAGATGATGGAATCTACACAGCACCAGACAATTAGTATGCTTTAGGAAAAAAATTTAATGTTTAAATTAATGTACCAACAGGCAAATGTCTATATCAGAAGAGAAAAATTAAAAATCTAGTTGACGGTATTAAATTCCCTTAAAGTTAGGCCTGCGGGAAGGACTTCTAAATGGTATCTGAATGACTTCCTACAGACCTACAGATCTAGCTAATGAATGGTTGCTGAATTGGACAAATGCAGCTCATTATCCTCTTAGAAGGACATGAATTATAGATAATTATAGGTAAACTGTCATTACATCCCTAACTGTGATGTAGATGACACACTGGGCTTTTGTTTTCTCCTACAGTACTCACTGGACATCCACTAAATGTAGAATATCACTGAAGCTCAGACTTGCAAATGAATAAAAAAATAGATCAAAATCCATTATAATAAATCCCATGTGGCAGCTACAATTTTGTTTTCGTACCTTTTTGTTTATATCTTTACAAATAATTTTCTTAATAAATTGAAGCTAGGGACAAACAAAAGGGCTCATGCTCACCTGCTCTGTAGCATGTAAGCACACAAAACATTGTAACCAAAATGCAGTAGGTATAAGAATCAGATCAATGCGCAGAATGTTAATTTTGCTATTTGTTGATAGGTGTCTTTAAGTATCTCTAAAACAACAAAATTGAGAAGCTACAGTACTGTGGCACTTGGATCACATGATTAAGAGGTTAAGAAGCCCCATGATACGCTAAGATATAGAAAGCTGGTGGTGTGATTCACTTTTAGCCCAAATGCTGGGGAACTAGAGGAATGGATACTCTTTGCCTCAGTGTCTTTAAGTGTTCAAGAATCAGGAGCTCTGATGTCCAATGGCAGAAGTAGATGAACTTATCATTTCAAGAGAGAGGAAAGTGACCTTTTTTCCATGTTTTCACTCTTTCTGTGCCCTCAGTGGATTAGAAACCAATTCACATTAGTAAGGGGAGATCTAACTTTATTAATCAAATGCAAATATTTTCTAGAAATGCCCACACAAACACCTAGGAATAATATTGTACCAACTATCAAGGTATTTAGTAGCCCAGGGAGTTAACACTTAAAATTAACTATCATGCCAGAAAACAAATCTATGAAAATCTAAGTTCTCTTTTCAGTGCATGAGCATTATAAGCCACATAGCAAAGAAATAAAGTAATATTGGGCAGGAATTTTGTATGTAATGCATTTGTTATAGCACTGTAGTGTATGAAAATTGAGTCATGGGAAATCCTATGATCTAGAGGACTTCACCATTCATTCATTCATTCGCTCATTCTCTATATATGTGTGAGCATGTGTATTAAATACAGGCAATATATTTACTCATTCATTAATTCCTTCAAAAAAATTGAGTCTATTCTATAAGTCTGAAACTGAGTGATTCAAATACACTTGTTTTACCCTTATGGAGTTTAAAATCAGGTAGTGAAAAAGACAAAT